>NC_138052.1:82836192-83278692 GCF_964194185.1 Rhinolophus hipposideros
GTACAAGTGGATTAAGCGAAGCGCCTCCCAAGGGGTCTCCTTCGAGGGGGACAGTGCTCACTTGGTATGTCTGCTTCTCAATCAGTCGTTTTCCTCCTCCCAGCAGCTCAGCTGTGGAGGGAGGCAGTCGTGCATGGGGGAGCCCTGGGCAGTGAGGAAGGGTGGGTGGGAGAGGGCTAACGGTGATCCAGAAAGCTGGATAAGCCACATGCAGATAACAGGGACAGAGCATCACTTGCTCATGTCCAAAGTTGATGCTCATTGGTTGTTTGGCCTGGCCAGATATTACGGAAGGTCACAGCCACAGTTGTCAACCTCTGAGAGCTATGATGTCTTCTCACAACAGAAGTAACTTCAGAATCCTAAAATGTCAGACCTAGAAGGAGGCTCGACCCTCTCGTTTCACAGATGCATAAGAAGACCTTTGCTGCACAACCACGGAGGAATGAGACTTTGAAATGTAGAGAGAGGAAGTAACTTGCCCAAGGTCAGAGAGGTAGTTAGTGGCGACATCTTCTACTTCCTAGTCTCTTCTGCACCCGGCTGCCTCCTCCATGTTTTTAAAGTTTCCTAATCGGGGAATTTAAAGGTTTGACAGGCGGGTCATTGCTAGCGTGAAGGAGGGAAGAAAGGAAGGAATCTTCGTGGCATACATGTACTTTTAGTGAATGTGAATTAAAATTAAACTGGAAAAATAACGTCTTTATATAGCTTTGCTACCCCCACCCCCCGCCCACTTATTATAAACCAAGATTCGAATCCCTTTACCTCGGACGGCAGGTACCACGTATCCCTAAATCACTGGACAGAACCTGAATGGGC
Organism: Rhinolophus hipposideros; assembly: GCF_964194185.1. Lineage (NCBI taxonomy): Eukaryota > Metazoa > Chordata > Mammalia > Chiroptera > Rhinolophidae > Rhinolophus > Rhinolophus hipposideros. Next base: position 82,837,015 of record NC_138052.1, read on the forward strand.
AGCACCCAGAGGAAGCTTTAACAACAAAAAATTTCTACCGTTTTGTTCATTACTATATTCCACAGTTTTAAAGATTTGGAGTAATCTCAGAAACGTTGCTCTCCTTCCTTTCCTTGACCTCATTCCACTCACAAGTAAAAAACAAACATGATGAGGACAAAGTCCTCATTTTTGCAGAGTTGACTTTTTGGTATGGCCAATCTCTTAGGTCTGTGCAGTGAAAAAAAATGTTTTTGGTGCCAAAGACCTTAATTAATTTGCTCTTGTTAAATTCTAATAACTTGACCCACTGGAGCAGAGAATGTCCCATTTGTTTTCTGTGAGGCTCTGTCAGCCTCTCTGCTGGAGCAGACAGCGTCATTAGAGATGACGGAAGAGGAGGCAGGTGGAATGAGAGCATTCAATATAATCAGATCTCACTGAGGGGACACGGGTGAAGGAACCCAAAGCCTTCCCGAAGAAGCCTTGCCCCATATTACAGCAGGATCTGGATTTTATGAGAACACGGGGTCAGGTTGTCCAGGCTGTGACTGGACTCGGATTCTAATAGCCGTGGCAAACCTTGATTAAGTACATACTACGAGTGCAACCTACCCTGATCCAGTGCCTCCTCACCCGTCACTGATATGCAGGAGAAGCTGCTCCCTTACGTACACCATCCTATTCAATCCTCTCACAACCCTCTGAAGATGGTATTATTATCCCATTTCACAGATAAGGAAAGGGAAGCAGAGACTTTGCAGGGAGCCTGGAAACTGCGCCACGCTGGACCCTGCACCCACTGCTGTGGAGCTCATCTCCTTCTTCCTGAGCGGTCACTTGGGGGCTGAGAGACTGGCCCTGGGTGGAGATGTGGCGTGTGGCAGGGACTCACCTGCACGGCTAAGCCACACCTGCCTTGTAGGGCCACGGAGTCTGGCCCACAGTCCGCGAAGGGAATCTGGTGCCAAGTGTGCTCCCTGGTGGTTTTGTGAATCTGAATGTCTCGATACCCCTGGTAGACATTGCAGGGTCCACCCGATTCCCCCTTCCAGACAGCCTCTTCCCACCTCTGTGCAGTGCGTATTCCCTCACCTGGGCAGAACATTGCGGGGCAGAAGTGGCCGATGCTTGGCCTTCCCCCTTAAAGCCACTGTCCTCAGCACTGAGCATCATCCCCACCATCAAAATCCCCCTCGTCGCAACCACCACAAGAACGTCGGCGCATTCCAGCTACTGCCTGTCCCCTCCCTCTCCCTTCTGGAGATCACCTAGTGCTGCTGCTGTTTACATTTTGTCTCCCGGCGTTTTCACCTGTGGACAGCCTCTCCTCGGAGAACACTGAACTGAGAGGCCTACTCTGCTGCCCGAGTCAGCCAAAGACAAATCCTTCGGCCTCAGAGTTTTACCATCTGAAAAATGGGAAGAATAATCCTTACGCTGGGAACATGCTCTGAAACTGAACTAGCTCCAGTTGTAATCAACAAAATGGGAGAGCAGTCCAAACTCTTTAAACATGAGAAAGCCTAAATGTAAATACATCTGACCACTTTCGGAGGGCACCCAAAACAATTAGGGTCCCTGTACATTCCTCTGCCGTCCGATGGCCGTCTCCGAGCAGTCACCGGCTTGTCAGAGCAGAATGGGAAAGGCATGGTGTGCTTGTGCATCTGGGAAATTGTTCTCCGAAAACCTCAGAAGCGAGGAAAACAATGTGAAAACTCTCGATATGTGGCCCACTCTGCTTCTCCCCGAAATTGAGTGACGGCATGACACATGTATATAAGAGAAAGAAGTCGAGAGGTAGGAGTGAGCCAAGGGGAGGCAGGCAGATAGAGAGGAGCCAAGAAAGGCACAGAGGAGTAGACGGTGCCACGGAGCCCCCTCCCCCTGCCCAGCGGGAGACACCGGAGCACCAGGCAGACCAGAGCGGGGTGCTGGGTGGCTCAGAGCCCAGGGAACAGGCCTGCTCGTGAGGGCTCCTCCTGGAAGTGGGCCCAGGTGTGCCAAAGTCGCAGGTAGCATCTGCAGGTATCCCATGAGTGACACTGTGGCACTTCTGCTGTCCTGGTGCAACAGGGCTAGTGGGAAGAGCACTGGACGGCCAGCTGGGGGAGCCGCCTCTAATCCCAGCAGAGCAGCCTGGAGCAGATCGCTTCCTTTCTCCGGGCCCCAGGTCTCTCTCAACCAGTAGTACTGGCTGCTCGCTTTCTTCTATGTTCCCTTCTCTCAGTCTTCAGCTCTGTGGAGCCCTGAATTGTAGATGGTATTTGTGTTCCTCTCTCCCCACCACGCTCCCACCAGGGGAGGAGCAATGTACTTTTCTGCCCCACCACCTCTTTATTGCAGGGCTTGTTGGGGATTGGCACTGGCCGATGCTTGTGGGCAGAAGGAGCAGTGTGCCATCCTGAGCAGAAGCTTTGAGAAGCACTACGAGTTTCAAGCAGCCCTCTTGTGTTCCCACACTCGGCCAGGCGAAGAATTCAGCCCCGTAGTTCCTGCTTCTTTAGCATGGGTCCCAGCATGAAGAGACACTCAGAGCAGGCTCGAACCCAACACACAGTCAGAAGCGAAGCCCAGCCAAGCCAGCCACAGCCATCTCACAGACCCATGAATGGGTAAGAAATGCTTGTTGTTATAAGGCCCTGCCATTTTGGAGTTGTTTGTTGCTGTAGCCAACGCTGACTAATATACCATGTGACAGGAAAACATGTCTCATAGAAGCTCACATCAGAAAAACATCAAAAGCCTGCCTGAAGGAGAATGAAGGGCAGCTGGAGGGACCCCGACACCCCTACAGGAAGGCCCTCCTCTGCTTCCCCCTCCGTGCCAGAGCCCTCTACCTCCATATGGAGACACACCTGGTTTCTGGCACCAACAGTCCAGGCCTCAGCAGGAGTGGGAAAGGAGCTTTGTGGTAGGGGAACTAAATTAGACTCAAAGTCAAATTCCTCCCATTTACTGTCCTCTGTCTTCCCCATCCTCCAAACCTGGGCAGTCTGTTTCTTTCACTGCCTACGTGCCGTAATTAAAAGTCTCTTGAAATGGGGGTTGGTGTATTGGTTTATCTAGCATGGAGAGGCAGCAAGATACTTAGACAAGTTTATAAGTTCCGGCATCCCTGGTCTCTGGATACTGTAATCAGTATGCAAGGCTCTGATTCTAATATTTAAAAGACCCAGGAGAAACTCACATTAATATCATCCCAGCCAAATTCTAGCTACTAGATGCTTTTGTTTCCAACGGAGCAATGTAGCATATTTGCTATAATATCCAAATTAGTGCCCAGAGAAGACAGCTGTAGTACTCTAACGCTGTAGCACTATGGCCTTAGGGGTAATCGGAAGGTTCCAGGTTAGGATGTGTAACCAGAGCTTCGACAAGCTTTAGGTCACTCAGAGAAAAGCAGGACCGTCCCCCACCTCCTCAGTTACTCAGACAAAGACTTCAGAGTTGACAAGCACAACCATTTGTTGGGAAAAACAAAAAGACTCAGCCCTTCACCAACCAACCTAACCTGATGGAAGAGTGGGGAACACAGGTTTGGGAATGGGATAAGCTGGAACGCAAGGGGTGGGTTTCCAGCTGTTTCCTAAAACACCAAAGCCTTTTACATAGAATGTTGCCTGGAATGGAAACATATGTAAACACGTAAAAGTACAGAAGCTTCGGGTGAAGAGTCAGAGCCTGTGGGGGCATCATTTCCCCCTCCTGAAGGTGTCTCCTGAGACTGAGAGTGGAACCCTAGGGCTACATACAGTGTGAAAACCACGGGACTAGAGAAATCCTGAGCATTGGAAGTGGTTTATGGAAAGCTGAAAAAAGGGTAGGGGGAAGGTATCCTCAATGCTGTTTCTGGGCATTTGGTTGTGAAGAGAATGGGCTTAAATGTACAGGCATCGCTTGTTTGGCTTGGCAGCCATGGGGTACACAGCAGAGAAGAAGCTTTCCCCATCCTACTGGAGGCAGATAGACTGACCAACCAACCTTTCTCAAATCTTCTTAGTGGCAAGCCTCTTTTATCCTTATCTTCCACCAGGCAAGACAGATTTGCTTGGGAAAAAACTGAGATCTTCCCTCTTTTCCCTGCTTTCCCCTCCTCTCCACTAGCCCCTCAAATCTAAGCTACTGGCACCTCGTGAGCTCACAGGTCTCAAGGCTGCTTCCTTCTCTGCTTTGACCTTCCAGAGGGTGGTATCCTGAGGGACTTGTCTAACTCATCGGGATGCGGCTCCCCACTTCCCATAGAGACAGTCCCCCCGACCTACCTATGCACACCACGTCCATGAAGCCATACATTCCGTAGCAGATCTGGAAGAGGAGGTCTTGGCGCTGCCATTTTGCGGAGGGACTAAAGGTCGACCAGATGAGCCAAGAGATGCTGGCGATGAGGAAAAGGGAACCCAAGATGGCAGCTGCGATCTGAACCTTCTCAATGACTGTCAGAGAGATGGCCTGCCACTGCGGAGATGAGAATGGTAGGTTAGCTGTTGCTTAGATGCCCTCTCTTCATTTCCATTCCACGTCCATCCCTCTTTCTTCTGTTGCCCCGCCCTCTCACCTCTGCCTTAGGACTTAAATCAGCACTTTCCAACCAGTAATACAATGGATACTTTTGCAAGTTTCTGAGTTTTATATTGCACTTTTGATGTGGAGGAAACCTATATTACACTAAATGATCAAAAGTCATTGTAGGGAGGGGATGCTGGGCAGGCATGGCTGGGAAGGAAGGAAGGCCTTTATACCTGATTATGTTACAGATGGAGAAATGGGAAGGAGAAAGTGCAAATATAGAGCTGGTGTAGGTGGTGTTCAGGGCCCCGAATATTCTTTTCAGAGCCACACTGTTTACTTTCACACTAATAGGTGCTGAGAGGGCACGGGCCTTTTTGTTGTAGTTGTTATTGTTGTTGTTTTTTACTTGTTTTCTGCAACACCTGACATGTTATTTAATATACATACTAGAGATTACCAATTCAGCAGAAAAGGAGAGGACACAGGATGTGGGGGAGAGATCAGAAAAACAGTATAATTTACTGACTATAGATGAACACTGAGATTTTCTTTTTTTAACAGAAAAAGTATTATACTAATAGCAGTATTGATGGATGGATTGAAGGCTAAAATGTGAGCGAATTTTAGCTCTGAAATTCTACTATTCTATGGCTGCTCTCAGTAGCAGAGGCCTCAATGAGCCTGGAGTTGGGTTTTAGTTTGGGATTTATTCATGCTGCCACTCAGCAAACATGTACTGAGTATTCTCCGTGTGCCAGCCACTCTATGAGGTGCTGAAGATAAAGTAGTAAGCAAAAACATACAAGATTTCTGCTCTCGTGGAGCTTACTGTGGAGAAAACACAGACAACCAAATAATTATTTACAACTGCAGTTCATCAGGAGTAAGAAAGGGAGGTTCACGGCACTGTGAGAACCTATGCTAGGGGGATTTAACCTCCCAGAGTAGGAGTTTACTAGGCAAAGAGAGGAGTGCTCCAGGCAGGGGAAGAGGCTGTGCAAAGGCCCTGGGACAGAAGAAAGCATGAGTATGAAACCCTGGAAGAAGACCAGAGTGGGTAGAGCAGAGAGAGCAAAAAGGAGTATGGGGTGAGACAGCAGGAAATGGAAGAAGAGAAGACCGTGTGGCATCTTGAGGAACAGGAAAGAAGTTTGACTTTGTCCTAAGAGTAAACATGATGATACTGAACAGTTTTAAGCAGGGAAGGGGAACAGTTTTACCAGGATCAGATTTAGGAAGGTGGAGGAAAGGACGGTCTCCTGATCGTAGGAATTTGCATAACACCTTGCAGAGAACACCCCCAGACGGCCGTCAGCCAGATGTGGACAAAAGGCTGACTGCCTTCTACCTGCCAGCAGTGAGCCCTCACTGTGTGTTAAGTGGCCTGGATGGGGGCACTGGTTCTGGCTCCAGCTGCACTGACCAATGGCCCCCAAGGAATTGCAGCATTGGAAAACATTTCGCGTACTACTCTAGATGTAGGACATTGGCTTAAACATTTAATTATACAGATAGCATCCCATGACAGGTAATTGGGCCTTTAAATTTTCCATGGCTTCCCCCAGCCTAGGGTTACACATAACAAGAGAATTTTCCAGAAGATGGCCGGATCCTATAGACTTTGCTCATGTACAGCAAATGCTTTCTCCAGAGCCCGCGCCACGGTCTATGAAAAGGGTTCCCAATTGAGGTTTTTTGTTTCTACCATTAAGTCACCAAGAACTCTCACCGTTTCCTCCGCCAGACTTCAAAAATCCCAAATAGAGAGAGGCTCAGAAAGGACCTCTTAATCCATGATGCCCCTTCCTACCAGCCCCAAGCCACCTGTGACCCTAACCAGGGTATCTGACTACAGTATGAAGCATGATGAAGAAGGAGCAGGATGGGGTGCTATGACCTCCGTGCTCTCCTCGGCTCTCCTGCTGTCTGTCCCATGTGAGGTTCTGTGACAAGTGTCAGGAGCAGAACTGCAAGGAGAAAGCAGAGGGCAGTTGACTCTGATGCCTCAAAGGGAGGCTGGGAAGGGGGGAAGGGCTCTGCCAGGCTCTGCCACCACCAGACACCCAGAGTTTTGTTCTAAGCGAGACTCTGATTGCAGTGTCGTGAGGTTTCTCCATGCCCTGACCTGTCCTGCAGCACCAGTGAGCACAGAGGCAACGTGGGGAGAGCACGAAGCCTGGCTGCCTCCTTATAACAGCGAGGGGCACTGAGCGTGGGGCCAGGTGACCTGGTTCTAGCCGAGGGCTGCTCCAGCTGTCAGAGTGTGATCTAGGAGAAGCCAATAAATCATAAGGACTCTCGAGTTTCCCTTTTGCAAAAATGGAAGTACTTGGTCCTTCCCACTTCCTCGAGTGTTGTGGGGGTTAAACGAAATGACTCTTTAATCAGTGCTTTGAAGGGTATGGGTTGCCATCATCCCTATTCTTCATTATGTTGCAGCAGAAATCCAGTTAAGCCTGACAAGGTGGGGTCTTCCTACACGTCCTCCATAAACTCTGTGCTGTGCACGATGGGCAGAGGTTAAGGGCCGACTCAGGGATTAGACCCCTTGGAAGCAACCCTGCTCCACCAGGGTGACCTTGGGCTGACCCCTCTGTCCCTCCATCATCTCATCTGTCAATTGGGAATAATAACAGTACCCACTGCGTTGGGTTGTTTTCAGTATTAAATTAGATACTATATGTGAATACTTAGACCAATGACTGGCCTGCAGGAAGCACCAGCTAAGCATTCATTAATATAACTGCAGTTCAGTGAGGGTAAGAGGCCACCATGGAGCCTTGAGACCGCAGTGCCTCCCTGAAACTCCTTTCTCAGAGGCTCCTCTGCTAGAACCAGGGCTTGTAGAGGGTCGCTGAGTTCATGTGCTGCCGTGACTGCTGTTTCTCATACCTTTGTGTGGGGCACGAACCAAGAGGTGAGAGACCCCGGCAGTGACCTCCCCACACTGAACAGAGGGAGTGCCAGCACCCCGTCCTGTACCGAAGATGGGCTGGCGGGGCTCTGGGAGCAGAAGTTGCCCAGTGGCTGAGAAGGCAGATGTCTCACACTTGGCTGGGCCTCAGGAGCCCCAGACACACAACTGGGACAACTGGGCAACAACCACACAACACAGCTGCTAGTCCAAACTACTTCCTTCTTCTGGTGCTGTCTGGAAAAGTGAAATGGCATTTGCTGAGCACACACCATTGCATTTCCAGGAACAACAGAATCACGGTAGTATTATAAATTCATAGTTACTGTCATTTGCTTACCGTATTTATGAGATTAGAATAAGCTTTTCTTTTCTTTTGAAAAAGAAAAGGAAAAAGTTATCCCTAAATGGTTTTTTATTTTACAAGTCAAAGGCCGATGCCCGTTTATGAGCCAAGGGGGGCACTCTGGGGTGGGCTTGTGGGTTTGGACTCTGACTCTTCACCAAACCTGCATCCGTTGAGAAAGGAGAGAGTTAATGCACCCCGGGTGTGGAATCCGCTGTCTCATGACACTGCTTTTTTAAGACACTGCAAGATTTGACATGAAAGACGAAAGAGGGAACCAGCGCAGGGAGAGACATCTGTCATTCTGACCTCTTGGTACACCCTCGGGATGGTCCAGGTGCCTGGGGGTTTTAATGCCTCCTTCCAGGAAAACGCCCCCTGCGGTCCACATGCATGCACCGCAGACACACACACACACACACACAACCGCATACTTATTCCCCCGTGTAAAACTGCATAGTGTCTAAATTAAAACTCCCTGGACACTGCAGCTCCAGGTTACCAGCTGCCCCTTCATGCCCCTTCACCCCACCATCACCACCAAACCACTGCCCTCCTGGGCTCGCAGGATCGACTCCCCCTCAGGGAAGAGGAACGAAACAACTGCACAGGCCACTGAAGTTCCCATCCTCACTAGCCTGCTGGCGAATTGATTCCGTGGCAACTTAATCATCTAACCGTGCATATGCAGAGGTGTTTTCAGAAGCCAAGCACTCTACATGTGTGTGCCTGATGGGAGAGCCGTTTGAGTTGGGAGGAGTTCTGAGGTGGTGCAGGGCCTGCCAGCTCCTCTGGGATGATGGATGTCTCAGGGCAGAGAGGGGGCTGGTCCCCCTGTCCACCTCTGTCTGAATCTGCTCGGCAGACCCATCCCCAGCCCTGGCCCTCGCTGCCCCTGCCCGTCACAGTAGCCTCTCCAGAGTCTCTCCCCTTTTATTTTTCATTGCCCACTCCTCTCTTTTCCTCTGCTTCCCTCTTCTCCATTTTCCTCTGGTCACTTGTCACTAGAAGTGTGGTCTGTGGGCCAGTAGCACCCTCATCACCTGACAGCTTGTTAGAAAGGAGGACTCTCAGGCCCCTCCCCAGACTCCTGAATCCTAGTTTGCATTTCGACAAGATTCCAGGTGAATTGCATGCACATTAAAGTGTGGGAAGTGTCACTGAGTCTCCTTTCTCCTTATTTCTTCTTTCCCTGCTCTTAGCTTTTGTGGGGACAGAGCCAGGAGTGCGGTTTCCAGGCTCTCGCCCTCACTTGGAAAGGTGCTCACTCGGGTAGTCAATGGCCATCAACTGTGATCGGATGGCCATCAGCTGTGGCTAGTTGGCCGTCAGCTGTAACCAGTGAGCCATTGGCCACTAATATAACTGCTGTGGCTTCGCTAGCAGCAAATGGGGGGCTAGCAAGAAGATGGTGGCTGAGCTAGCAAGAGAGGATTGCAGTTAGCAAGTGGGATTGGTTGGTTGGCAGAGAACTGGACGGGAGGTTGCAGATTGTGGGGATCCTGTTTCCTGTGTCTCCAACCCAGCACGCCAGCGAGAGTATAGTGGTGTGACTCCCTGTCGTGCAGGGGACCCTGCTCGCTGCGCCATCGTGCAGGGCGTCCGGGGCGGGGGTGGGGGGGTGGGGGGGCGGGGGGTGGGGGGGTGGGGGGTGGGGGGGTGTCTCTGGTCCCGCTCCCCACATAAGACTGCAGGACACGGTAAGGCCAAAAAGGAACACCCACGGAGCCATAGATAGGGGAGTCAAACCAATATATTCTCGCTGGCGGCTGGGCTGGAGACACAGGAAGCAGGATCTACATAATCTGCCTAACAGCAGTCCGCGCTTGCCAGCACCATCTTCTTGCTAGCCCCCATTCCATTCCTGCTAGCGTAGCCACAGCCGTTATATTAGTGCCCAATGGCTCACTGGTTACAGCTGACGGCCAACTAGCCACAGCTGCTGGCATCTGATCACAGTTGATGGCCATTTACTACCTGAGCCAGCACCTTTCTATTGTGAGGCCGAGAGCCTGGAAACTGCTTTTTGGGGCTTTGTCCCCACACTCCCCTATCTATGGCTCCGTGGGTGTTCCTTTTAGGCCTCACCATGTCCTGCATTCTTATGTGGGGGAGCAGGACCAGAGACCCCGCCTGATACCCTGCATGACAGCTTTATCTCATTCTTCTCTTCACCCTCCCACCCTCTGTCTTTTTTCCATCCTGCTCTCTTCTGACCTCTGGTATTTCTTTTCTTTTCCTCCCTCCCACCCCTCTCTTCTTTCTTTCTTCCTTTTCTTTGTCTTGTCTTTTCCTTTCTGCTTCCTTCCTACCATCAATCCATCCACTCTCTTATTCTTTCTTCTGACTGTCCATACTTCTGTCTGGAAGTATGTTTTCTCTCTTCGCCCCCTCCCCTTCTTCTCTTGTTGCCGAGGCCTAAGAGAAAACAGAAAACTTCTTTCATTTCCTCCTGTCGGCATGCCATCGGAGGCCCTGCCCACCTCTCCCACCTCATTCCTTTTCTCCAAACTGCCCTGACTGCAGGGGGCAATCGCCTCCCGCAGGAGAGCAGTGGGTGTGGGAAGCGCCCCAGCCAGCAGGCAGCCTCCGGGCGGGCGTACCTGCAGCGGGTTCTTTGTGCTGATGGCGATGACGTGGTACTTGTAGTAGCACAGCTCGCAGCTCCAGCAGCCCCGCTCGCTGATCCACTTGATGAGACAGGGCTGGTGCGTGCACTTCACGGAGCCGTCGCAGCGGCACGGGCTCAGCAGCTCTCCCTGCAGGGCGAGAGGCAGAGGGCGGTGAGGCCAGCGCGGAGGGCAGGCGGAGGGCTCGCTGGGCCGGGCCTCGCCGCTCAGACCAGGCCACAGCCTTCGTTGGAAAGCACCAGGCCCAACGAGGAGACTGGGGCTCCCTCCCCACCCCACCCCCATTGGAGCCAAGCAACTTCAGGGAACGCAACCAACAGTTCTGAGCTCTGGCTCCCCACCCGGTGCTGCCCAAGTCCTAAGGTTTCTGTGAAAACGAGTTGGTTGATTTATGTGGAAATCTTCTGCCATCCAGAGGAGTCATCTTCTTACAGGCTTCTCTCTAATGGCTCAGCCAGGGGTCTCAAACTCAAAGGCCCTCAGGGCCAGACAGGCAACACAAGTAACAGGAGCCAGCTGGTGGGGAATGGGACAAATCGGGGGACCCAGACTCAAGTGAAAGGGACAGCCACCATCAGCTCCAGCCAGCTGTAGATGTGGGAACCTAGGTGGCAATTTTTATGTAAAACCTCCCAATAGTCAAATGTTAATAGCTAGTGCACGTTTTAAAATATATTGTGAGTGTCATTTTGCCCGAGTTTAGAGCTCTGGTTTTCAGCCTTTGCACTCAGCTGCAGGCCAACTCAGAGAGACCCAGGTGCCCTCTGTGAAGCCTCTTCATCCGGGGTCCCAGAGTGACAAATTCATGGCAGGCCTGAAATCCATGAGACCCAGGAAGTTGGGCCCAGCTCCCTCCCAGCAGCCTCAGGCCTTGCTAGGAGTGGCTGGGAAACCCAGTCTGAGAGAATTGGGAGTAGGGAAGCTGTGGGGACAAAGCCCCAGAAAGCAGTTTCCAGGCTTTCAGCCTCACGTGGAGTGTTGCTGGCTCGGGTAGTAGATGGCCGTCAGCTGTGGCTAGTTGGCCGTCAGCTGTAACCCGTGAGCCATTGGCCACTAATATAACTGCTGTGGCTACGCTAACAGCAAGAATGGGGGCTAGCAAGAAGATGGTGGCTGAGCCTGCAAGAGGCGCAGTGAGGGTTGCGAACAGTGTGGCTCCTACTTCCTGTGTCTCCAACCCAGCCGCCAGCAAGAATATACTGGTATGACTCCCCTATCTATGGCTCCGTGGGTGTTCCTTTTTGGCCTCACCATGTCCTGCGTTCTTATGTGGGGAGCGGGACTAGAGACTCCAGAAGAGACCTCACCTGTCACCCTGCATGACAGAAGCAAAGGCCCCAGTACTGACATGCCATCGTCACTATGGCTCTTGGCCCCTCCCATACCCCCGTTAGAGCATTTCCCCCATTTGTCTCTGGGTCACTAGATTGTGCCCCCTCACAGAGACAATCTTACTCATCTTTGTATCCTCAGCACCTAGTACAGGGCCTGAAACAGACACTTCATCCAACTTCAGCAGTGAAATGCATACATGTCTGTTTGATGGACAAGAGGTTTTGTTCCTCTAGGACCTGGCCAGCCTCCTGTGCTAGGTGGGCAGCTGTGGCAGGATATGCCCACAGTGCTGGGCGCTCACCTCTCCCCTGAGGGCCTAAAGGCCCTTGGTATTGAGGAGCTGCTGCGTGTCTCTGAGAAAAAAATAGGAGGGGAGAGGGTGGGGAGCGGTGCTGGGGGAGAGGCATAAGCCCTCATTATTCATGGCAGCATTTCCTAGACTCATTAATTCTAACAGGACGAGCGGGGTTTGATTAATAGAGTTGTTAAGCAGCCATGTCAAATTGCCTATCAGGTAAGAGACATTACTCCAGGTCCCTTGTAGTGGTGCCAAGTGACAGGGAAGGCTGCACTCCTTGCTTCCCAAGCAGCAGCCATGAGACAGGGCAGGAAGAGCTGGGGTACAACTGATAATAAGACCTGGGCTCTCCATTGTGGCCCTGTGTCGTGCAGGGTCTCAGCTCCCACTCCCCGCCCAAGAACGCAGGACACGGTAAGGCCAAAAAGGAACACCCACGGAGCCATAGATAGGGGAATCAAACCAATATATTCTCGCTGGCGGCTGGGCTGGAGACACAGGAAGCAGGAGCTACATAATCTGCCTAACAGCAGTCCGCGCTTGCCAGCCACCATCTTCTTGCTAGCCCCATTCCTTTTCTCTGCTAGCGTAGCCACAGCCGTTATATTAGTGGCCAATGGCCTACGGGTTACAGCTGACGGCCAACTAGCCACAGCTGCTGGCATCTGATCACAGTTGATGGCCATTTACTACCCGAGCCAGCACCTTTCTATGTGAGGCCGAGAGCCTGGAAACTGTTTTTTGGGGTTTTGTCCACACACTCCACCCCTACAGGGTCTCGCCTCACAATCTACGCGACAAGCGTCTTCTGCGAGGGGTCCTGTGCAAGGAGCCTGGAGGTGAATGCAATATCCTGGACACAGCCAGGCTCTCTGGGCACAGCCAGGGTTTCTCAGGGCACCACCAGTACTTCTGGGCACAGCCAGACTTCCTGGGCTTCTTAAGGTACCACCAGTCTCCCCGGGCACAGCCAGGGTTTCTCAGGGCACTGCCACTCTCTCTGGACACAGCCAGACTTCCTGGACACAGCCAGGGCCTCAGGGCACTGCCACTCTCTCTGGACACAGCCAGACTTCCTGGACACAGCCAGGGCCTCAGGGCACTGCCACTCTCTCTGGACACAGCCAGACTTCCTGGACACAGCCAGGGCTCTCAGGGCACTGCCACTCTCTCTAGACACAGCCAGACTTCCTGGACTCAGCCAGGGCTCTCAGGGCACTGCCACTCTCTCTCTGGGCCTCTCGGGGTACTGTGCTGGAACAACAGCGGCTCACATCAAGGTGCTTACATATTATCAATGGCGGCCAGTCAAGACACAAAAGCAAACATCAAACCAGTCCCACTACATGATGGTATGTTCCCAAACAGTCAAGCGTCCATTAAATTAGGGATGGAAGGCAATTCCCCATAGTCCATAGTCATTCGCCAGGGCTGTCCTGGGGGTGAGGGATGACCTTAACCTCACCCTCATCTCCCAAGGAGGACTCAGCAAGCATTTTCTCCTGGGACTAAAAGTCCTGCATCCGGGCTGCCTCAGCAAGCAGTTCCCAGCCCACAGGGCGGCAACAACTTTCGCTTTCTCCGCTTTCTCCGGCCTCTGCTGGTTGGGGAACCATCCACATCTTTCCACCCCTCCACGGGAATCGAGCTCTCCGGCAGCTGCTCCTCCTGGTCTTCCTCAGACTGAGGTTTCATACGCACAAACTGCTCCACTGCCCTTCGGAAAGCTTTGGCCAGCACCGTATCCTGCCGACTACGCCATGTGTCGTGCGGTGGACCCTGCTCGCTGCGCCATTTGTCGTGCAGGGTCTCAGCTCCCACTCCCCGCCCAAGAACGCAGGACACGGTAAGGCCAAAAAGGAACACCCACGGAGCCATAGATAGGGGAATCAAACCAATATATTCTCGCTGGCGGCTGGGCTGGAGACACAGGAAGCAGGAGCTACATAATCTGCCTAACAGCAGTCCGCGCTTGCCAGCCACCATCTTCTTGCTAGCCCCATTCCTTTTCTCTGCTAGCGTAGCCACAGCCGTTATATTAGTGGCCAATGGCCTACGGGTTACAGCTGACGGCCAACTAGCCACAGCTGCTGGCATCTGATCACAGTTGATGGCCATTTACTACCCGAGCCAGCACCTTTCTATGTGAGGCCGAGAGCCTGGAAACTGTTTTTTGGGGTTTTGTCCACACACCCTGGATGTGGGACCATCGAAGCTTTCTGGAGCCCCCCTTCCAGCCTCAACATACTTATCTGAGAAGAGGGAGCATGACCTGGCCTGGTCCCAGTGCCTGGCTACGGAGCCAAGACACCAAAGGTGTGCTGCTTCCCCTGGGGCACCTGGTCCCTCATGCCTTCTCTTAGGCCAGGATAACTCAAAGGCACCACACATTTTAGAAAGCAAGTACCCGAAAACTGTTAAGAGGTTAACTTTGATGAAGGAAGCAATCCAGAATTTTAGAAAAAAGTAATAAATCTGCAAAGGAGCTATTTTAACCTTGGCATTCACGTACATTTTGTATTTTATGGTTTAGTGTATTCTTACATACATTGGGAGGAGGGCTATAATCTTTTCCTGTGTTTAGGGTTTCGGAGAGGCCTTCACCTCGACTCTTCACCATCTTCGATTAGTCAGACCTGTGCTTTTTCAAGAACAAGGGAAAGGAAACGAGCCGGCAGCCAGATGTATACAGGTCAGACTTAGCAATGTTCTTTGCAGGAAACTCTGTTAAAGGCTAAGATGGTGGAACATGGAAACTGAGGTGCTAAACGTCTCTCAATATAAGAGAGACCTCAATCAAAGAGAAAGGTTAAATGACCAACTTAAGGTCACTCCGCCAGCCAGTGGCATGGCAGGAATGTAAAACCACGTCTTTCTGGCATCAGACTCGGAGCTTCTCGCAACAACACTCTTCTCATCCTCCATCTGCCCCCTGCCCCCTGCTGGCCAGCCCTGTCCAGCCCACACTTGTGCCCATGGGTTGCTTCTCTGTCTCCGCTTTCCAGGTCCCACCCTATCCCTGGCCCAGCTCAGGCCCCTCCACCAACATGCAGACCTGTCTCCTCTCCAGAATCATGGCACCTAATCATTCTCTAATAGTTTCCTCTGGGATTTGGGCTGCTCCTGTGTACCCCATAGAACTGGCCACATTGTGGGTGCACAGTGAAGGCACGTGTACTGACCAGACCCCTCTGGCCCAGCTCTAAGGCTCTAGCCTTTGGGTTGGGAGGTTTATGATGATCTTTTCCGCCGAGCTCAGCAAACTCCCCAGGTCAAAGGGGCTTATTAAGTGCAGACACTTCCTCCAGTGATCTGCTTAGATGTTTGGGGACCAGAGACTGCCCTGGGAATGACTTCAATGAGAAAAATAGGATCTTCTCTAATACCCTGTCCCCCCTGGGACACGGTGTAGCGGAGGTGGAGAGAACACGGTTTTTGTAAACAGACTCCTTAGGTTTGAATGCCTCTTCACCGCTTACCAGCTGTACACACTTGGGCAAGTCTCTTCGCCTCTCTGAGGCTCCATTTCTTCATCTTTCTGTTATGGGCAACTCTTAACCTCTTCAAGGGTTGCTGGAAGGATTGAGTGAACTCATGGCCCCAAAATGCTAGACACAGTGCTTGGTACAAGTAAGCCCTCTTATGAAAATGTTACAATTCTAACTCATTTCCACAAAGACTTTAATTTCATAGTTCATTCTACTGTAGCTCTACTTGCTTCTCCTACAATCAAACAGGTAAGGAAGAGAGCCATGGCCTGAGGAAGCCCCAGAGAGAGGCTGAGATTAAAGAAGGGCCTAAGAGTATGTCTGAGGTGGACCAGAGGTCCAAACACGCATCTCCTGACTTCTGGCCCAGCACTGTCTCCTGTGTTACTCTGAGGTCACTGAGAGCATTTGAGGGCCCCCTTCCCTGGGGCCTGGGCCTCCTGGATGGTTTAGTGAGGTCATGTTAGAGGCAGGAGAAGGAGAACCACCACCCTTAGCTGTGCTGAGCTGGTGGGTAGGAAGAGAACAGGATGGGATCTCCCAGCTGCGGATGACACAGCAAGCTGCCGGCACAAGACTCTGGTGTCTCCCTTCACAGATTTCTTTCTGTTTCTGTTGGGCTTGTTTCATTTTTTTTCCACTCTCAATCTCAAAGGACCCCCTTCTGGAGTCCTTAGGTTACCTGATTGCTATGGCAGTGCAGGGAAGCTGTAGGCTTCCCCTTTCACCCACACAGGCAGAGGCATCCCCACAGCTGAGCAGAAGGAAACAAATAGTGTCCAGTGAAGCAAATCAGCCTCGGCCCCCTGCCGTGTGGAGCTGGGAGATCAAAACAAAGGAGACCATAGAAACGCCAGTCTTGGGGTGCAGTTCAGGGGGCTCTTCCTTTACTGAGACTAATGTGGTGGTAAGAGTTGGGCTCTAATCCCAGATAGACTCGGGTGTATCCAGGCCCTTAATCTATGTGACCCTGGACAAGTTGCTGAACCTCTCTGGGCCTCATTCCATCATTCCTTCATTCCTTAAATATTCATCCTGTATGTTACAAGTTCTCTTCTAGGTGATGGGGATACAGCAGTGAATGGAACTAACCAAAATTCCCTAGTAAGGAGAGACAGACAATAAACATGTTCAATAAGTAAACTGTAAGTGCCTAAGATACTGTCATGTGCTATGAAGGAAAATAAGCAGGGAAAAGGGAAATAGAATGCCAGGGAGGGGGCAGGTTGAAATTCTAAAGAGGTTGACTATGGAAGGCTTCGCCAAATGGGGACATCTGAGTGAAGACGTGAGGAAGGTAAGGGAGTAAGCCATGCAGATGTCTGGGGACGGAGCATTCCAGACTGAGAGAACACCAAGCGCAGCGGCCCTGAGGCAGAAGCATGCCTGGCATGGCCTACGGACACCAAAGAGGCTGGTGTTTCTGGGGTAGGAGAAGAAGTCAGATATAATGGGGATCAAGAATGGGGAGACCAATCAAGCAGGGCTTGGGGGCCATTTTAAAGACTTGACATTTGTTGTGAATGAGAATGACACTTGTTGGGAAACCATGAGAGTGTTTTCAGCAGAGGAAGTGACATGAGCTGACCCTGTTGGACATGATCAGTCTGGGTGCTGCAGAAAGTGGAGCAAAAGGAAAGAAGGGCTGAGCAGGGGGACAGGCGGCTGCTGTCCTCTCGGTGAGCACTGATGGTGTTTGGGGGCAGCATGGCAGCAGGGGAAGTTCTGAGAAAGGGTCAGTTTCTGAATATATTTCTAACATACAGACATTAGGATGTGCTGATGGATTGGATGTGATGGATGAAAGGGGAAAAGGCAGGAGTGCTGCTGACCTGAGCCCTGGGAAAGATGGAGAGTTGCCTTTAATTGAGAAGGGAAAGACTGAGGGAAGGGCAGGTTTTGGGCACTCAGCTGTGCACATGTCAACTTTGAGATGCTTGTTGAACGTGTAAGTGGCAACATCAAACAGGGGCTCCAGTATATATTAGCCAGGAGTTTAGGGGGGACGTCCAGGCTAAGATACAAGTTTGAGAGGCATCGGCATACAGGTGGTGTTTAAAGCCACGAGCTGGGTGAAATTCCCAAAGTAGTGAGTGTATCAGGAAAGCAGAAAGGTCCCAGGGCTACTCCCTGGAGGATGCCAAAATGTCAGAACTTGGGAGATGAGAAAAGAACCAGTAGAAAAGACGAAGAGGGAAGGACAATGAGATGAAAAGAGAACATAATGTCCCAAACGCCAAAGAAGACAGTGTTTCAAAAACGAGGGAACGATCTGCCTTGTGCAGTGGTGCTAATGGGTCAAGTTGGGTGAGAACTGAGAATTCTCCATGGATTTGGCAAGTTTTCATTTCTTCCACTTCCCAAGGGAAAGTCATGGGCTGAAAGTGAAGGTGGGGGAGGAGCTATTGGAGGTCTGAGAATTGGTATAAAATCCTCCGGGAGAGGTTGAATGATTATAGAAATAAAGTATGATTGCTGGCAGCGCTGAGGGTCCTTTCTGTTAAAATAAAATGGCTCATCTGTGAAATTGGGCGAGGAGGGTAGTAGGTGAATATATTTAGCACCATGCCTGGAGCATGGTGAGCTCTCAGGAAACGCTGGTTCACATGTAACAAGCAGATCTCCTTGTCTCTAAGCCCACCTTCTCATCTACTTCAAATGTTGATGGATATCCTTCTTTCCTTTCTTCCTCCTTTACGTAACATTCTCGCCTTATTAATAGTCCTAATGTTATAAACATTTCTCAGTTCTAACAAAATACTGTCATAGACACTCTACCATCTACTACCTCAATGCTTCAGTGAGGCTAATAATTATTTCTCCTGTTTTACATATATGATACCCACTCAGACAGGTTGTTACTTGCTCAAGAGAAAGACAGAAGGCTCTGAAAGCAGAGCCTTCTGTCCATCAGGCTGCCTAAACCCAAAGCATTTCTGCCCATTCCAGTGTCCCCTGCCTGTCCTCTCTTCCATCCCCAGCAGACGTGTCCATCAAATCCTTACCTCTCCAGCTCTGATAAGAGAGATGGCCTTGCTAGCTCCCCTACTGACACATAAACACAAAGGCAGAAACCCTTTTCCCCTTTGCCCCTCTCTTCTGAACCCAATTCTAGGCAGCGTTCATTGGGTATTAATTAATGTGGGGGGGAACAAGATGGGATTTAACTTCCCCCTCACTCTCTCCTCACACCCCCACCTTTGGTGGGGAGAAGACATTTGTTAAGTCTTAAAATCAAGAGAGATTTTCAGAAGCACAGTAATACATGAACATTTTCTCTGAGCTGCAGTCGGGATTAATGAGGAAGGTTAGTGTTGCCTGTGGATGTTCCACTGTGAAGACTTGGAGGACCTGAAACCTTAAAATCAGAGTATCCCCTCCAGGGGGGGGCCCAGTACCTGTGTGCATTGGGGTGGGGAGGAACGGGCATAGGAGTAGAGAAGAATAAGGGGGGAAGCCAAAGAAAGTAGGGTCTCCCCAGTGTCCATCCTAGGTCGTCTCTATGACCAGGGATCGTTGATTTGATAAAGAAATGTTTTGTATCACTCCCTGGACTCCACGTATTTGGAGGACCAGCTAACTGAGGATTATCAAAAACACTTTCTCCCAACTTTATGGGCACAACCAAACTGGTCCATGATATTGATCAATTATTTGTGTAGCTATAATCTGGTTTGGTGGAGGAGGGAGGGGGCCAGGGAGGGAGGTGGCAAAGTGGGAGCATAGATACACCAGTGCATTGAAGGAAACCTAGAAGGTTCCAAGTGTCTTCTTCCTGAAGAAGACCAGGCAATGATTTCTTGATTCCACCGACCTGTGAGAGGTCAATGTATACTGGTATGAGGCTCAAGGAAAATGACCTATCTTACCAGCCAAGTCTGTGATACAGAGACGAATAGGAGAGGGTGTAACTCCTGCCTCCCTGAAGGATGAGAATGCAAGTTTCCACTTAGCCAGGGGAGGCAGGCTGATTCGCAAGATAACCTTCAAAGATCTCTGTGGCCCTAATCTACTATTATATCCAAAGAAGCCATTCTCAACTCTCCACATGTTGTGTCAGGTAGTGTATGGGCAGCTCTGTGTTTTCTATACCTGGAGCCTTTCCAGGCCAGTCTTTTAGCTCTGTCACCCACCCTTAGCACTTTACATGCTCCCTTCCCAGCCAGGCCATGCCCAAGCTTCTTACTTCCCCTCTCAGTGGTGCCAAGGCCAAATCTTGGCTTCAGGGGACTAACAGTGTGTCAATGCTGGCAGAAGGAAATAAGGAATTGTTGCAAGATAATTTAATTAAAAAAGAAAGAACTCTATTACTAAGGAGAGAAAAAAGATTTAAGGCCTTAATAAGCTATAGTTATCTACACTAAATCCAATTAACCACATAATTATTTCTAGATTTACTCTCATACTAGCAGCTTACTTCACACGCTCACACACACACACATACATACACACATATACACACACACACACACACACACACACACCTATAATCTCCCTCCCTTTTCATGGAAAAATTTCCAGCCTTCCTGTTCATCAGATACGAAAAAAAAAGGAATACATAAAAAGACAAGGAAAACACATACACAGACCCAAACCAAACCCTCCAAACCATGTTTTTTTCTTCAGTTTCATGATAACTATTTTATTCCTGCAGTGCTTTTCTCCCAATCATTTAACTGGCATGAGACAAATGTACCTATTCCCTCTAACTGCCTCTAAATTTACGCAACTGGTACTAGAGAGAAGAACTTAACCTCACAATAATTGAATTTAAATAACATTCAATTCCATAAAGTCAAACATGATCTGCATAATAAACAAAACAAGCCATCAGGGGCTGGTGGAAAGGTCATATTTTATGTGTATATTCATAACCATATCTGTATTCCTAATGACCTAAATGGACAATATGCTGTCCATTTATCTTTCTGAATAACTCATCATGACCATCACCATCATTACCAAAGAGCTAAAATTAAAGGCTGATCTGCCCTCAGACCTCTGCCTGACTCAATAGAAAAACATAATTTCGATGAACTTTGACTGGCTAGAATTGAGCTATTTGCATACAGCAGCCAGCTGGACCTGCTTCCAAGTTCCAGGCCACCAGGCTGACATTTCAGAGATTGCAGGTCACTGTGTCCTCTTTCTTTCCCACAAGTCAGGTCAAGCCAAGGGCACAAGTCAGTGGCCAGTTAAGGCGGAAACCCTCGCTTGCCCCTGGGGTCAGTCCTCCATAGTCCCTATGCGCTGGCAGGGCGAAGCCCAGCCTCAGTTGTGAAAACCTTCATGTTACTTAAAGGGGCTGTGGCGAAATTCTACAGAAATGAGTTTTCAGCCACTGTAATTAATATATCATTCAGTGTGTTTGGGGGATACAGCAGATATAAACAAGCTATGATGACATGTTACGCTTCACGAATGTTCTGAATCTGAGCCCTGGACACTTAGAACCGTATGTATGGCTGACTCTTACAAAGCAAAAAAGGAGGGTCTTTCCTGGGTGCCAATCCCAGCTCTGCCACCCTCTGGCTAGTGACCTTGTGTTTAGGTGATCGAAGGCTTTATTCCTTGGTTCTCAGAATGTAGTGTACATGAGAATCACCTGGAAAGTGGAAGAATTCAGATTCCCAGGCTTTACTCCAGACATTCAGATTCCATGCAGACCCACTTTTCCTCTCTTGCAGCAAGGTTAGCTAAGACTCAATTTTGTGAGGCTCTGGGCTAGAGACTCTTTAGCACACGTTCTGTCTCCTACATCACTTTAAGACTCTTGTGTACACAAAGATAAAAATAAATGCCAGTAGCTAAAACTTATTGAGCACTTACTATGTGCCAAACCCTGTGTACAGGCTTTGACTGCTGCGTTCAAATCCCAGTTCTTCTACTTGCTTGGTGAGGAACATTGCACAAGTTACTTGCCCATTCCAAGGCCCCGTCCCATTGTCTGCATGTCTCCTGTTTTACAAGTGTCGTTGCTGCTGTGGCTGCCTGTCTCACTAGCTCCCACTTATTGAGCATGTGCTAGGGGCCAGATGTTGTTCTAAGCACCTGACACGCACGAGGCCGCATAGCCTGGTTACTTGGCGCCAACGGACCCACACTAGCTGGTTTGAATCCTTGCTCGGCCATTTATTACCTGTGTGACCTTGGCAAGTTTGCTCAGAGGTTAAGTGGGACTAAAGATACTTCCTGCCTCCCCAGGTCTCCTGAGCATTAAATGAGATAAGATACAATGAGAAGTTCTTAGAACCCTGCCTAACACAGAGTGAGTGCTCGTTTTAGGACATTATTTATTGCCTCTCATGTGCCCACCTATCCCGACCAAGTCTCCTCCCATCCTAACAAAGAGGGGGCAGCGGATACTGCTCTCTCCCAGTGAATAAGGGCTCTGTGCAGTTTGCTGCCTTACCAAGCACCTCCCTTTACCACCTTGTAAATGAAGTCCCTCCATCCGCAGCCTGTGAGTATTTAAGCGGCCTGGATAATGAGTACAGGTAATAAAAGTGTGATGAACGCCAGGAACCTCCAGGGGCTGCTCGCTGCCCTGTTATTTCAGAGGGAAAGAGAACAAACAAAACCGATACCCCAGCTCCCATCCACCTGGCTACCTTGCTGTCTCTCAGGAACCGCCCTCCGCAAGCCTTCTTCTCTCACATGCTTCTGTTTCTATCTCCTGTGATGGGGTAAATGAAAAGATATTAAACTGTGAGTGTTTACAGCCATCGCTCCTCTTTCCCCCTGCCCTGTCAGGTATGGCTGTGAACTTGTGTTCATGGGGCCAGCCTTGAGCTTCGTGATGCCCTCGGGAGTACAGGAAAGGAGGGGAGGGGAAAGGAGGGCAGAAAGGCCGAAGCGATGTTCGGTGTTCGGAATGAAGAGCTTAGCAAGGAAAGGGAAGTAAGAGAGGGAAAAAGGGCTCTTTGGCCTATGCTTTCCTCTGCCTGCTTTATAAAGAGATTGCAGTAAACATCGACATGTCTTTCAATTCTTTCTTTATTGGGACTTCTATGTCTTCTTTATGATGAGCTTCATTCAGATTAGACTCCATTTAGACTGAAAAAACCTGAAGCCCAGAGAGGGCAATGGCCTTTCCTGGGGCGGTGCAGTGGGGCAACACTGAAACAGGAAAAAATGACAGGTCCCCCCCCCCACCCGGGTTCAGAGCTTCAAAGAGTCCATCCTATATCCCTGCAGGATTGGTTTACTTCCCTAGGTCGTACCCATTCCAGAACCTGCAGAAAACTCAGCCCACTTCTTTTCTCAGCTCTCAAGGAGGGGACTATTCCTGAAGTCTTGGCTCGTTCCCAGTCAGGAATAAGCATGTTAAATGGAATTGGAATTACTATGGCGTGTGAATAGACTCTGGTCTGTTGACTCCAAGCTTCTGCTAAGCTGCTCCAAATGGTTGTAACTTCTGTCATCTTGGCAATTCTACTTTTTGTTTGAAAGAATTCTATATTCCTTATTTCTGGGGCTGAGAAGGAGTGTGTTCTTCAAAGGGCCTCCTCTCCCTCCCCCAGCCTCTGGCCCAATGGGGTGCTCCTGTACAGAGAGAATGCCAGGAAAGGGGACCCCAGAGCCTCCCATGCTTACCAGCGCCTTCCAGTTTTCCCTTTCATATCCATATATGGAAACCGATGCAGGGCAAGGCCAAAGCTCATAGAATAGCCCAAGCCTCTACACTCAAGGATTACGGGGTGTATTTAGGGACCAGCAGTGTTTCCTTCCCAAAAAACCAGACTATAGCCCACAGTGTCCTTTCAGGAGCCATTGAGTGGCCTTGGGTGAGCCCCGCTCTCAGCCCCGCTGTTGAGAACTGAAGATGGTGCCTGCCCAGGAGACACTCACATACTACATATGTTCTTCGACATATCCAGATTCTCAGCCTTTGCCATGGTTTTGAGGTCTGCATTTCACTTAGTGGCTGGTATGTAAAATATTACTTCCTTTTATGTGCCTTTAATCTCTTTTCCATGATAAGGTAGAGAAGCAAGCAACCAAGATGCTATTTTCAAACATTTTTCTGGGGTTTGACAACCCACGACCATGTTGCCTCTCCACTTATATTTCATGATTGTTTAAAATTTTATTCATCTTCCCCTCAGCAGTCATCTATCCACACTGAAAAGTCCTATTTTTAGATTTTATTCTCACGTCATGCATCATTTCAATCACTTATTTCTAGACCTTCACCATTCTCTTAGGTTTTTAAGGTAAGTTTTCCTGCTATGTCCGAGACAGCCAAGGTCCTACATGTCCAGAGGCTGGGGGAGAAAAGGCCATAGCTTAAAAATACATAAGGTTTATTATAAATCAAAATTTTTCTCATAACTATAGTCCTTCCACCCACATACTTGCCCATAATTTCCCCCAAATCAGAAATGTAATATACAGCCTGTGTGTAACTTGTATTTTTCCATTCACATGATGCCATGAAAAATTTCTCACGCTGACCCATGATTTCATGGATCGTATTCATGATTATTTACTTAGAAGACAGTCCAAGAATGGAATTACTAATTCAAATGGGCATGGACATTTTTAAGGCTGTTGATACATGTTGCCAAATTGGTTTTCAGAAAGGTGACACCAGTTTCCATCCATATCATTGCAGTATGTCAGTATCTGCTACCATTGCCCCATATTCAAGGTCTTGTCCTTTCTTCACATTCTCATGGGAAACTGTTAATATCACCACAACTGTGACCCTGAGAAGGAAGGCTCAGAAAATGCAGGCAGTCTGTTCCTTTCTATCTTTCTTTCCTGTAGGGAAGGAGCAGGAGGTGGGTGTGGAATTGGGGCAGAGCTAAGCCGGAAATTTGCAGCAATGCAACCCAGGCAATCCTGAGAGAGAGTCTCAGCCATGAAAGGGAACCTACCCAGTGGGAGGCTGCAGAGTCTTAGTCTGGTGCAGTGGGGACTTTTTCTTCTCAAGGGACCTAATGAACAGTTGGGACAGTTCAGAATATTCTTGTTAAGAGTCTCAGCACAGCCCAGGCTCTGAGATGGCAATCTACATGGCTAAGACACTTGGGACCAAAGGGTCGCACTGCCCTTTAAGGTACCTACATATGGGAACACCACACTCCGCCCAGGAATATCCTCGTGTGACTGGGCCACTTTGTCGTGAAAAACATCATAACCTAACCTGTGTTTTCCTGCTGCAGTTTCAACCTTTTTCTGTCTTTTTGTGACAAATAGACAATGCACAGTCTTTAAGATCAAACAACTTCTGTCTCTGCCATTTGCTAGCTGTTTCTGTTCTAGCTGTTAACTATCCTCCTGCATACGTACCCCAAAATTAGTGGCTTAAAATGACAAGCATTTATTACTTCTCACAGGTCTATAAATTGGCTGGATGGTTCTGCTGATCTGGTTTAGCTGGGTTTCCTCGTGCATCTGTGAGTTGGGTGGAGGCTGGCTGGTGGAGGATGATATGGTCCACCTCTGCTCACATCTCTCTTATCATCCAGTAGGGTTGCCCAGGCTTGTTCACATCATGGTGGAAGAGTTCCCACCAACCAAGAGAGGGCAAACCCTGATCGCAAGCACTTTTCAAGGCTCTGTTCACAGTTTGCTAATATGCCACTGGTCAAAGCATGTCACGGAGCCTACTCCAAAGTCAGTGTGCGCAGGCTTTATCAAAAGGAAATGACTCTAGGGGAGTATAAAGATTTAGCGCCATTAGTACAGTCTGTCACATTAGCTCTGTGACCTTGGACACTTTCCTTCACCTCTCTGAGCCTCAGTTCCATCCTCTGTAAAAATGCAGGGTTTTTGTGGGATTCCTTGCTATACCATGTGGAAAATGCCTGGCACATAGTAAACATTCCATATGTATTAATTTCCTTCTCTCCTCCTTTTCCATCATTTGGGATTTTCTCCTTTTTCTTAAATGTATTATTCTTGTGCATTATCTTCTACATTTAAGGCTCCAAGATTACAACACAAAACATTACGCCTGTGGCTGCTGTTGAACCCCCAGCTCCTAGCCTGTGCCCAATACAGTAAGCCCTCACTTCAATCTAATAATCTGAAATTTGAATACTAAGGGAATCAAGGGGTGTTTCCTCCTTTCTCCCTGGGACTGTCCAGTTGAGAGATTAGCTCTTGGCTCTGTGACTTAGCTCCATTACCAAGAGTGATATGGAAAGGGTTAACATGTTTGCATTAACTGATGAGTGAATAGAGGCGACAGGATGGGGAACCTCCATTTCCTCATTTAAAGATGGTACTGGGGGTAGAATAAGTATCCTGGCCTCTCCTTAGCGAATCAGGCTCCAGAAGAGACATTAATTGCAGCCAGTTCATCCTGCTGGGGAGACCCAAGGCTGCCAGCTCTCTTGCTGGGAATGGAATAGAATTTTAATTGGCTGTGAAAGCATCATGGCAGGAGGTTCATGAAAGAGTTGGTCCTCTCCCCTCAAGCAGGTGAGAGAAGCTTCAAGGGAAAGGCCAGTAAAGTCCAGCCACATTCAGGGGCCATCCCAGCTGCCACCCCACAGTTCCAGTTCCAGGTCTAGACTCCAGCGAAGGTCAAGGATGCTTTCGCACAGTGCACTGGGAGTGGTCAGCCCCGGAGCGCTGAGCCTGTGAACCCACTGATCTCTGTGCTTCCTCTGACTTTCATGAGAAAAGCACTTAAAGCACTTAAGGCACATAGTTACTGTCACTTGTATAACCCAGAAGACCAGTATGCCCTATCTCAGAGAGCTCTCCAAATACAAGTTCAACCCCGTGTGTGTGTGTGTCCTTTTGACTATTTATGTGCTTAAAGCAATCGCACAGCATTCCTGTGCTGTTAATATGTTTTCACTCAAATAAATTAATGTGACAGTGTTTGGGGAAAATACATTCTTGTGGCAATGTGCGTGCTCTTTCTATCATGGTAATTCCTGGAACACACGTATAACATGGGATGGCATGTATAGGTCAATGGAATTGATTATGAAAAAAAAGACAATGTGAACTTCTTGGCATAACCACACAATGATGCATGTTGTGGTTTTCAAAGTCTGTCGGACAAGTTCTCTAACCTCCTTGTATTCTAGTTTCCTCATCAACAAAATTAGGGCAATAGTAGTGATAGGGCTGTTGAAAAGAACAATGATACGTAAAAAGCTTAGACTAATGCAGAGACTCAGTAAATGTGTTTCCACGGTTACGTCTGATGAGGTGGTGGAGCTGGTCATTGACCCACTGTGCTCTGTCTACCTAGTGGTATAAAGAAGCTACTGTTAAAAAGCAAAGCAGAAAAACAAAAAATATACAAGCCAAGACAATGCTTTCAGAACACTACTTTGTGAGATTATAGGTTGATAAAAATTCAGAGTTTCCAAGGAAACGCTACTCCATTAATACTTTAAAACTTAAAGCAATAAACCATCACTTATACCTACTAAACAGTTTTGTTTTATTATATACTTTGATGTTTATTATCAAAATTTTGAAAATTTATCAAAATTTAGTTAGGGAAAGGAAAATGCATTGAAGGAGACTGTTGAAAATGAAATTTTATAATTTATAAAGATATGAAGACAAGCTTCTAAAACAGAAACAAGTCAATTCCACTTCCACTCTCACCCCCCCTCCCCCATTCATACCTCCTGTCTCCTTATTGGGGAATAAGACATCTTTCTGATGTAGGCTCAGAACACGGGAATGAAAGTAGTCAGAGTAAAAGAAGTGACCAATACATAACACCTGCTCTGAAATGGTGAGAACTTCATCTCTTAAAAAAAAGTGGACGGAAGTCTTTGACCTTTGGGAATAAGAGTTCAAGGAAGAAGGCATTGACTCATGTCCTCAGAAGACAGAAAGGTCTCTCACTATTGGAAACAGCTCCTTCCCCCTCAAATCTGATCCCCAGGTGACACTTGGTGCTCAGGCTTCAGTGCCTAATCTCCCCCAACTGGAACCACCAATGTTTGGGAAATTAACAGGACCGCCACTTAAAGAAGTAATTGGTTGCACAAATCAGCTTACCATTCATTCAAAGAATGGTTTTTGTTTCCCTGCGTCTGTAATTTATTGGCAGGTTAGTGGAGACAGATCCTGTTTTCTCAGCTGTCCAGGGTACTGAAAAGCGACGCTGGGCCACTGGAGGTGAGGCCACAGGCAACAGTAGTTCCCCAAAGAGTGCGGTGCCCAAAGGGGGTGCCTCCCTGCTGGTGTGAGCGATTAAGAAAAAGCTCTGGGAGCAGCTTGGCTGAGACTCTGAATCCTGGCCCCTCCACTTGCCACTTGCGGAAGTCTGTTTCTCTTTCTAGACCTCTGTTTTCTCATTTCTTAAACGGGGCTGTTGGACGAAATAATCAGTCTCTGAAAGTTTCAGACTCTTTAAGAATCTACAAATTATACAAAGGATCTGTAGATGCAAAACTACTCAGCATGAGATTCCAGGAATCGTTGGAAGGTGAACTAGGCCAGAGACAATAGAAGCAGGAGCCCTTTGTGACTCAAGCGACCACACTCCATGGGCAGATGAAGAGGTCTATTGGAAGGGGCACCACCAACCACTGGAAACCCCATCTATCCGAGAACCCTGAAGCAAGGGACCCACAGAGCACAATTTAGGTTTGTGCTTCTGCAACAGAGCAGAGGGAGAGCTAAGTAGCTATGAGAGTCCTCAGGGCTCTGGATAGATTTGCTCCCTAGAGTGGAGAAGCGTAGACTTCTAAGACTTGCCCCAAATTACTTTTAAAGTGCATCTGATTCACTTCCTTATGCTCCCCTGTCACTAAGCAAACTTCCTATCTTTTGTTTGGCTTCTCAGCTATGTAAGATCCTAGAATGAGTTCCCTTGACATGGGAACATAAGCACTGTAGGTATTGAAAAGAAGTGTCTTCCACTATAAACATAAATCAGTTTTCTGATCCCTGCATTAGTTTCTCACAAGTTTTCTTGGCCTGAATTATGTCTTTTCAGAATATAATCACTCAGAGTAAAAGGTCATTAAATCAAGGTTCCAGAATTGCAAAACTGATACCTATGTCCAATAGTGGAGGAAAGAGACGTTGTAATGATCAAGGACAAATGCAATGACTTTCTTTAGCCCAACTTTGCAGGGAGTTTATGAGGGGCAAGTTCCTCGTAAAGTTAGTTGACCCTTCCCTCCTCCTCCTACTTCTCCCTATACCCTCATCCGACAAAGGAAATGAATTACTCCTGACATGTATATGACGTAAGGTCAATATAATTTATTTTTGGTTTTTTTGTTTGTTTATTTGTTTGTTTGTTTGTTTTTATTGGGGTGACAATTGTTAATAAAGTTGCATAGATTTCAGGTGTACGATTCTGTATTACATCATCTATAAATCCCATTGTGTGCTCACCACACAGAGTCATTTCTCCTTCCATCACCATGTATTTGATCCCCCTTACCCTCATCTCCCACCTCCCACCCCCCTTACCCTCTGGTAACCACTAAACTATTGTCTCTTATCTATGAGGTTTTTTTCCTCATTTGTTTGTCTTGTACTTTTGTTGTTTTGGGTTTATATACCACATATCAGTGAAATCATATGGTTCTCTGCTTTTTCTGTCTGACTTATTTCGCTTAGCATCATACTCTCAAGATCCATCCATGTTGTCACAAATGGTCCTATTTAATCTTTTCTTACAGCCGAATAGTATTCCATTGTGTATATATACCACAACTTCTTTATCCATTCATCTATCGAAGAACATTTTGGTTGTTTCCATGTCTTAGCCACCATAAACAAAGCTGCAATGAACATTGGAGCACACGTGTCTTTATGGATAAACGTTTTCAGATTTTGGGGTAGATACCCAGGAGAGAGATTGCTGGGTCATACAGTAATTCTATTTGTAATTTTTTGAGAAACCTCCACACTGCCTTCCATAGCGGCTGCACCAGTCTGCATTCCCACCAACAGTGTATGAGGGTTCCTTTTTTTCCACAGCCTCTCCAACACTTGTTACTATTTGTCTTGTTGATGAAAGCCATTCTGACTGGGGTGAGGTGATAGCTCATTGTGGTTTTTATTTGCATTTCTCTGATGATTAGTGATGTTGAGCATTTTTTCATATGTCTATTTGCCATTTGTATGTCCTCTTTGGAGAAATGTCTCTTCAGGTCTTTCAATTGGGTTTTTTTTTGTTGTTGTTGAGTTTCATGAGTTCCTTGTATATATTGGATATTAGCCCCTTATCGGAGGCACTGTTTGCAAAAATCTTCTCCCATTCAGTTGGTTGCCTCAGCAGAAACTCTACAAGCCAGGAGGGAGTGGAACCAAATATTCAAACTATTGAAAGAGAGAAATTATGAGCCAAGAATAATATATCCAGCAAAGATATCCTTTAGATATGAAGGAGGAATAAAGACCTTTCCAGATATACAGAAGCTGAGGGAATTTTCTAATACACAACCTGCACTATAAGAAATACTAAAGGAGGCTATTCAACCACCATCAACAGGGACAATTTGTAGCAACTGAAACATAAAGAGGGGGAGCGTAAAGGCCTGAACCGGAATATGGGAATGGAGGAAGTAAGCGTACTGAAGAAAATGGAATACTCTAAATGTCAAACTTTCTTTTACGTAAACTTAAGGGTAACCACTCAAAAAAAATCCTGAACTGACATATATACTGTAATAAAAGAAGAAACAGAGGAAAACATCATAGAATACCACCACACAGAAATAAGAGACAACAACAAAAAGGCAAAGAAACAATGGAGTCACAGCCTTACCAGAAAACTAAAGATAGAATGACAGGAAATCCTCACGTATCAATAATCACCCTAAATGTAAATGGACTGAACTCACCAAGAAAGAGGCACAGAGTAGCAGATTAGATACTTTTGTTTTTATTCTGTTGTCTTTGTCTTTGTTCTTTAAATCCCCATCAGCCAAGTCTATCTTAGGCTCTAGAACAGTGTGGAAAACGTTCAAAGACTCCATGGGAACCATTTAACTCAGCAAGCAAACGTCCCACGTGTGCCATTCCTAATCACTCACCAGCCTCTCAGTGACAGAGAGCTCACTACCTCACACGGCTACCCACTGCATTTTGTAATAGTTTCAATCAGCAAACACTTGCTGAAGAAATGATAAATGTAGGAGCGCAGGGCTATGTGCAAGCCCTGGTGAAGTAGCACTATAAAAAACAGGAAGATGATTAGGAGATATGGTGATATGCACCTGGATTTGTAAGAATGGTGTGCATGTGGAGTCAGACAACGAGATGGGCAGATGTAAGGTCAAGGTTGTGCATTACAGGTTTGTCTGAATGTTTATAGGGTCATGGGACATGATCTGAGTGCCCTTTCCCATGACCTCTGGGACAGTTTCCCCATCACCTGCCCCACCTCCCTCTTCTTGGATAAATTCCTATCCCTATTCACCATGAACACTACCATTCTTGCCTTGACTCTAACCCTCATGGAGGAGAGGCAGGGAAGAGGAAAGGAACATGGGATAAAAGAGCAAACCTAGGGTATTTAACAGCTGCTTAAAGACTCACTGAGAAAAGTGGTGGCATGGACAGGCAGGCCCCTCGTTGCCCCAGCCAAGCCAATAGACATCCACACACAGACTCAGGCTCTAGGGCGAGGAGCTCCGATTCCATGACACTTTAGCCTACCACCTCTCAGCCCGTCAGCGAAGCGTTGTCATAGGCCGATGTGGAAACTGAGCAACTTGCGCTGGGGGCTGTCATAGGTGGACCAGTCATATGGAAGGTCATTGCCAACCATCTCCCTGTACTCATTCCTTTCCCTTTAGCCTGAACCCCACAGAGTAAAACCCTAAAGAAAAGAGAGACGGAGCGGCCACACACACCCTGGTGTCCTCTATATTGAAACACTCTTTTTTACCAGGCTATCCCAACACGTCTACCTGACTGCACCCCACCCTCCTTTCACCGGCACGTTTTTCATCAGAGACATTGTCCTCGTCACTATGAACCCAGTAGAGGCTGTTTGGTTTTCCGCATGTGGGCTGCAGGCGCACTTTGATTCTGGGTTTACAAGTGCAGAGTTTTAATGGGAATTGTATATTTAATGGGAATTGATAAACTCTCCTTGAGAATGCATTTTCCAAAGAGAATTCCATTAAGTCACTGTAATTTTTTATCAATCTTTTTTAATGCAGAGCCGTTAAACTGTTTCCATTTTTTTCTATTCCTCATCTAATGCTATTGACACTTCTCGTTGGGCTAAATCATTTTATAAGTAAAATATGTGGATAAGTAAATATATATATTAAAATTCACTAATTATAACTTCAGCCATTGAAAATTTTATTTTGTGGCCTTTCGAATCCTTCCAAAATTTAATTTTTCCTGGATCAAAGTTTACAGATCTGAATCTTGTCAAGAAGTTATGAGTCTTCTGCCAGATTTTGATAAATTATAAATTTTCCCAAGAGCAGTTTTTAACCACTATCAGTTTTCTTGTATTGAATGTTTCTAAATATCATCAGAGCAAAGATGTCCTAGATCATAAGAGCAAGGGTATTTTATTAACTGCCTAGTACATGTAGACACCAAAGAAACATCATCCCATTTAAGCCTGCAACAGTGCTGAGGGGTGAGTATTAGACCCATTTTATGGATAAGTAAATTGAGGCTCAGAGAAGTGACATCATTTGCCCAATGTCATTCAGTGACTGTGTGATGGACCTAAGAATTGAAAACTAAGCTTTTGAGAGTTCAAAGCTTTAATGTTTTTCTACTGTACCACAGTCTCTCTTTTCATCCATATTTATACTGTGTCCACTGGCTACACACACAACTCATAATACCTTTCACCTTGCTCTTGCCAATTTCCTGTTCTCTCTCTCTCACACACACACACACACATGCACACACTCACACACAGCTCTTGTGCTTCTGACAAAGCATACCAAACTGCCATCTGATTCGAGTCCTCAGCCCCGAGGACAGCTCACTTTCTCCTCTCTGGTACATGAGTCCCACAGCCGTCACGGGGCCCACTCGGGAGGAGCTCCTGTTAGCAGCCCCTTAGGTGGGGCCTCACTGGTACGTCATGGTAAGTGCCTCCGAGTTCCAGCGGGAACCTGAGTGAAGTGGCCAGGGGTGTGTGAGGGTGTGGGGGGGGGGAATGGGTCCCAGGAGGCCAGGCTTCTCACCCGGCCACGCGCCCCTCACAGGGACTCAGTCTCCGGGCAGGCAGAATACATCGGCATGTTGTTTTCATCAGTCAGGAAGAAAAGTCTTTTTAGTGGAGCACATCCAGTTTCCTTTATTTTTACAACAAATTACAGGGGGATTGGAAGGAAGGGGAATGGAGGGAGGGAGGGAGAGGGGTTTCTATTTTTAAATACTTGCCAGGCATTAGTAGTGTGGAAGTTTCTGTTTGGAAGTAAGAAGGGAGGAACAGATTAGAGGGAGCAAGGGCAGCTGAGGGGAGGGCAGGGCTAGGATAGTGGTTTTCAAATATACTTTTTTTTTAACTAGCTGGAAGCTTTTCTTCAAAGGTCTCCTATGAAGAATGCCAGTATTTAAAACAAATAAAAGGGGAGCTGTGCTCACTGGCAGGATGTGGGACATTCCAGATACACCCACTTGGCCTGTGCACATGGCGGCCCTGTGATAGCTCTACTAAAATCAGGCTCAAACCATGCGTCGAGCAGGGGGTAGGAAGAGGATCACGGTTCCATGTATTCATTCCTTTCTTTATCCATTCATTCATGAAATACACGTGCTTGTTGGTCCATAGTATGTGCCAAGGGCCATGCAAGTGCTAGGGGATATTGCAGCAGATGAAACAGCTCATGGTCCCTGCTTATGGTCAAGGAGGACAAGCATTTATGAAATAACCATGCAAATAAGTGTAAAACTGCGGCTTTGACAAGTGCTATGAAAAAGAGAAGACAGTGACGCGACAGGAGGCAGCCCTGAGGGAGCCATAGGGGGGCTGAGAGACAGGTACTAACTAGATGCAGAGGGTAGGTAAGGCCGTTCTGGAATGAAGGGACGGCAAATTCCGGGGTCCTGTGGTGAGAGAGGGCACCCCAAGTGTTCTTGTTATTGATTCCTGTCTAGCAACCCACCCCTACACTCAGCGTCTTGGGTTAAAAACCACCATTTTTACTAATCTCACCATTTTGTGGAAAGTGCTTGGCTGGGAACTTCTGCTCCATGTGGCACTAACTGAGGCTGCTTGTCAGTGTTTGATTGGCAGATGGACTGGTCTGTAGGGTCCAAAA
Source organism: Rhinolophus hipposideros (assembly GCF_964194185.1). Lineage (NCBI taxonomy): Eukaryota > Metazoa > Chordata > Mammalia > Chiroptera > Rhinolophidae > Rhinolophus > Rhinolophus hipposideros. Next base: position 82,870,720 of record NC_138052.1, read on the forward strand.
TGGCTTCCCTCATGTTTGGGGTCTTGGTGAGGATGACAAAGCTGGACTCAGCTGAGACTATTGTCTTACACACAGAATGTTTGCGTGCCCCCCAAATTCATTGTTGAAACCCTAATCCCCAATGTGATGGTATTTGGAAGTGAGGCCTTTGGGAGGTGATGAGGTCCTGAGGGTGGAGCCCTCATGAATGGGATTAGTGCCCTAATCACAGAGGCCCCTGGGAGCTCGCTTGCTCCTTCCACCAGGTGGGGACACAACAGGTAGACAGCCATCTATGACTATCTCCAGGTTCTCTCCAGACACTGTATCTGTCAGCTTCTTGGACTTCCCAGCCCCTAGAACTGTAAGAAAGAAATGTGTGTTGTCTAGAAGCCTCCCAGTCTACGGTATTTTATTAGGGCAGCCGAACGGACTAAGTAAGACAGAAGCTAGGTGTACTGTCAGAGGTCACAAGAGCTCCATTTCAAACCAGGCGTGCCCCTGCCCCCCGCGCTCCCCGGGACACTCTGGGCAAAGGGCTCTCGTTGCCTGAACCTCCCCGGGTGGCAGAGGCATCTGGCCCCGCCGGCTCTGCTGTGCCCCTCCATGACCGAGCCCTTCCTGCTCTGGCCCAGTTTGTCTCCTGGATGGGCCCTTCTTGCAGCCTCCTGATTCCACCCTGACTCTGGCCCGGACCAGATCCTGCCTGCAGCCTTCCCTTTCAAGCCTCGTGAGTGTGCTAATTCTTCCTGATGGACTTAGTTCTCACCTGGGCCTGGCCTCGCTCAGCCTCGCCCCGGTGCCTCCCTGACCAAGCTGCAATGGCTTACCCACACCCCACCCCAGGCCTAGACGGGGACTTAGCCGAACACCGTTAGCAGTGGGTGCAGCCTGTTAGAGACAGCACTCATTGGAACATTCTCATTGCCGGAGAATGTTTTCTCCACTCTACTGTTGATGGAAATTTGGATTGATTCTAGCGTGGGCTCCTATGAACATACTTGTACGTGTCTCACTAGGAAGGATGGCCACGTGAGGAAGAAGGACCAGAGGAAGCAAGGTCTCCCTCACCGGCCTGATGCCAATCGCAGACCCCAGCGGCCATCCTCTCAGCCCAGCTGAGCCTTCCTTGCAGAAGCCCGTCCAGGGCTCCGCATGTAGTTTGTCCCGTGTAGCTACAGGTTTGGTCAGAGTCTGGAGATTGCTGCCAAATGTGGCCCCGACTTGTAATGATTAACTGCAATTCTGGACCTTGCAAGTCTTAAGAGTATGGACTGACCAAAAGATGGGAGTACGGCCCCTCCACAGAGCCCCCATTGGGTTCTCCCCCATTTCCTCTGCCTCGGGAGTTTGCCTGGAATAAATGTATCTGGCCCTGTGCCATGCTTTGTCTTCTTGTAAATCAGTCCTCCTCTCAACCTCAAATCTGCCTCAGGACTTGAACCCTTGGACATGCCTGCTGTATTTTGGCAGCTCCTGTCGTGCTGGTCTAGCCCTGACTCCAACCAGCGGAAAAGAATGCACTTTTGTTTCATAGACCAAGTTGGGCCTTTTGTCCACAGTGACCTGCCACCCCCAGCACGTGGTCCTTAGTGCACGCCATGTGATCCTGGGCAGATCAGCCAAGCCCTGGGAACCTCTCAGCGGCCCTGTCTGCACACTGGAGCTAGTAATTAACCCCTGTCCAACTTCAGCAAGTCGCTAAGAGTCTACCTCTCAGAGCTCGACAACCTGGGTTTAAATCCCAGCTCTGCCACTTACTAGCTGTCCCAGTCTATTCAGGCTATTGTAACAGAATACCAGAAACCAGGGGGCTTATAAACAACAAACATTTATTTCTCACAGTATAGGAGGCTGGGAAGTCCAAGACGAACGTGCTGTCAGATTCCTCGTCTGGTGATGGCCCTCTCTCTCCTTCCTAAATGGCCATCTTCTCATTGTGTCCTCACATGGTGGAAGGGACAAGGGAGCCCCCTGGGGTCTCGTTCATAACGGCACTCTCCTCATTCATGAGCGCTCCATCCTCATGACCTAATCATCTCCCAAAAGGCCTGCCTCTTAATACATCACATTGCAGTTAGGATGTCAACATGTGAATTTGGGTGGAGGGACACAGGCATTCAGTCTGTCGCACCAGCTGTGTGACATTCTTCTACAAGTCACTGAACCTCTCAGTTGCCTGGCATTGTTACATGAAAAATGAATAGCACCTACCTCATTGGGTCCTGTGGGGGAATCACAGGAAGCACTTGGCACATAAGGTCACAAATTAGCATTAAGTAATATTATTAATACTTTGGCTCATGTGATTTGAGAAGGATGAAAGGAGACGACCGTGGCAGTGATTCATCAGTACCATGTGGCACGGACAGTGTTTCTAGAACGCCTAAGAATACAGGTCAGTCCACAACCCTCAGGAGGGGAGGGCATAGTCTTTGAAGTCCAAAGGACCTAGTTTGAATTCCACTCTTTCATAGCAGAGTGACCTTGAACAACTTACCCCAGTGAGGGTTTTGTTGTCTGCCTAGTAGGATAACCTGGCTGGCACACAGTAGGAGCTGCGTGCATGTCAGTTTTCTGTCGTGCCACGTGGCCCTGCTCTGATGTAAGCTATGCCTGAGCGTGTTGTCAGAGTCCTACCACTTAGGAGGAAGGTTTGGTGGTTTGCAGACAAGGTGAGGCTACAGGCACGTTCAGCCTCCAGCTCAGAATGGGAAATCTGCAGGAACAAGTAACATGCTGGGGGGCTCCTCGCAGGGCTGCTCTGTCAGAGACATCGTGGGTGCCGCATTATGCGATCTGTCATGTCTGTCTCTGAGGGCTAGGTATTTAGTGTGGTTTCCAGGAAAGGATGTGTATAAGCAATTGATAAGGATAAATAATGAACTGAGTAAATCATCACTAGGGTCTACAGACATCACCACTCCTTGCAGAAATGGGCCAAGAATGAGAAGAAGATAAATGATGTCATGGCTTTGTGAGCAGGTGCCATGGGGAAACTGAGGCAACCCTGACAAGGCCCTACCATCATGGCACCCAGGACCTGTCTTCAGTGTTCCTACCTGGCTCTTCAGAGCCTGGGGGCTCTGCAGGGAGGACTCAAGGCCCCTGTGCACTCCATTTCCACCCAAACTTTATTCAGAGTAGCTCTAGTTTAGTATATGTGCTGCCGAAGCGAGCACAGAGTAGCTCTAGTTTAATCCGCTTTATATATTGGGGTTCCACAAATTACATTTGAAAATTAAGTTCTGCTGATTTAAAAAAAAAATGTTTGAAAACTATTGCATTAGTTAAACACAGGAATTAGGCTTTTGTTAGATGCTAATTTCATTTTAACCCCCATGTAGGGATTTTCTGTTACACCAGAGGGTAATTTAGAAGCATGCAAACACAGAAAATCATGATGCTTCCCTCTGTTTCCCTGTTCCATTCCAGTTTGCACTGTGCCACTGATCACACTTCTTGTTTGAGTCTCACAGAGCTGGGGAAGTCATTCAGAGCAGGGCTTACTCCTCATTTGTAGATGAGGAGAATGGGGTTAAGGGCTCTGGAAGTTTCCAAGGGAGATGAAATCCTGCTGGGGAAGAGGCTCTGTCAGGCTCAGACGGTGATGTCAATGGTGCTGATCACAGAGCAAACAATTTTCAGGTGCTTATTTTTTGAAGTTCCTTTAGATAATATCTCTCTTGCTTCTCACAATGACCCGACAAGGCATGTAATCTTATCAGTAAATTGAGGTTCTGCTAAGAATTCGTTGAACTTGAATCTAATCATGAGGAAGTGATCGAACAAATCCAAATTGAGGGACAGTCTACAAAACAACTGGGCTGGACTCTTTACCCTTCAAAAGTGTCAATGTCCTGAACGCTAGATCGGAAAACAATCAGCTTAAAGGACAGTGTGTGTCCAATAGGGGATATTCGCGTATAGATTGTATATTAGCTTTTGGCATTGTGTAAATTCTAATTTCTTGGAGGTGATAATTGTACTGTGCTTATACAGGAGAACATATGTCTTCAGGTGGGTCATAAAGAAGTATTTAGGGGTAAAATATCATGAAGTCTGCAACTTACTCTCAAATGGTTTAGGGGAAAATGTTTGATAGCTAGCTAGCTGGCCATATACATATATATCTGTGTGTGTGTGTGAATATATATACACAAATACACACATACACATACTATATATGTATATATGCATACACATATGTATGTATATTACAGAGATGATAGATGATAGATAGATAGATAGATAGATAGATAGATAACACACAGTGTGTCAAAATGATGAATCTGGGTGAAGACTATATGGGTATTCATTGTACTATTCTTTTAACTTTTCTATACGTTTGAATGTTTTTAAAATTAAAAGTTGAGAAAAATACTTTTTTAAGAAAAACAAGTCAGGCCCATGAGCTCCTGCCTGGCCTCCAGCCTTGCTGCCTAGAACATCCTTGGAAACCAGTGTCCTGAGGGCTGATGTTGGGCCCACAGGACCTGCGCAAGCAGACTGGACAGGAAGGAGCCCTGCAAGGTGCCTGGTCCTGCTAAGGTGTGGCTTGCAAGCCAGGCCCACACTTTGCTTCCTGAAACCTGTGTTCAACCCTCCCATGAAGCACTGTGCTTTCCAGCATTTGTCCTTGAAGGTCCCCAGAAAGAGAGTTTGCAGGTTGACAAAGGAGCCCAGACTATGACGTTTGCACACTGCCCAGACAGTTACATGTCATTCTTAGCTCACTAACCAGAGCTGAAATGAAAGCCACTCCACACAGCCAGCTGCGAATCGTCAGGGCGCGGATCCTCATTTGGTTCAGATTATACAGCCAAGCTCAGCCACGCTTGGCCCCCGTTCCCAACTTCTCCTACTCCTTTTGAAGAAGGGTGTGGACATTCAAACCTGTCAGGGTTGTTCTTCATGTTTGCTCTTTGTGAATGGCAGAGGCAAAGTATTTGGAGAGGGAAGAGCATAATTATCATGGCCAAAATGAAGCCTCAAGGCGATCTATAGACTTCCATTTCCTTGCCTTTTGATCCATCCTCACAACCATCCCCCATAAGCATAAAAAAATGAAGGGTTGATTCTAACGGCCACATATCTTTATAAAGCATCTGGTTCTAAAGATCCCGTGGCACTTTACAGATGGTTTCTAGAAAACCTAATTAACCCCACAGTGTGTCTATGAGGCTTCCCAAAGAGGTTTGGATCTAAATCTACCCTGAAGATGGAACAGAACAAAATGGGTGGAAATTATAGCAGAAGGAATGCAAGCTAGAAGAGAAGCAGAATTACCAGATGGTATGGACATGAAATAGATTTCTATGGCAGCTGGTACATCTCTTTTTCCAAAATATTTTTTAAACAGGAGAGAACTCCTGATCGTAGACATAGGGCACCTTGCTTTCCATACCCTGCTCAACCAAGAAGGTCCTTGTAAGGCTAACTCCCCTCCACCACAGCCAGGTTCCAGGTGTGTTCATATAACCCAGCCCAGCCAATTAGTGTTTACCTTCGGACAAAACGATTGGTTTAAAGATGGATCACATGACCCAAACAATCTGAGGAGGTCTTCCTAAGGATTTTAAGTTTCAGAGGAAGACACAGACTTAGTCTGAGTTCATGAGCTGTAAGTACAACATAAACGCAAGGCTGTCCGAGACCATCTTGCTTCTATATGAAGAGGCTTGTGTCATGCAGCTAGACTCAGCTAGATGGGTCAAGGGATGGTGTGGGGACAAAACCCCAAAAAACAGTTTCCAGGCTCTCGGCCTCACATTGAAAGGTGCTGGCTCGGGTAGTAAATGGCCATCAACTGTGATCAGATGCCAGCAGCTGTGGCTAGTTGGCCGTCAGCTGTAACCCGTAGGCCATTGGCCACTAATATAACGGCTGTGGCTACGCTAGCAGGAAAGGAATGGGGGCTAGCAAGAAGATGGTGGCTGGCAAGCGCGGACTGCTGTTAGGCAGATTATGTAGATCCTGCTTCCTGTGTCTCCAGCCAAGCCTCCAGCGAGAATATATTGGTTTGACTCCCCTACTTATGGCTCCATGGGTGTTCCTTTTTGGCCTTACCGTGTCCTGCGTTCTTGGGCGGGGAGTGGGAGCAGAGACCCCACCGGCCATCCTGCACGATAAATGGCGCAGCGAGCAGGGTTCCCTGCATGACACATGGCGTAGTCGGCAGGATACGGTGCTGGCGAGAGCTCTCCGAAGGGCAGTGGAGCAGTTTGGGCCTATGAAAGCTCGATCTGAGGAAGACCAGGAGGAGCAGCTGCCGGAGAGCTTGATTCCCGTGGAGGGGTGGAAAGATGTGGATGGTTCCCCAACCAGCAGAGGCCGGAGAAAGCGGAGAAAGCAAAGGTTGTTGCCGCCCTGTGGGCTGGGAACTGCTTGCTGAGGCAGCCCGGATGCAGGACTTTTAGTCCCAGGAGGAAACGCTTGCTGAGTCCTCTGTGGGAGATGAGGGTGAGGTCAAGGTCATCCCTCACCCCCAGGACAGCCCTGGCTAATGACTATGGACTATGGGGAATTGCCTTCCATCCCTAATTTATTGGACACTTGACTGTTTGGGAACATACCACCATGTAGTGGGACTGGCGAGAATGTTTGCTTTTGTGTCTTGACTGGCCGCCATTGATAATATGTAAGCACCTTGATGTGAGCCGCTGTTGTTCCAGCACGGTACCCCGAGAGGCCCAGAGAGAGTGGCAGTGCCTTGAGAGCCCTGGCTGTGTCCAGGAAGTCTGGCTGTGTCCAGAGAGAGTGGCAGTGCCCTGAGAGCCCTGGCTGTGTCCAGGAAGTCTGGCTGTGTCCAGAGAGAGTGGCAGTGCCCTGAGAGGCCCTGGCTGTGTCCAGGAAGTCTGGCTGTGTCCAGAGAGAGTGGCAGTGCCCTGAGAGCCCTGGCTGTGTCCAGGAAGTCTGGCTGTGTCCAGAGAGAGTGGCAGTGCCCTGAGAGGCCCTGGCTGTGTCCAGGAAGTCTGGCTGTGTCCAGAGAGAGTGGCAATGCCCTGAGCGGCCCTGGCTGAGTCCAGGAAGTCTGGCTGTGTCCAGAGAGAGTGGCAGTGCCCTGAGAAACTCTGGCTGTGCCTGGGGAGACAGGTGGTACCCTAAGAAGCCCAGGAAGTCTGGCTGTGCCCAGAAGTACTGTGGTGGTCCCCTGAGAAAACCTGGCTGTGCCCGGGGAGACAGGTGGTACCCTAAGAAGCCCAGGAAGTCTGGCTGTGACCAGAAGTACTGTGGTGGTGCCCTGAGAAAAGCTGGCTGTGCCCGGGGAAACAGGTGGTACCCTAAGAAGCCCAGGAAGTCTGGCTGTGCCCAGAAGTACTGTGGTGGTCCCCTGAGAAAACCTGGCTGTGCCCGGGGAAACAGGTGGTACCCTAAGAAGCCCAGGAAGTCTGGCTGTGCCCAGAAGTACTGGTGGTGCCCTGAGAAACCCTGGCTGTGCCCAGAGAGCCTGGCTGTGTTCAGGATAGTGCATTCACCTCCAGGCTCCTTGCACAGGGCCCCTCGCAGAAGACGCTTGTCGCGTAGATTGTGAGGCGAGACCCTGTAGGGGTGGAGTGTGGGGACAAAACCCCAAAAAACAGTTTCCAGGCTCTCGGCCTCACATAGAAAGGTGCTGGCTCGGGTAGTAAATGGCCATCAACTGTGATCAGATGCCAGCAGCTGTGGCTAGTTGGCCGTCAGCTGTAACCCGTAGGCCATTGGCCACTAATATAACGGCTGTGGCTACGCTAGCAGAAAGGAATGGGGGCTAGCAAGAAGATGGTGGCTGGCAAGCGCGGACTGCTGTTAGGCAGATTATGTAGATCCTGCTTCCTGTGTCTCCAGCCAAGCCTCCAGCGAGAATATATTGGTTTGACTCCCCTACTTATGGCTCCATGGGTGTTCCTTTTTGGCCTTACCGTGTCCTGCGTTCTTGGGCGGGGAGTGGGAGCAGAGACCCCACCGGCCATCCTGCACGATAAATGGCGCAGCGAGCAGGGTCCCCTGCGTGACAGATGGAATTTAAAATGTGATTCCCTGCCGCTTAAATGATTTGAAATAGCCCAGGAATACCAATTGGAATTGAAAACTAGTCTTAAATTTTAAAGATTAATTGAAATTAAAATTGCTAGAGATAAGTCCCATTGGCTCCCGCCACGTTGCACCCAGTTCCATTCACTTGGGCTTCCCTGTTTTTTCACGAATGCACTTTCTATTTTGCTTGATACAGTTTCATTTGGCTTTCTGTCACTTACACCAAGAGTGTAAACTTATATAGCTCCATTTCCCTGATCTCCAAGCCCCATTCTATCCTATCCCATCCACAAACACACACCATTTGTCTCAAATGGCTTTGGTGCCTTCCCACTTGGAACTGAGTAACTAACAGGACGAGGGGAGAAAGATGAACTGAGATTTCCAGAACTCCCCTTCCTATTTTATGGTGTGGAGAGCATAGAATCACAGGTCTACATAAGACCCTGGAGGGCACCTGACCAGTACAACCACTCAAGTGATACAAGACCCCTCTCAATTTTGTCACCAGGTCATCACCCAGCCATGACCCCAGTAATGAGTATCCCTCCTCGCTGAGGCTGCCCTTTTACTCGGGGGCAGTTCCAATCATTAGACAGGTCTTTCTTATAGTAAGCCCAAATCTAGTTTTCTGTTATTTCCAGCCATTGGTCTTGCTTTCTGGGGCAACACAGAATATGTTGCTCTCTTTGCTTCATAATAACTTCAGGCACTTATGGGCAGCCAGTCTGGCTTCCCAATCCTACCTACGTAGTCTAGCCATTTTTCTTGCTCCATGGTGTCATCCTTTTACTAACCCACTTCTGCAGATATATGCTCTTGAGGGTTTTATCCTGCACATAACAGTTGTTGGGCTAGTAAGAGTACAGGAGGGCTCTTACTTCCCTTTTCTGGATTGCATACTTCAATGGATGTAACCCAAACCACACTAACACACAGAGGGATGGGAAGGAAGAAGTGGGGGAGATTCTTTTTAAATTAAAAAGTAATATACAGATTATAAAGAATTTGGAAAATATTAAGAGGGAAACAAAATATTATCTATAGCTAGAGATAAGCACTGTAAACACTTTATTATCTCTTTTCTAATCTTTTTCCTATACAAATATAAATAAAATTTGAAATCCAACTCTGTATACTTAGATTCAGAAGCATATCCCCATCATTAATTAATCCATGGAAACATTATTGGTAATGATTTCCTAATAGTCCATCCTGCTGGTGGACCCCCAATTTTTTCAAGTCCTTATTGTCAAAAACTTAGGTTTCTCACATTTTTATTTTAATGACCCACTGATGTGCATTTTTAGTAGAGATTTCCAGAAGTAAGATTAGGAGCCAGAAGAGAGGATGGACATTTGTCAGTTTCTTGCTTCTTCCTGGCAAATTCCATTCCAGAAATATCATATCCATTTATTCTCCCATCCATAGTATATGAAACACTTGTCTCACCGCATTCTGCTCAGGATTATGCATTGTAATTTCTTATAGTGCAATGAATTTATTAGGAGCAAATAGTATCTAATTGTGGTTTTAAGTTGGTAAAGATGAAATTCTTTTAAGTTTAGTAGAAGAATTTTTAAATGGAGTAACATTAGTTCCTCTTTTGTGACTGCTTCCATTTTTTTTTTTTAGAGTAAATGGTATCTAATTGCTCCTTTAAGTTACATCCCCTTGATCATTAATAAAATTGAACATTTTTAGGTTCGTTACAACAGTTTTTAAATAGAGTAAAATCAATTCTTTTGTGACTTCTTCCACTCTTTTATGCCTAGTGTATTACTTTCATAAATGGCAAAAAAATTACTGATATCAAATCTTACAGACTAAAAGCTATGGCCTCCATGAGCCTGATTGTAAAGCGGCCATAGCTACCCCCGCGGTCAGAAGGAACAAATGGCATGTGGCGTAGGCAGCACTTGAAACCATGAAAAGCACACGTAAGCGATTGTCGTCATCTTCCTCTTCCTCTTTGTGATTGACTCTAACTCTCCATCTCTCTCGTCTTCTTTCCCAACTATTAGATGTGATCCCTAGATATTGGAAAGGGTGGAGAGAAGTCCGGTTTCTGAGGGTTATGGAGGGAGTGTAGATTTTTCAAGGCTTCTAAAGACTGATGTGAATATTGTAGACAACATAACGAAGATATCTGATTCCCATGCCATTTAAATGATTTGAATCAGCCAGTAAATACCGTTAATTAAGGGAGCCACTCTAGGCTAAGCCCTGAAACAAGCATTATGGAAAGCACTTAGTGCTAAAGCAATAATGGAGAAAGGGAAGTCATGGTGGAGAGAGGAGCCGATGAGGCTGGAGAACCGTTGTTTGTATCCCCCTCCCACATCCCAGGTTTCATTTATTAGTTCCATGTAAAATGGGGATTATAAGAGAACTAGTCTGCATTAGGGTGATGAGTCAAAATCACAAGATACTATTTGGAAAAACTTAAGTTAGATCTCTACTTCACAACTTATACCAAAACAGATTCTAAATGAGTTTAACATTCAACAACTTTTAACAAGTATCTTTTGTATTTCTACTATGTGTCAGACACCAGGTTAAGTGCTGAGAATGCAAAACAGATATGATTTCTGCCCTTCATAGAGCTTACAGCCTAGTTGCAAATGTTGAATAAGTAACCAAATAAAATATGTAACTATGATTCTTGATAAAACTTATGAAGGAAAACATTAGGGTGCTAAGAAAGAAAAAAGGGGGTTGGGAGAACCTCCTTTAGGTTATATAACCAGGAAAGGCTTCCCTGGGGAGATAGTAGTTAAGCTGAGACTTGAGGAATGAGAAGGAGTCACCCAGTTGCAGATGGAGTGAGAGAATTCCAGGCAGAGGGCACAGTCGTCAAAAGACCACAAGAGCTGAGAGAGCTAGAACACTCAGGAAGAAAATACAGATAATATTTTTTCAACCACGAAGAGAGAAGACTTTTCTAAGTGTGGTTCCAAAAACACTGGAAGCACAGAAATTAGAGCACATCAGGATTTTTAACTACTTCGTGGCAGAAGCCACATAAAGTTAAAGATACATGGTAAACTAGGCAAATCATCATAATGTGTATGCCGAATACGTTATTATCTTTACTGTATAGGAAGTACTTCTAACTAAATAGCAGAAAGGTTAACAATCCCCACCTGGGGATTGGAGGAAGTTCAAGGGAATTCACAAAACAAGAAACACAAATGGAAAAACTGTCAAACTCCTTTCATTAGTAGAGAAATGCACATAAAAACAACCGTAAGGTACCATTTTTCACTCATGGGATTGGCAAAAATTGAAAAGGCTGTGATCCCCAGAACTGAAGAGGATAAAGAGAAACAGGTACCGCATACCCTGCTGGTGGGAGTCTACACGGCTGTAACTTTTCTAAAGGGCAGAGAGCAAAAGTCTTAAAAATATACGTACTCTTCCACTCTGCAATTCCACGTGTATGAATTTATCATCAGGAAACATTCAGTTCTGCAGAAGGATCTAACTATGAGATTGTTCGTTATAATGTGTCTATTCCATCATGATTTAAAAAAACCAGGGCAACCTCAAGAGGGTCATTCATACAATGGAATACAGTGAAATCATGCAGAATGATTCTGTTGGATTTATATTTTATTGACATGGAAATGTGTGCAAGATGTTAAGTGAAAGATGCAGGTTACACAACAGCACATATGATGGCATCATATTTTGTTTTACAATGTCATACGTGTGCATAGACATCTCCTTAAAATGTAAATAACAGTTATCTCTGAGTTGTGGGATTACATGTAATTTGTACTTTCTTCTTTATACTTTTATATGCTGTATGACCTTTTCCCAAATGAGCACGTGTTTTTTTTTATAATAAGGAAAAAAATGAAGCTGTTTTCATATTGAGGTGGGTCACAAATGAGTCATCCTAGTTCCCTTGGGCCTGAAGGGCCGGGAAGATGATCCTGTCTGTTTCACTTCCTCAGAGCAGGCCTGTTTGATTAGCATCACCTGAGCCCTTAGGAACAGGGCTAATTCCTCCAGGAAGCAAAGCCTCCACCAATCCCTTTCTATCCCCGGTTTAGACATGGTCACCCCACCCACATAAGCCCCCTGCTCAATGTTTTCTCTATTCCTGAGAAACAAAGCCCTTTGCGTGCTCTGATTCATCTCCCGGTTGGAGGCCAAGTCACTGGAGCCGCAGATGCAGGTGTCGGGGTGACACAGCGTGACACAACGCCTCCGGAATAAGGGCAGCCCTTCCGCCTTGGAGGCTGTGAAATGTCAGGTGTGATTAGAAAGGTCACTTGTCCTGACAGCTCTCTGTGCTTCCCGAAAAGCAGAGCAGCCTACCTGCTGGGACCGTTCTTAATTGTGCTTCCTGTTGTGGGGTCCTGCCTGCTCACTCCCTTATAATAAAGGAGGCCTTTTCCATCCCCCAGTCCTTCTCAAATATGAAAAAAAAAAAAAAGCCAAAGATTGCAAAACCTTGCCAAAAAGAGCAGCTCTCTGATTCAAGGAAAAGATGAAAGGTGAATTTCTAGGAAAGGGTGTTGCATGGTGGAAGAAGGAGACTTCATCCCTGGAGAAAAGAAATATGCAGGTGTGTGGAGGCCAGGCAGGAGAGGGCTCAAAGGAACATAGGAGAACGAAATAGACACGCCCCCAAGTCATAGCCTTAGAGCAAGGAATGAATAAAGTAGTGCACAAAACTACACAGTATGAACTGAAGACCAAGGCAGAAGTTCCCAAACAGCTGTGTGTTTCTGGCCCCAACCCCAGAAATTCTGATTCTGCATGTCAGGGGTGCGGTCCAGAAATCTGCATTCTAGAAGCAGCCAGTGTTATCTGGAGCAGGCTGTCTGTGCACCCTCCTTTGAGAGGATAAGGATGGGTGTAATTGGGGAACTGGTTGCTGGCACATCAGAGGAATCCAAGGGGGTAGCAAGTGAAGGATGTGGTTGTGTTGGAGAGGAAGATTGCCTAAAGAAGGGGGAGAGGTGTGGCTATATAACCCTCTTGCTTCTTGAGCCCAAGCTAGCCCAGAAGTGGCATCAGACCAAGCAGTTGCAATATTATTCACGATAGCCAAGATGTGGAAACAACCTAATGTATAAAGAAAGTGTCGTATATACATACAATGGAATATTATCCAACCTTAAAAGAGAAGGAAATCTTGCCATATGTGACAACCTGGATGAGCCTGGAGGATATTGTGTTAAGTGAAATAAGCCAACCACAGAAGTACAAATACTGCATGATCCCAGTTATATGCGGTTATTCAAAATAGTCAAAACCATAGAACCAGAGAGTAGAATGGTGGTTGTGGTGGGGGTAGGGGAGGAGGAAATAGGGAGCTGCTGTGTAGTGAGTATAGCTTCAGTTCTGGAAGACTGCTACGTTCTAGAGATCTGCCATACAGCATAGCACCTATAGTTAACAATAGTGTGTTGTGCATTTAAAAATTTAGGAAGGCAGACCTCAAGTCAAGTGTTCTTACTACAATTAAAATAAAAAAAGATTACCAAGAAAAAGAAGAGTTCTTGCCCAATGAATACAACCAGCCCTTCCCAGCTGACTTGAGAGGCAAGCTGCGGAAATGATAGGGTGTTGCTCATTGGCGCATCTTCCCTTCCTGCAGCAGGAAGCTCTCTACAAGTCACCGCAGAAAGCAGAGTGCTCTCCATGTTTTTAATCCCTAGGTTCTGCAAGCTTACATTTGAGGTTTCTCACCTGTGCACAGCTCATCCCTAAAAGAATGTTATACCAAGGGAGGCAGGCCACCTCCTCACCACCTGCACTGAGCAAAATGTAAAGGGAAGGGAGCCAAAGCAGTAGCATCATTCAAGGGTCAGATGAGTGTCTCTCGGGCCAGCCACTGCTCTAGGAGATGGGGACCAGCAGTGACCAGACCAGACAGTACCCCTGCTCTCATGTGATTCGGTTCAACGGGAGGAGCTAGAGGACAAAAAAAGATGTGGCAGGTATTAATAGGTGCCATGAAAATAATTGAATCTAACTAAAGGAGTAGAGAGCAATAGAAGCTACTAGAGGGCGATTGAGGAAGGCCCCTCTCAGGAGATGAAATTTGAGCAGCCATGGGAATGAAGTGAGGGAGTGAGCTGTGTGAGTATCGGGGAGAAACACTGCCCCAGACAGAGGAGTGCGAGTTCACAGGCCCTGAGATAGGAGCAGTCTCGTGTGAGCACAGAACCACAGGAAGGCCACCACGAACGAGGAGGACGGCAGGAAATGAGATCAGAGAGGCAGCCAGGGGCTCAGTCACTCGGGGTCTTGTTGATTGATCATGGGTGGGACCCTGGATTAGCTAATGGGAAGCATCTACAGTTTAAGAGATTTTTCTCCCCCAAATTTAATATGTCTAAGGAAAATCATCAAAACTACTTCCTTAGAGATTGTTGAACACAGAAATGTTAGAAAAGGAACATATATGTGTACAAATAAAAGTAGGCTATGTTAGGGATATAGGATTATGGAATTTATTTTCAAAAAATAAATGTGTTATTGTTGCAATGCTTCTAGAACATGTTTTCCTTAAAGCCACCCCCTCAGGGGCGGGGTGGTGCTGCTGTATCCTTAGTACTTAGAGTTGCACCCAGAGTATGTCATACACTCATAGATGCTTGTAGAGTCAATGAGCTGAACCTCTTGACATGGGTTACATGTTCTTCCCATAGCGGGGGCGTGGGGGGGAAGGAACTCTCCAGGCCCCACCTGAATCACATCAATCTAATCCTAACTTCTGTACTTTATCCTTGGAGTTTTGCAGTTTTCTAATTAATTTGCCTGTGGAAAATGTGATGGCTAGAGAAGCACTGTGATTTTGAGCAAAAAGGCTGCTACAAACCTTCCATTGGCCTTTGGGAAACACAGAAAGCTAGTTGCCCCCTGACAAGCTCGACCAACCTGGAAGCCCATATAAGCATAGAAGCTGACAACGCCTTGGTTAAATTCTTCTTCATCTCCCCAGTGGTTCTGTGAGGTGGGAAATCTGCTTAGAATCCAGAACCATTGTACAGTAAGACACAAGGGTAGGTTCAGGGAGTACAAAGAACTCGTTGTTAAACAAATCCTTCAATTTTATCAGCCGTTACGGTATTCTTCCTTTCTTATTTCCTGGGAAACCAACAGGAAAGACAGATGTCAGATACTTTTTTTTGGCTCATTTCCTATGGGTGCTTAATTCTCCACCTCTCTCATGAGCAGCCAGTTTAGTTAATAATAAAATGTCTACTGATTGAGCACCTACCATGGGTCAGGTTCTCTGATAAACATTTCACATAGCTTAATTCATTTAATCCTATGAGGAAGATATTATTACTCCCTAGTTTACGAGTTGAAGTAACTGAGGCCAAGAGACATTAAACCACTTGCTCAAAACCACACAGGTTTTAATCTAGGTTTAAAACCTAGTATACTGATTCCAAAGCCCATGGTTTTAACCACCATACTACATGGACTCTCAGGGTAGGAAAGGATGTATAATGTAGTCTTATCCTTTATGTAAGATTTTGAAAAATGTCTCGGAAGTTAGGTAAGACTCGAGAGAAATGATGATGTTGGAATACCAGAGCTGTGATGTACAATTCAAACATTAGAAGGTTGAGGTGAGATATGAAGGTCCTTTAGCCTAGGAAATGTCTTCCTACTGTTCATAGAAGGATTTCAACTCCTCATTCAAAACTCTAAGTCTTCCCACAATCTGGACTAACTACCTCCTGTTCATTCATTCAAACGAATATTTAATTAAACACCTACCATGTTCCCGGCAATAGGAATACAATGATAAATACTAACGGAATGGTTCCCACTCTCATGAAGCTGACGGTTTTCTGGAAGATGTATATATATATTCAATTATATATATATTCAATTATATACATTATAATAATCAATAGTATCCAAAATAAATATTAAATTGCAATGGTGTTAAGTCCAATGAAAGAGAGCTATGTGGAACTATACGAGCAAGTAAGAGGGGATTGGTCTGTCCTTGAAGTGATGTTTGAGCCAAGATATGAAGGATGGCTAGGAATTAAGTAGTCAAAGAGAGGAAGGCAAACGCTGATAGAATTATCCAGCCACTCCCATCTTCTCTCCCTCTCAACTTGCCATAGCAGAAACCTGAATCCCGTGAAATGGAGATGGGGCAGTACAGGAAATAGATCCTTCAGGTCTCATTCTTCTAAGAGAATGTAGCCCTGGAAACACTGAAACTTTTATTCACTGAGGAGAAAGAAGAGATGAGGTGACTGGTGATACAAAACCAGGATAGGGACATTGGCATTTTCTCCTCTGATATATGTCTTCTGGACTCCTTGGTGACACTGCTAATCAGGCAGGACTCCCACTGTACCATAAACTGCATTTCTTTGAGCCAGAAAATGATGCCCATTCATCCAGGAGGATCCAGCCTTAGGCCAGGACACTTGCTTTGAGGAGTAAAGCATGGGCTAGATTTCCGCCCCCAGTGACCAGCTCCCCCAACTCAAACCAGGTATTCTTGTCCAGTGACAACCGTCACACCTACACCTGATGGGCCTACGAATGGACCTCTGTTATGTGGTCTCTGTAACTGAGATAGCTGTGGAAGGAAGAGAAGACTGATCAAAAGAGTTGTACATAAGGACACACACTCAGGAGTGTGTGTGTGGGGGGAGTGGGTGTGGTGGGTGCCCCTGGCAAATAAATGTAAATTACCAAAGATCGCCAGAGAAGTCCAAGGGGAGTAACAGAAATGAAAACCAGCCCCTCTTGCAAGGTGTTTCCCAGGACTAACTTTTCAGGAAACAAGGAGAAAGCAAAGATGGACATGAAGCCATTAGGCGAGAAGACAACTAAAACTGGGTGATTGGTAACTGATGACAAGGTGCCTAGAATAATCAGAGAAGTTAAGGCTGGCTTGGGGAGGGGGTCCCTGGAATCTGACCCCATCCAGTTTAGAGCAAAAGTTTTTAACTTGGAGTCCATGAATGAGCTTCAGGGGAATCTCTGAACCTCCTGAATTAGAGTATTATTTTACATATGTACATGAACACTTTTTCTGTGGGGTGAGTTCTTAGCATTTAGATTTGAGCATCAGATGTTCAAATTAAGAACCTCTGGTTTCAAGATATACACATGTCCTGTCTGGGTGAGTCAGAGTGTATTCTGTAAAGATAGAAACATCTTGACATGAGCTGTCTTTTCAGAAAACAAAGCTATTTACAATTAAGGCCAATGATGTGTAATTTTCCATGAGAAGGACCTACTGAGGCTTCGCAGTACCCTTTCATTCTTGTATGGAATTTACCACCCCGCCCATAAGAACCATTCAATGGTAACTCTGAGTGGCTTAAATTTTCTGAAAGAGGGTACCAAGCATCAAATAAGCAAAGTGTGTTCATCAACAGATGTTTAAATTGGTACTCCAGTAAGTTACATTTATATCATTTCTGCCTCCTCAAACTTATAATAATTTTCTCCTTCTTTGCAATCATCCAGATAATGAGAACCTATCGCATAGTGGATGAGAATCTAGGCACTAAAGTCCTTCCATCTGGAGTTCAAGATTGGGCTCTTCCAGGTACCAGCTGGAGAAACTGGCAGATTATGTCATCACCCTGAACTCCAGTTTCAACACCTGACAAAGTGGGAATAACAATATCACCTGCTTTAGAAGGTACTGTGAGGATAAGATCATCTCATTAATCCATGTAGGGTACTTAGTACAATGTAAGTGCCTGATACAGTTTAGAATTATAATTTACCTTATGCCTCCCTTTTTAAATTTTTTTATTTTTACTTTGTGCTTTTTAAAATTGATATATAACTTACACACAGTGGAATTCATAGACTTGAAGTGGACAGTTGAAAAAGTTTTGACAAATGTATGCATCTTTTTTGATAAAAGTGATGTGCTTTTTCTGTGGTCTGTATTGTGAAATGTTTTTGTTTCCCAAATGTTGAATTATGGTACAGTATATAACTTATCTATGAAAATTCTCTACCCTTTCTCCGTCCAACACAGAGATTCTAAAAGAGATCCTCCCCACCCCCAGCTCAATCTACAACCTGGAAGGAACGCGGTGCAGTCATTTTGCCCTTCCCCTGCCTCCAGGAGAAGCTGTGCCTAAGTCTGTTTTATTTTTAAGATTCCAGGGAAAGTGTTTCTACAACCGCCCTCATCACCTGTTTCAGCACTTAGCAACACTTAACACTAGAAATCTGTCCCCGTGTGTTTGTGACTTTCAAGTGAGTAATAACAACTAATATTGACAAACTGCTTTAGCGAGGGCCACAGACCAAGAAGAGGTGGCAGAGATGTATAAACTTGGCAATGTGAGTGCACATGTGACCGTGATGAGAATAGGAGATCGTTACAGCACAGCGTGCGCACTGCTCAGCTCCAGCCCATTGGTCACATGTGTGAAACCAGGTCTATACTTGCCAGATCTTTGAATTTTTTTTCCCAGAGGGAAAGACAGAAATCTGTATTTTTATGTGAAATATGATTTTTTTAAAAACACTGGCTTTATTAAAAAATGGGAAGCACTCTGTAGGAAGAAAAAAAAAAGTCCACTGCCTGCATGCAGCCCAGGGGTTACTTTACAATCTCTGCTTTAGAATGTACACAGTGTTTTCACATTTACTCTCTCATTTAACCATGAGTATACTTGTAAGACAGGTAAGGCAAGAAGGTTTGCAAACTGATTTTTAACAGATAAAGAAACTGTAGCTCGGAAATATTAATTCAGTTGTTCAAGCTACACAGCTGGCAGCACACAGGTCTCACAGTGCTGTCTCACTGTTTCTCCTGCTATGTCCCAGCTTTGGTCCCATGGGTGATCACAGCACTCGTTCACATCTCAGTAGATAGGGCCGTCACCCACAGTTTATCAGCTGTTTATGGAAAATGCAGGAAAAATGAGGAACAACTCAAAGAGTAAATATGTTGACAAATAAAACTGAATGTTGACTGCACAAAACAATACCAATGATATTTTATAGGCTTTTAAATACTTATAGAATAAAAATCCATACTAAGAATAACTGAAACAGCCAGAAGTGGTTGCAATGGGCTGAATGATTGTATCTCTTCCAAACTCATACGTTGAAATCTTACCCCCACCCCAATGTGATGGTCTCAGGAGATAGAACTTTAGGAGTAATCAGGTCATAAGGGGGAGTCCTCATGGATGAAATTGGTGCCCTTACAAAAGGGACCCCAAGGAGTTCGCTTGTCCTCTTTGTGCCATGTGAAAATAAAATGAGAAGAGGGCAGTCTGCCCCCTGGAAGAGGGTGTTCACCAGTATCCAACCATGCTGGCACCCTATCTCAGCCTCCAGAACTATGAGAAATAAATTTCTAGTGTGTATAAGCAACCAGGTCTATGGTACTTGTTACAGCAGCCTGCACTGACTAAAGACATCGGTTCAGAGATTTAAATGTGCTAAGGTCTAACAATTCTTAGCTTTGTCTCATAAATGGGGAAAGTACCGATTTATATTGGACTACAATACATAAAAGCATAAAAAATATGACCACTAAAAGCATAAAAAAATATATAACTAAAAAGCTAATAGAGGGGGGAAATGCTGGATTAATACGAATGAAGGCAAGAAAGGAAAAGGAGGGACATAAATCAGACAGGACAAACAGAAAATAATGGAAAGATGGTAGCTATGAACCCAACTATATAAGTAATCATACTAAATATAAATAGACTAAATACTCCAATTAAAATATAAACATTGTCAGACCGGATAAAAAAATCAAACCCCAATGATTTGTTCCTTAAATATAAGGGCATAAAAGATTGAAAGTAAAGATGAAAAGAAGATAGACCTTGTAAACGAGAACCAAAAGAAAACTGTATAGCTATGCTGATATCAGACAAAATCAACTTTACAGCATGAAGCACTACCAGAGACAAAAAGAGGCATTTTACAATGCTAACATGGTCAGTCTATCAGGAACATATAACAATTCTTAATTTGTATATAACTTACATATAACTCAAAACGTATAAAGCAAAAGTGGATAGAACTGAAAGGGGGAAAAAGCCACAATCACAGAGGAAAACTTTAATGTACTTCCCTTGATAACTGATAAAATGAGCAGACAAAAAAATCAGTAAGGATATAAAAGATCTAAAAAAACAAAACTGACAAACCAATTTGACCTACAGATATAGGTAAAACAATGCTTATACGGAAGACAAACGTACGTTCTTTTAAAGTTTACATGAGAAATTTCCCAAATTTGAATATAAATATATATGTATTTTTTATATATACACATTTTAAGAAAGGAAAACTGTATTAAAATTGTAATACTCAATATATACCAATAACAAAAGATGCATACAAGTCACATTTGACTTCTGCAATTACAAGAGGTGCTCAAAGTGGTTACCATCAGCATCCAGACACTTCTGATTACAGCGAACTACTGCTCGAGCAACTCCGACCAAATTGTCCACTCGTATACATTTGTTTGGCACCCCTGGTATGTAAGAGTTACTATCAATATTACCCAATGACAACGACAAAAAGAATACTGCGTTCTATAAAGCCACTATAACTTTGGCACCAAAACCTGACATGGACTCTTAAAAGAAAAGAACATTTCTGGCCAATCTCTTCCATGAACATGACACAAATATCCTGTAATCACAAGGCATTGACTTCTGCCAACAACCTGAACAAGCGGAAACAAAATCTCGCCTAAGGCCTCCAGAAGGGAGCAGAGTGGGCCAACATCCTGATTTGAGTCTTGATGGTGATTTCGCACTTACAGAACTGGAAGACAATTAATTTGTGCTATTTATAGCTATGTTTGTAGCAACTTGTTACAGCAGCAATAGAAAACGAATATAGTAGCAAGGATGCAAGAAGATGGGATTTTGACAAGGAAGCAAAGTGTTTTTATCAGAAAAGGATCTGCTAAAACATGGATTTTCCAAATAACCAGTTAGTTCCGTAAGTCAGCAAACTGACCAAATTCACCCTGAAAATAACCTGTGGATTCTGAACACTGTGAGGACTGGTATGGAGATGGAGCCTTCAGAACAGCTCCCACTGTTCAGATGGCCGTGTGCTATTCCCAGTAATGTATATGATTTATATGTTGGAAAAAAATAAGTAGTCATATCAACTTTGGTAGCAACTTATAGAAAAATATAGTTTATCATTCAGGGCAAAATTGGTCAAAGCAGTAACAAGTAGATATCAATGACACAACAGAATGACAAATTCTGCTATACACTAGCCATAAATATGAAATAACTGATGAAGGAGCCAAAAATGTTCATTGCCCCCCCCCAATCTTATAAAGTCCAGAAGATGCGCTAAGCAAGAAAAAGGCAGAAATAATCACGTCAGTTAATTCCAGAAATTAAAAATTAAAGCTGATATGCCTTTTGAGGAGCTGATCAAAGAATGCTCCAGATGACTGAAGATTGGATAAACAGAAAATGCTATGCAAAAGTGTCCAAAACAATCCTATCACAGGAGAAATGCTGAAATTTTTAAAATGTAACTGCTAGAAATG
Source organism: Rhinolophus hipposideros (assembly GCF_964194185.1). NCBI lineage: Eukaryota > Metazoa > Chordata > Mammalia > Chiroptera > Rhinolophidae > Rhinolophus > Rhinolophus hipposideros. Next base: position 82,892,246 of record NC_138052.1, read on the forward strand.
CATGAAGGCTGATATGCAGTTTGGTGACTTAGCAAATGAATGCTAAAAATGCATATAATCGAAAAAAAAATGCAAAAGATATTCACCAGCATACTAAAGAAATCAGAGGAAACAGTCCCATCTAATATGAAATCTTGACATTTGGGTTTGTAACAAGGAGTAATTGGGGTATGATGACTTGGTAGAAGCTTGTAGGAGACTTGACATGAAACGGGAAGCAGCGGAAAAGGAATACAAGAACCCAGAAGGGATGACTATCAATGAACAGCCTCTAATTTGATGGACATTAACCATCAATACAAAGTTACTGCGGCAGGATAAACAGTAAATTGGTGACTAATCCTAAAAACGCTTGACGATTTTTAAGCTAAAAGGGAAGTTTACAAGTGACAGTAGTACCCTTACCACATATTAAATTTTGTTTACTAATTGCTAGAAATAAATCAAAGGGACTGTTGAGACATCAGATGAAATGTCATAAGATGTTAAAAGTGCAGCAACACAAAATGAAGTGGAAAAGAATTCACACGAAATCAGTCAAAACTAAAAGATTCCCATGTAAAATGCCAACATTCTGGTTTCTAATGAGAAAATATGCTTTTTTGTTGTTATTAAAGATACTCTCACACACAATACGCCATCGGATCAACCAATTGAGTAATTTGTAAAACCGCTGCTAGAAGGACAAAATGAAAAACCGGTCCGCTCAAACTTGAAGGTGATCTCCAAAAGCCACGTGAAAACCTCCCCATGCAGTAGAAATTGGTTTACAACACTGCTAATCAGTACCTTTGTTAAATTACTTATTCTGTCAATTGGCCATTTAATGAATCGGCTTTGGTTTGCTGGCTATCTATCCATGTATCTATCTACCATCTACTTTCCTAGCTGGCCATTATGTGAATTAGTCATTTGATGAATTGATTTTTGGGACAATAGCATTAGACCAATTCTGTGGTAGTAAGTTTACCCAGAACCATTTCCTCTATAGCAAATGGGAACTGCAAATAATTTTTTTAAAAAAAGGTTTCTAGAAAGCAGTTCGGCGGTCATTGTTAAAAGCCATAAAATGTGCATGTTCTTTGACCAGTAATTCCACTTCTGGGAAATTATCCTAAAGAAATAATGACAATGTGCAAAAAGATTAGTCTACACAGATTTCCTAATAGAATTTTCTAGTGTAATAAAATATTAAAGACAAGCTAAAAATTTAAATAATAGGGGATTAATTAAATAAATCAAGTGAAAGTATACAGTGGACTGTTATAAAACTTTATAATTTGTGCTGTAAAAGAGTATTTAATGTCTTAGAAAGTTGTTCAAGCATTATTGTTAAGTTTAAAAAAATAGGTTATGAAACAGACTGATACTACCCTACTAAGAAAAAAAATTGCCATATGAGTGAATGGATAAACTCCAAAATATTTACTGTGGTTATTTTGGGGGTTGGCATGATGGATAATTTTTATTTTCTTCTTTTTGCTTAACCGAATTTTCTAAATTTTCCACATTAAATATGTGTTCTTTTTATAAAGAGTAAAGAATGAAAGTATTTATTCACACACACACACACACACACACACACACACACACACACACCTTAGAACCTGGAGATCTGCCGATCCTCACTACGTGTGTGACCTTGAATAAGCCCCTATGCTTCTCTCCAAACCTTTATACTTCTCATTTTCCTTGAACTTCATGCCTCTCTCCTGGTCCTTCCTTTGTCTCTGCTAAAATTCTTAGTGACTTCTAGGAATACGTATCTCATGAACTCTGGCATTGTTCCGGGACTGTTTTGAACAGTTACCTGTTGTATGTTGACCTTCAGGGCTTTCACCCAATCACTGTTGAGTGACAGGCACTCAGGAGCAAGGGACACAAGAGGAGGAAGAGCTCCTAGGAGCTCATACTCTATTGGGAAAGAAGATAGTTGATCCCAAATGGCACAACAGTGTGATCAACGCTCTACTAAAAGCACGAGCAAGATGGTGTACGTTCACAGAGGTCAGTGGTGACTTCCAGAAGAGGTGAGACACGAGTTGGATCCTGAAAGGAGGCCCGGTCTGAGCCCACAGGTATGGAATACTTACTGCAGCCAGGTACCTTATCTGGGATCAACCTCACAACAAACGCACCGGGTCAATCACCAGGCATCTGCCTCCTCCCCCCACTTTTTCTTAAGCCGTTGAGAACACTGAAGTTTAAGAGCCTAAGGAATGTGCAGAAGGTCCCTGTGCCTTGCCCTGTTCTGTTCACGGTTGCAGGGCACTGACCCTGGGAAACTACGCTTCCCAGGCTCCTTTGCCAACTGGTTCAGCCAACGGGAAGGCTGGGAATTAGGGAGAAGCCAAGGTAGCTCCTCATTCCTTCCCAGCTTCAGGTAGCAACTCCAGCAGTAGCTGTGTAGCCCTACTTCCAGCCCCGCTCCCTCCTCCTCAGTGGTCCCAGATCCCAAGTAGCCTGGGTTCCCAGGCTGCACTAAACTACTTGCTCCCTCAGCCCCTCTAGCGTGGGGATGGTACCGCCTTACAACACTGTTTCTCTGTGCTGCCTCAACATCCCTGGCTTGGACTTCCGTTCCACCAGCATCTCCATTATTAGTTTCCCTGCAGACTACCTACCAGGTGTGGGCTCTGCTTTCCTGCACACACCCTCATGCATGCCGTCATACAGCTAGTCATTGGCTGAGCCAGGACAGTGAGGGCTCTTGGCCTCCAAAGCCTGCAGAGATAGTCCAGACCCACCTAAGTGCCTTCAAATAGATCGATGTACTCCTCCCTACGGCCCTAGGAAGGGTGTGCTGCTGTTATCTCCTATTCACAGGAGAAGAAGCTGAGGCACACAAAATAAAGGAACTTTCCCAAAGACACAGCAAGCCAGTGGGGGCGGGAAGAGGTGGACTCAGGTCCTCTGTGTCCCTAACCACTCTGTTCCCAGGTGGGACAGCAGGGAACAGGGAGGTGGGGAGAGCTGCTAGAGAGGTGAGAGTTATACACAGAGAACATACGGGTGACCTTGGACCAGTCTATGTCCTTGAGTATTGCAGTTCCTGAGCTGTACAATTTGAAAGAACAGAATTAATCGTGAAGACCCCTCCCTGACGCCCCCTCACGCTGGCATCTGTGAGAGAACAAAGTGCTTGGCCTCTGACAGAAGAAAAGATGCCAAGAAATCTAAGGTGCACTGTTGCATGACCCTGCCCATCTCGGCACCTCCCTCAGTTCTTATCTGCACACTCCCCTTTCTCCCATCCTCCACCCTCAATTGGAAGAAGCCCAGGATCAGCTTCAGAACCTGCCCCCCCCAGCCCCCACCCTGTCCTGGGGCCCCTGCTCCCTTGGCTTGTGCACCTCCTGGCAGGAACCTCCAGTTGTTCTGACTCTAATTAGCAGGTGCTAAGCAGCTTCCACCTTTCTTAGTAAATATGTCAAAACACAAAACCCATTCATTCTTTCATCCCCTCCTTCCCCTTTTTCTTTAAGACACTTTCTCTTAGCTGCTCAGCTGAAAAGTGTTTTTCTTCAGTAAGAGCGAAAGTGGCATTAACATGGGGAATTGGGCAGTTTTACAATCCTTTTCAAATCCTCATCTGCCCTCCTGGTCATTCATCCATCTGCTCATTCGTTCATTCATTTGCCCACTATGGGGCAAGCAGCGATTGGAGTGTTGGGTTTTACTGGGGTCTCTCAAGTACAAAGCTGGCATCCCCAGGGATCCATAGAGACCCTGCATTATCACCCAGAACTCTGCAGAGGCGACAGGGGCCCAGGGACGCAGGGCAAGATGTGCATTTAATTTCCACCCTCTCTCTGGGCCCCTGCTGGGGTGATTCGCAAGCTACTCCTTAAGTCCAGCAGCAGCTGGCTCACCCCGCAGGCTCCGTCCCCAGCATCTGCCGACTTTCCCTCGGAATCACCTGGATGGAGAAGCTGAATTTTCAGCCAGAGCTGCCTCCCTCCTTCCCATTCCTCTCCAGCGCCTTCCCTCAGACCCCGCGCCCCTAACAAAGGAAACAGGAAGTCGAGAGGGTGGGGCCGGCTGTTCAGCTCTCTCTCTCCCTGGAGGATCCCACCGGCTGCTTTCAGATTGGTTTTACTGACCGGGTTCTGGGAACCATGCTTCGTTTTTCAGGGCCAAAGTGAGGGGCCTCTGGGTGGGCTGGGGGAAAGCTTTCCCATCTGCGTTGTTTGTTTTAATCTAGGGTGACACAAGAAGATAAAACCCCAAATTATTTTGAAGGGCTGGTAGTTCAGTTTCAACCAGGAACTCACAGATGATGCCCTCCTTGGCCTTCACCTGACAGTGTCCTTGGGGGGGCGGGGGGAGGGAAAGAGGCAGAGGGGTCTTCCTGGCCTGAGTCTCCACATGAACGTCAGGAACCCCACTTGCATCCAGTCAAAACCAGAGATTTCAACGGGTGCCCCCCACCCTTCCTTTGTAAGGAGCCCCTGTGGCTGCTGCCTGCACCAGTCTTAGCCATCCCAAAGGCAGTCTCTCTCCCCCTCCTGCATTCCACAATTCCAGCACAGATTCAGCACTTTCCATACTCTGAGAACCTCGTGGCCAAAAAGGGGCAGAAAATGACCCTTGGCCTTGAGGAGGAGTTACTGGCTGTAGGAGATATAAAATTCAAATAATTTCAACAGAGGAAACAGGGTCGGGATGTGCATGAAGGAGTATGTGGGGCCACCAAATATTGGTGCTGGCAGGAAGTCGGAAACTACCTTAGCCCAGGCTACCCAGTCATGAAGAGTGAGGCCCAGAGAGGTTAGGCGACTTGCCCAAGGTCACCCAGCCAGGAGCAGCCCAGGCCTCACTCATATCGAGGCCTCCTGATTTCTCAAAATGGACGTCGGCATGTTTCTTTCCAGGCTGTGGACAACTCCGTCAATTTCCTCTTCCTCCCTCTCCTTCTCCTCTGAATCATTCAGTTTCTCAAAGAATGAGTGACACTCCTTTCTGCTGTCAAATCCCCACGTTTTTGCCCTCCCCTGTATCAGGCCTCCCAGCACCTGGGGCTCAGGAAAGCAGTTGCTAGAACCATTCCAAGGAGGCAGGCAGGCAGTGAGGAGTGCCAACAGAATCATTTTCATTAATTTATACCATTTTGCAGCTTCTCCAATCTGCCTGCTCCCTGCTGGTCCTTCTAGGTCCTGACTGAGATTGCTGTTCTGTTTGTTTCTATTGTCTGAGAAATAAAATGGTTTTGATTACACCCACAGTCTCTCGTGCATGACTACATTCTGGCTGCCCACAAGGCAGAAGGCACCATCTGTATTCCTCTGCCATTGGCTTCTGAAGAGGCCTCCTTTCTGCAGAGGGGCTTGGGCCCAAGGACACTACCAGACCCCACCCCACTACCAGACCTCAATCCATGGGTGTGGATTGAGGAGTTGGGGGAGAACTGAATAAAAGGGCAGGACCCAGGGTGGGCCAGAAAGAAAGGGGAGGGTAATGGGGAAAAGAGGAAACTAACATTTTTGAAGGCATAAGGCAGAGTCACTCAGTCAGTCAGTCAACAAACAACACCTACTGTGCGCCAAGCTCTGTTCCCCATGCTAGGGACACAGAGGTGGACACAGGGGCACAGACACCTGTACAACTGGGCAATGATGTTGTTCAAAACATGTGACACCTGGACCTGCACAGACACCAGCCAATCAGCTGCCCTGTAGCCCTCAGAAGGATCCCAGAGGCTCCCTAAGGGTGCTGGATCCTGGTGAGTCCCCAGGGAGTAGCCGGAGCAGTCAGGATGGTAGCATCCCAGAGAGCAGCTGCTGGCCAGCTGGCACAGAAGAACTGCAATATTACAGCAATACTGAATATCCGCCACGTACACAGAGGGTCAAGATTAAGGTATTGAGGAGGGGCTGTGCAAACTGCCCATAGTTAGGAGCTACCACTAATTAGCAACAGCCCATAATTGTTTCATGGGAGGAAAGGGCCCGAAGATCCCGGATCATCCAATGTCTCTTTTTTCTTTTTTGATGTGTAGTTTTATTTCATTTTTTAAATTTTTGTTAAAAATATAGCTCACATACCATATTATATTATTTCAGGTGTACACCATCGTTATTCAACAATTACATACCTAAAGAAGTGATCACCGTGACAAGTCCAGCCACCATGTGACACCGTACTGTGCTATCACAATATCACTGACTATATTCCCCATGACATCCTCGTGACTTATTTGTTTTATACCTGGAAATTTATACCTCTTATTCCCCTTCACCTTTTCCCCCCTTTTTAAATTTTTCAATTACAGTTGACATTCAATATTATGTTGTATTAATTTCAGGTGTACAGCATAGTGGTTAGACACTTGTACAATTTAAGAAACAATCCCCCTGACTAGTCTAGTACTCACTTGGCGCTATACATAGTTATTACCGTATTATTGACTATATTCCCTATGCTTTACTTTACATCCCATGACTATTTTATAACTACAAGTTTGCAATTCTTAATCCCTTTACCTTTTTCACCCTGCCCCCCAACCCCCTCCCATCTATCACCCCCATAAATCTAGTACCAATATGACACCATACAGTTATTACAGTGTTATTAACTATGTCCCTTATGCTACACCCTACGTCCCCATGATTACTGTGTAACAATGAATATGTTCTCTGTCTCTATCAGTTTGTTTCTGCTTTGTTTGTTTATTTTGTTCTTTAAATTCTACATTTAAGTGAAATCACATTGCATCTGTTTTTCTCTGCCTGACACTCCACTCAGCGCAATACCCTCCAGGTCCATCCATGCTGTTAGAGATGGCAAGAACCCATTCCCTTCCCTGGCTGAACAACATTCTATTGTATATATGTGCCACCTCCTCTTTATCCATTCTTCTATCAATGGACACCCAGGCTGCCTCCACATCTCGGCCGTTGTAAACAAGGCTGCAATGGACATATGGATGCACACGGCCCCTTGAAGTAGCATTTGTGTTTCTTCAGATAAATACCCTGAGTGGGATTACTGGGTTCTTCTCTGTCTCTTGTTTTTAGCCTTTGTTTTAAAGTCTATTTTGTCTGGTATAAGTATTGCTACTCCAGATTTTGTTTGTTTGTTTCCATTTTCATAAAATATCTTTTTCCATTCCTTTACTTTCTGTCTGTCTTTCAATCTGAAGTGAGTCTCTTGTAGGCAGCATAAGTAAGGCTCTTGTTTTCTTATTCATTCAGCCCTCCTATGTCTTTTGAGTGAGCATTTAATTGATTTACACTGAAAGAAATTGTTGATAGATATAGTTATTGCCATTTGATTATTCACAATTTTAATCTTTTTTTTTTACATCCTAAAGAAGTCCCTGTAACATTCGTTGTAATACTGGTTTGGTGGTGATGAACTCCTTTAGCTTTTTCTTGTCTGAGAAGCTCTTTATCTGTCCTTCAATTCTAAATGACAGCTTTGCTGGGCAGAGTTATCTTGGTTGTAGATCCTTTTTATCATGTTGAATATTTTATGCCAATTCTGGCCTGCAAAGTTTCTGTTGAGAAATCAGCTGACAATCTTACGGGAGCTCCCTTATAAGTTACTAGTTGCCTTTCTCTTACTGCCTTTAGGATTCTCACTTTGTCTTTAACATTTGCCATTCTAATTATAGTGTGTCTTGGTGTGGGCCTGTTTGGGTTCATCTTGTTTGAGCCTGTCTGAGCTTTGAGGACTGTCGGAGATTTTCGGACTTGCATTACATCTATTTCCTTTGCCAGGTTAGGAAAGTTTTCAGTCATTATTTCTTCACATAGTTCTCAATCCCTTGCTTTCTCTCTTCTCCTTCTGGTACCCCTGTGATGCCAATGTTATTGCACTTGATATAGTCCCAGAGGTCTCTTAAACTATCCACATTATTTTGGATTCTTTTTAATTTTTGCTCTTCTGATTGGGTGTTTTCTGCTACCTTGTCTTCCAAATTGCTGATTCGATCCTCTGCTTCATCTAGTCTGCTGGTGATTCCTTCTAGTGCATTCTTCATTTCAGTTGTGCTCTTCACTTATGACTGGTTTCTATGTCTCTTTCTTTTTTTTATGCTTGCTATCTCTTTGTTGAAGTTCTCACTAAGTTCCTTGAGCATTGTTATAACCATTGTTTGGAACTGTTTCTGGTAGGTTGTTTGTCTCCGTTTTGTTTAGTTCTTTTTCAGGAGTTTTCTCCTGTTTTTTAATTTAGGATGTGTTTCTTCGTTTCCTCATTTTGGCTGCCTCCTATGTATGAGGTGGATCTGCTACGTCTCTCAGTCTTGCTCAGGTGGCCTGAGGTAGCAGGTGCCCTGTGGGGCCCTGGCACAGTCTTCCTGGTCACTTGCTCCAGCTGCCCCAGGAGTGTCCCTTGTCTAGATTGTGTGTGCCCTTCTATTATAGTTGAGCCTTGATTGCTATTGGCACATCAGTGGGTGGGAATGACCCTCAGGCTGATTGGCTGTGGGATTTGGCCATGTCCACAGCTTACAGGCTGCTCTGCAGGGGCCTTACCACACTAATTTGCCCCAGCAAGCTCTGCTGCCTGCTGAGACTGCCCTTTGGGTGTGCCGCATATGGGACTAATTGGGTGGTGCTCTGCTGTGGTCTGAAGCCAACCTCCAGGTATTTTTGGCCCTGGGGCTTCTCGGGAGGGGCTCCAGTACAAGCCCAAGTCACACACAGCCTGTGACCAGCCAGGGACTACCTGGTAGGAGCTAAAAAGTGATCCCCAGTTGTTCACTGCCTGTGCTAACCCTGGAGGTGTGTGGGAGAAGGCACGCTGAGAACTGAGGACTTCTGTCACCAGTACCAGGCCTGGGGTAGTTCTGCAAAATGCTGCCACCTGCCAGCTCTTCAAGGTTCCACGACTGATAAAGCCTTGCGTGGTATGCAAAGTGGGTGAGGCAAGACCTCAGGGAGTCACTAGAGTGGGAAGAGTTTTGGTCAACAGGTTAATGTAGACTCTGGTTTGGTGCCAGTGCTGAGCCTGGAGCTACTCATCAAAAGTCTCAGAGCACACAAGGCCAGTCACTGCTGCCTGGGGCCCATGGGCTCCAATAGTTTTTCAGGAAAGAGTGCAATGCGGTCAGGGCTGGCTGCTTGCAGAGAAAGTGCCTCTGGTGTTGGGTGAGTTGGGTGGGGGGGGTCTCAGGGAGTCGGCAGGGTGGAGCAGCGAAGCACACTGGGCCAATCGGATTCAGATTTAGCCGTGTTGGGGGCTGGCTCACCACAGAAAAGATGGCACCCACCTGCCAGCTGCACAGTTGGAAAATCCACAAGGGGAAAATGGCATCTGTCTTCCAGCCCTAGCTCCAGAGTCACACACCTCAGTCCACCCCCCTGCACATCTCGGACACCTCTAGAGTCACTGTCCCTTCACGGGAGCCCAAGGTGAGTGCCTGTGAGAGAGTCTGTGCGCAGGCCATTTAAGAGGATCACCCTCTGGGTTTCCTGCAGCCTTCTGTCCCCCTCCCAGATGATTGGAATTGCCACTATTTTTCACAGCCAGATGTTGTGGGGCACCAGTATTCTGGGCTGGAGAGATCGGTGTGGGTCTGGGATCCCTCTCTCCTCTGGTGGGAACCTCCACAGCTGAGATATCTACCCCAGTTCTCAACTGCCATACAGAGGTTTGGGGCAAGCTCATTCTGTGTCTCTGCCCCTCCTACCAGTTTCAACGTGACTTCTTTTTTGTATCCTTATAAAACTTCTGTTCTTCCCGACTTCAGGTGGTTCTCTAGGTTGATTGTTCTACAATTTAGTTGTAATTTTGATGTGTTCATGGAAGGAGGCAAGCAGAGCATTTATGTACTCTGCGATCTTGGATGCTCTATGGATCTTCCAATTTTTCAAGAGTCAGTCCTAGAGTGTGTGCGTGTGAGTGTATGTGAAGACTTTTCATTAAAAATAAATAAATTATACACCCAGTCCAAGTCAAAGAAGATGTATCCTTGCCCACACACCTCGAGAGCCCCCATTTTGAGCCCTCTGGTCTTAGGATACCAGGAAGCGCACTGCATGTTACAGGTTAAACTGCAGTTAATAATCCTCACAACCATCCATAAGGTTCATGCTATTCCCTCCAGTTGACAGATGAGAAAAACTAAGGATGAGTTTTCTGTGGGGTGGCAGGAGCCCACAAGGGCACCTATCTGATACAAGAGAAGGCGGCCGGTTGAATGCAGAATTGCCTGTTTCCAAAAGAAGAAAGGACTCCCTTGGATGCAAAAATGTCCTGGTGCTCCAATTGGTACCTGTCCTGTTGATGGATGGTCTGGGGCTAAGGGCAGACCTGCAAAGGAACCAGCAAGGGAGCTGGGGGTGGCTGTGACTCGCCTACGATGGCTGTGGGAGTCATGAGGAAGGGGTATAAATCTCTATGTCGAAGTGGAAATGGGGTAGATGTTCTAGAGAGATCCTGGAGTTTATTCCAGCCACCAGCTGGTATTTAGGCTCTTGTGTTCCTCATTTGCAGTCTATTCTGTAATGACAAAGATAGGAGAGAGGTGGAGTGGAGGGGAAGGACCAGACAGGCAGAAGAAACTGCCTGGGCAAAGAGAACCAAGACAAGAACATGCATATCTGGGGGAGAAATAGCAAGTTATCCCACTGTGCAGAAGGACAGGGACAAGTGGAAAGTGAAGGCTTCAATGGAAGGTTGTGGCTAAGTTGAAGAACCATTACGGCACTAGGACCAGAGTTGAAATATTTTATTCAGTAGGCAATAAGGGCCCATAGAAAGTTTGGTAGCAGAGTGCCTGATTAATCAGGAGGGTAGAAGTTAATACTTGAGTTCCCAACTTGTACCAGCCTCTTTATATATCCTTTATCCAGCTTTATAAATAGACTTCATATATCTTTCAACTAATCCTGGAAACAGCCCTGTGAGAAAAGTATTAACTATTTCTGCTTTGTAGGTAATGATATTGAAGCTCAGAAATGTCAAACAACATTTCTGAGGTCATATCGCTTAGTTAGGAGGCTACTATAATATTTTGGGTATGAATAGTAATATCTGTAACTGCAAATGAAGCAAGGGGGGAATGTAAGGGAAGATGAGTGCTAGAATCCTCAGAGTGGGACCTTATGACCAACCCGGTATGAGTGGAATGAGAGCGAAAAGTCACAGAGGATCTGGGAGGGGGATGGGAACCCTGGAGAAATCATTATCAATGTAGGGATTTGGGAGGAGGACTCAGGTTTTAGAAGATAGTCTTACTGTGATTTCAGAACTGTTGCAGAGATGAGGGAAATGTCGTTTTTCCTTCCCAGCTTGTCAGTACAGAAACGCAAACTAGAACAGAAGCTTCTCAACTTTTACTAATCCACTGCAAAAATATACACTTAACAATACTTACCCTTCCGACATTTAAGGTACTCAAAATTTTTCCAATCCCATTGTGGGGACAGAGTCCCAGAGAGCAGTTTCCAGGCTCTCGGCCTCACATGGAAAGGTGCTAGCTTGGGTAGTAGATGGCCATCAGCTGTGGCTAGTTGGCCATCAGCTGTTACTGGTTAGCCATTAGCCACTGATATAACTGCTATGGCTGAGCTAGCAAGTGAGGTTGGTTGGCAGAGAAGTGGACGGCAGATTGCAGATCGTTGTGGATCCTGCTTCCTGTGTCTCCAACCCAGCCGCCGGCGAGAATATAGTGGTATGACTCCCCTATCTATGGCTCTGTGGGTGTTCCTTTTTGGCCTCACCATGTCCTGCATTCTGGTACAGGGAGCGGGACAGAAGACCCCGCATGCCACACGGCATGACACCCATTCTAGCATATTTCATGGTGAGGCAGGGGGTGGAGAAAGAGAATGCTGGTTGCAACTGAACCATGCAATTGATCTCATGACCCCTAAATGGGGAATGGCCCAAAGTTTGGACAAGTCTTCACCAGAAGCAGATGGAAAGGCAGTTGAGCAGCCAGTCCCTGCATTCACCACACATGGGCATTCCAAAGACAGAACCAAGAGAGGAAAGCATGTAAGCAAGCAGGGGGACATCAAGAGTGTCTCACATGCAGAGAAATCATGGAGGGCGGGCTTCTAAAAGCCACTTATTTTTAGAATGAGGTCATCAGGGACCTCCCAAAGAATATTTTCAGTCAGTGGTGGAGGTGAAAACCAGACTGCACAACAGGAGCCGTCCTAGGGACATGAAAGACAGAGCACTATACCTTCAAGATTGTGTTGAAGACCTGAACCTGTCTCCTTGCAGAGGGAGAGGAGAGGGAGCCAGTAAAGAGACAAGGATGGAAAGTGTCTGACAATGATGTGTGCGGGTGCAGGTGGGGTGGCAACGGAGGAAGAGGAGCCCCATGGAGGTGGAAGATGCTAGGGTGAGCCGGGACAAAGAGCATTGGAGTAGTCACTTGGAGAAAGGCAAACAGGAGGGAAGGGGAGACACCAGGTAGAGACAGACGTTTGCAGAAGTGAAGAGGGAGTGATGACAGGTGGAAGCGAGGAGATGATGGAATTCAAGTGACTGGCCCCAATTTTTTCAGACAAGTAGGAGGCAAGGTCATCTGCTGAGAATGAGGTTGGCACTTGATGAGAATGGGCAATGTTTTGAACAGCTGCTAGGAAGTATCAATAAGCAAGGAAATAAGAGAAAGTCTGAATAGTTGGAGGACCTGTCAAGATGGTTCGGCCTGTGAAACCTGTGATTTGCTGGTTTCAGAAGACCCTTGCCCTCTCCTAGCAGATACTTCCACAGCAGTGGGTCCCTTTTCTCCCTGGTTGCACACTGGGCTCCATCACCCTGGGAGCTTAAGGGAAGTTGTTTATTCCCCACCAAATGGCCAAAGAACACAAACCATTATGCCTTGATTTTTTTAAAAAACAGCATCTTGCCTCTAGGCTTTCCAAAATAAGCTCCTTCTTTTAGATTTCTGATTCCATTTCCAATACATCTCTTGACAGCACAGCCTAGCCCATCTGGACCAATCAATTAGCCCTTATCATCAAGCGCTATTTTTCTCTCCTTCCGCTCTCTGGGATTCACAACTCTGTCAGCACATTGGAATTGCCTGGGGAGAGGCAACTCCATCAGTAAAAATACTGATGCCTGGTCCCATTCCTAGAGACTAACTTAATTGGCCTGGGTATGTGGCTGGGCATTTGTAGAATGGCCCCCAGGTAATTCTAATATGCCAGGTAAGGATAAGAACCACTGCGCCCCTTCCCACTCAGCGTGGTCTGTGGAACAGAAGCATCAGCCCTGACCTGGGTACCTATAGAAATGCAGAGCCTCAGGCTGTATTCCAGAGGCTGCAGTTCAGCAGGACTCCAGGTGGTTTGTATGCACATTAAAGTCTGAGAAGTTCCATGCTAGAGATCTACCTTCTTAAGCCCTCTCTCTTTGATTCTAAGCAGCCAGGCAAACAGCTGATGGCTGCTTTCTCCTCAAGTGTGAAAGCAGGCACCTATTAGCCAATCAATCAACAAGCGCTTCCCAACTTACAGCAAGCTGGCCCTGAGTGTGGGGGTGTTATCCTGTGTTTAGCAGCCCATAGTGTAGCCGGTTGGAGTATTGTTTAGGTTGACCAACTGTCCAGGTTTGTCTGGGACTGTCCCAGGTTTAGCACTAGAAGTCCCACGTCTTAGAAAATTCCTCAATCACTTGTGAAACTGGAATGGTTATCCGCCCTATGTTAAATAACATTCAGAATTCATTTTACCCTCCCACCTCCCACATCCCCACCCATACACGCACACACACCCCATCAAACGTAAGATCTGCTGCTGCTTTAGCACTCAACACCCCCAATAAACATACATAGCTAGGAACTACAGTGCTTTTGTGCATATAGTTAGTGCTTGGAAATATTGGTTCATTCGTGCAACAAAAATGCATTGCCTGTCCTCAGTGTGTTGGCTCTGTGTGAGATGCTGGGAACCAGGAGCAACAAAGTAGACATGACACCTGCCTCCTCGGGGATTAGAGTCTAGACAGGAGCACAGGAGTGATGACAGTGCAGTGGGGTGGGTGCTGGGATCCCCAGAAACTTACAGGAGCAGTACCCAGCCCATAAACGGGGCCAGGGACTTCTGAAGGATGAGAGAAGTTAATCAGGTGAGACACAAAGGGTACATGTGAGAGGGCAGAGAGCTTCCTAGCAGAGGAAGTGGGGGGCCACAGGCTGAGATGAAAGTGTGCATGGCTCCTTAGAACCTGAAAGAAGGTTGATATCTTTAGGGAAAACACAGTGGAGGAAGGGAAGTGAGGGGAGGTAACTGAGTCTGGAGAGGTAAACGGAGGCTGCCCATGAATGGCCTTGTACGAGCTGGGCATGGTCCTGAAAGACACAGATCCGCAAAAGAATTCTAAGCCAATTTTACGAGCCTGATTTGGGTGAAGAATCACTCTGCAGTTCTGTAAAGAACAGAATGGAGAAAACACGAGTGAAAGCAGGGAGTCAAAATAGATGTCTAATAATCCAGGGGCGAAATGAGAGGAGCTTGGGCTGAGATGGTGGCAGTTTAGATCCAGAGAAATGTCTGGATTGGAGAGATATTTAGGAAGTAAAAGCAATAGCATACGTTGATTGAAAAATGCCCATGATGGAGAAAGGGTAAAGGGAGAGAAAAAGAGGAATGAAGGATTATGCCCAGGTTTCTTCTTCTTTCCCCCTCCACATCTCCCACCTCCTCCCCCGCCCTACCCCCCCACACACACTCTGTTTCAAGCCGTTGTTTCTCAGTCTGGTTGTGTAGGACACAGCTCCCTGGCCCAGGCTGGTATTAGGAGCATTGCACCTGTCTCTTGCACTAGACCCTGAATTCCCCATCCTATCTCCACATTCCAGGGCCTGGCACCCAGCTGTGTTCACTCAATGTCTGCTGAATGAATGGTCACACTTCTTTTGCTACCATCAGACCAGGTGGGCTAGGAAATAAATGGACAACAGGATACTTTCATCTTTAAATTATGACCTTTGGAGATAGAAGACCCCTTAAGAGGTCATCAGAGTAATTTTACTCATTGAACAAGACTGATGAAGTGGGACACGCTTGGTCCTGTCTGTCTTTGACTTGGCATCACTCTGCCCAAAGCTATCTTGTCCACCCTCAGCTAGATTCACCTTCCCTTTCGTAAAACCTGTTTAATAATTGTATTTTTGTAACATTTGTATTAATCAAACAATATGCCATACCTTTTTGTTATGGAAAACTTCATACACATATAAAAGTAGAGAAAGTGGTAGAATAAACCAGGTACCTATCAGCCAATTTCAGCATTTTTAAACACATGACCAGTCCTGTATCATCTATAATAACTGGACTATTTGGAAGCAAAGTCCAGCCATCGTGTCACACAAACACTTGTTCACTTGAATTGCATTCGCAGGAAGAATGAAAATTAATTTAAATCATGACAAACCTCTATGTGTTTTTGGTGAGGAAGGGAAGAACCTTTGAAATCATATCATGTACTCCTCCAGAGCCCAAACAATTTTTGTTTATTTGGTTTTGGGTTTTGGTTTATGGAGTATTTTAGTTTTCGCTGGCAAAAATGGATGGACTTAATGGATGTCAGAGGCAAGACACAAGGCAGTGAATATTGCAAAAATGTCAGCATTGACTTTGCAAAGATTACACCCTCTGGGCTCTCTCTGGAACAAAGATTTGCAAAAGGTAGGATCAGCCAAATGGACCAAAGCCCTCGAGTGCCCTTTCCTTCCCTATTACATAGTTGTATTCCCTGTGCAGACACATGCCACTCCCTCCCCATCAGGCTTCCTGCTCACTCCCAGCCACCAACACACACAACAGGAGCAGACACCTCTGCCCTCCCACGCACACCTGCGGTCATTCACCTCCGCTGCCTCGATGGGGCAGCTGTTTTTAACATAGTGGAGAACTCAGAGCCCCAGCACTAGGAAGCTATCCTTTCGCAAGTAGCACATTACTCCACAGAGGTGTAAATCTGTGGGTCCTGGAGGGATCGCCACAGGAAGAATCAAAACATACAACCCACACTCACTCAGCGTGCCAAAGTGCTGCTTTTGGCGCGTGAGGTTATAAGGTATTAAAGAACACGGCACAATGGCCAGCACTGTTTCTGCTGCTGCCGACTAACTCTGTGTGCATGCTTTAGATCCCATGCTGGAGAAACTTGCCTGTGACTCGACACTTTTCACTGCTCAGGGGTCACTCTCAAAGCACTTAGCACACAGTACTTAGACCTAGAGAAACGTACGAGGCTTGTTTTCTCATCCTCCTTGGATAGACAGGGAAGGAGAGGCCAGAAAGAGAGCTACTGTGTATCAGGAGCCCCATTCGTGCTCAGAATGGAGTAAGTGCTGTTTACTTCAAGTCGCACAATTCTATGAAGCGTTTCTTTTTATTTGCTCCATGTTACAAATAGAAGACACTGTAGTTCAGAGACTTTAATTGATTTGCCCAATGCCACACAGTTAGGAAGTGCCAGAGCCTGGATTCTAACCCAAATTTTTCTAACCCCCAAACCCATGCTCTCTTGCCTATACT
This sequence comes from Rhinolophus hipposideros, assembly GCF_964194185.1. Lineage (NCBI taxonomy): Eukaryota > Metazoa > Chordata > Mammalia > Chiroptera > Rhinolophidae > Rhinolophus > Rhinolophus hipposideros. Next base: position 82,908,703 of record NC_138052.1, read on the forward strand.
TGGAATTCCCAATTTTTCCAAGGATGAGAACACCCCTCCCATTTAATTTATTTGTATTTTAAACTTTTCATTTTGTAATAATTTCAGATCCATTAAAAACATTTTAGAAATAGCACAGAGTTCCCATAAACCCTTTACTTACCTTCCCCCAAGGATAACGTCTTATGGAACTGTAGTACAGTGACCAACACCAGGAACTTCACATCGATATGACACTAGTAACTAACTTACACACCTTATCCTAATGTCCCCAACTGTCTCACTGATGTCCTTTGTCTGGTCCAGAATCCAGTCCAGATCAGACCTTGTTATTTAATTGTCACATCTCTTTAGACTCCTCCAATCTGGGATATTTCTCCCACTGTTCTTCATCTTTCATGACCTTGACACTTTGGGAAAGTACTGGCCAGTTGTTTTGTAGGATGTCCCTCAATTTTGATCCCTTTTAATGTTTCTAGTTTCACAAACCCTCAAGTGACAATAGTTGTACTTTAAATATCTATTGATTGAGAAAACCATACTTACTGACAAGACCCTACACTAAAGGGAAGGAGGCTCTTGATTCTGTTCATTGCAATGGTTCCACATGTATTTGAAAAATAGTACGTAGATCTGTGACATAATGTGTATTTAGTTTCACTTATTTCTGTGATACCTTGGCAGCTTCTCCTAAGGTTAGCAGCTCATGGTCATACACACATGGATGCAGAAATTCTCAAAGAAAGTTTGAAGACAATAGAGAGCTGGCGAGGTCAGATAACAACCTCAAGAGTTAATGTTGGTTGCATGTTTGCAAATGTATTGTATATTTGCATTCCACACTCTACCAAGAGCTTTGCACGCATTACATCATTGGAGCCTACAACAACGTCTGAGACAGATACTCTTCCTGTCATTCCCATTCTTTAGTGGGAGAGATGAGAAGTCTGAGTCTGTGAGTGACTTACCCAGTGTCACACATCTAATGCACAGCAACACTGGGATTTGGAAGCAGTTCCACTTGGCTAGGAAGGCCCCATGTTCTTATTTACTCTGCTAATTTTCTCCAAAAACATCTCGGAGTCTCTGCTTCCATTGTTCCTATGCCTGGAACAGTCTTCATTTCCCATTTTCCAAATTCTTTCCCTGATTTCCATTTTTAAGGCCAGTTCAAAGTCCATTCTCCTTGGGAGACTTATTCCATCAATAGATAGAGGAGTGGGGTCTACACCAGCTCCAAGTAATGCTCTATGATATGGCATAAAAGAGGGCAACAGAACAAGGAGAGCCTTGGATATTCCTGAGTACAAGCCCTTCCTCTTACAAATGAGGAAACGGTAACAAAACTACTATTTATTGAGGCTTCCTCTGGGTCAGGTAGTGTTCTAATGCTTGGCATGTGTAATCTCATTTAACCCTCATAATAAGCCTAAGAGGGAGGTACTAATACTGTTGAGAGAGACGCTTATAGAGCTCACCCATACCTGGATTTGCTCTCTTTCCAGGCACCCAGGAGGATGGCACTCCCCACACCCATTGCTATTAAGCAGAGCGACTTTTTTAGATCCAGCCAGAGAGGTGTAGGCCAAAGTGATGTCATTCCTGAGCTGAAACAGCACTTCATTGTTTGTATTCAGTGAGCTGTGAGGGAGTGAGCTGTGTACCATCTGGTGTCCTGCTCCGGAACGCTGGGGCTTCCCCAGGGAGCACCCTGATTGGACTTCGCTCAAGAGTACCTCTAAACATAATTCAGGAATGGGAATTAAAGATTATTTTAGCCAGGGAAATTAACATTAGCAGAGCAACGGTGAAACTCCCAAATTTCAGTATCCTCACACAAGTCAAGTTTGCATCTCCCTCATGGTACAGTCCCACGTGGGTTAGACTTTTCCATCTTGTGGCTATCCCATCTGAAACTTACAGGCTTCAGACCACTGAGGCAGGGTCTCTTCCTTCCCCTACCCAGAGGGACATATGTCACTTCCATGTCACAGGGTCCTATGCCCTCCCAGCCAAGTCTTCCCACCTCCTCTAGTACCCACACCCCTATTCCTTGTTGTCTGGGAAGCTCCGGTCTGGTGGGGGCATTTCTTCTCCCCATTTAGCTGCCTCCTCACACTGCTGTCTCATACAGTGTTCCTACCTACCTCAGAATTGCCAAACTGAACTGAAAATGCAGACTCCGGGGCACCATCCTAAAAAATGGCCTGCAACTCTGCATTTTCCCTCTTCCTGGGCATTTCTTGAGACCCACAAATGTTTCCAAACTACTCTAATGTGCAGCCCAGTTCAGAGTTACCCAAAACTTCAGTCACTTACACTTTTCAACATATTCATGTACCATCTATACTATTATTTTCTTTATACTTAACAAATGTCTCTAAATCTCTCCCAGTTTTCCTTCAATAGGTTTATTTATAAAGGAGATTTTTTTGTTTATGGTCACTACCATAAATAAAAAATTGGTATCATTTACCAAAGAAAGAATAGACACGCTGTGGTACATTCCTACCACAGAATAGTATTATTCAGTGCTAACAAGAAATGTGCTATTGAGCCACGGAAAGACATGGAGGAACTCTAAAGGCATATTACTAAGGGAAAAGCCAATCTGAAAAGGTTACATACTATAGGATTCCAACTATATGACAGTCTGGAAAAGACCAGGAGTTCCAGGTGGGAGCAGAAGGAGGAATGGGTAGATTTTTAATGCAGTGAAACTACTCTGTATGACACTATGATGGTAGATCCACAGCATTATCCTGTGTCAAAACCCTTAGAATATACAACACCGAGAGCGAACCCCAATGGAAACTACCGTGTTTCCCCCAAAATCAGACTTAACCGGAAAAAGAAGCCCTAGCATGATTTTTCGGGATGACATCCCCTGAACATAAGCCCCAATGCATCTTTTGGAGCAAAAATTAATATAAAGCCTGGTCTTATTTTCAGGAAACACAGTATGGACTTTGGGTAATAACGTGTCAATTTTGGTTCATCCATTGTAGCAAACACACCATTCTGTTGCAGAGTGTTGATGTTTGGGGAGAGAGAGGGTGGTGGGAGGAGCACAGGTGAGTATATGGGACCTCTGCAGTTTCACTCAGTTTTGCTTCAAATTTAAAATTGCTTTAAAAAATAAAGTCTATTAATTAAAAACAAAGAATAGGCACACACAAACAAAACAAGATGAACAAATTCTAGTTAGATATTATTGTGTATCCAAAGGCTCTGAGCCGGAGGCCTCTTTGTTTACAAAGGAGATTGACTAGCATTAGAAAGGTTTTAAAGACAAGTTATCACTCCAGTGATGTTTTTTTTTTTTTATCCTGGACATAATCATAAAGCATGAAAGCAAACTAGAAAGAAAACAATGGAAAGAGAACACTTGCAGATCAACGTTATTTCATATTGTGTCTATCTGGGGTACCTATCCCAAGCCAGGCTTTCAGAAACACTAGTCTAGGGACTGCCCTGGATGAAAACAGCTTGCTGTCATCCCCCGTGGGGCGGTGTTTTCTGCCACTTCCTCTACATGCTCCTTGGGATGCATGGTCTGCTCTTGCGCTCTAGGGACCCGGAGCCCAGGAAAGTGTCTTTCTGCATAGCTCCTGCCAGGCAGAGAACGCTGCTTAATCAAGGTCTGTCAAGAGCACGGTGGGGATGGAGATGGATCAAGACAACTGTATTGGGAATGGGGTACCCAGGCAGGAGAAGACAGAGGTTCAGCTGAGTCATGCAGCACTGAGGCAAAAGTCTGCCCAACAGAGACCCTGCATCTCAACCTGCATCCCTGGTGTCAGGCACAAAAACAGCGGGGGGCTTACTGCCCTCAACGCACAGCCTTTGTGCCAGTGTCTGATCTTTTAAGGCTCTAGTAAGAGAGGGTAGTAGGAAAGGCAGCCGTGTTACCTGGGGGCCCCACTCCAGGTCTCTGAGCCACACTGACAAAATGGGGTAAATATTGTTCCCACTGAATGAACAGCTGCTGTGTGCCTGGAACTTTAATAGAGCATGCCCACGCCCTTGCAACAAGTGTTCAAGCTCAGTATTTTATTCCTGTTTTATAAACAATGAAATTTAGGTCCAGGCTGGTTAAATACGTTGCCCAAGATCACCTAGCTGGGAAGGGTCCGAATTGGGATTTAAATCCATGTCTTTCTGACTTCAAAGCCTCTGTTCTTCCCACTATTCTGCAATAGAATGAGAGAAGTTCTCCTGGCCAAGTGGTCTCCAGCCAGAACAGCGGTCACTGTGATTACTAGGACGAGAGCCATCAGTACTTGTCATCACAGAATAAGAAAATGAGGCTTCACGGGTGGAAGGGGTCTCAAGGAACCCTCCATATCCCTTTTGCTTGGCATTTCACTTTATACACACCGTGTACATGTACACACACACACACACAAATACACCTTCCACCATATCTACACCGGGGACCTAAAGTACAGCACTCTTAGTCTGGAATGAACACGTGCCAGGAGGGAGGGCAAAAGATCAACATTAGTAGTTCGGAAACACTGAGCCCCTACCATATCCAGAGCCCTCTGCTAGCCACTGGGGTGGCTTCAAGACGCTTCTTTTGGAGAAACTGATGTTGATTCTCTTCAACCACATCCAGAATAAGCTTTCCATAAAGAAGGAAACTAATTTGATGTATCCTCCTCAACATCTCTGAGCATGGGCCCTGGAGGAATTTTCATGAGAGCAAGGAGCTGGGTCAAAGACTGGGGTCTCCCTCGTGTGCTTGGACAGAGTCCATATTTGCAGACCCTTTTTTTTTATGATTTGCATCTACCTGCAACTCAAATTGTAACTTACTCAATTTTTCCTGTTTTGTTATCAGGCAGGCAGTCCCATGTGCACCCCATGTTTTACTTTTAGCATATGCAGAAGGAAGTATCACATGTGTACTAAATGTAACATGCACACGTAGATTCTAACTTCCCTGTGATACATCTCAGAGGGGGATGGTATACAGCTCAGGCCACACACCATTCACTTGCCAGCTCCCTTACATCCGGGCTCAATTCCAACTTGGCTTCCTTCCCAGCAAACAAGAAGCAGCTCGCTCATTCCCACACTCCTTCGAGTATACCCTCCCCCTGGAAACTACTCTCCCTCCCCCAACTCACAGGCCACAGCTGGGCTTCTCCAACATACCAGCTGGGAAAGAGAGAGAGAAGGGGAGGGAGGAAGGCAGGGAGGGAGGGACGGAGAAAGTGGTGGGGGGTAGGGGATCTCTCCTTTCTTCTCCCAGGCTCTTTAGCAATGCATATTTCACTCCTGCCCTATCACCTTTATTAAGTAACTCTCTGTATGGGGTACTCAGCTGGAAGCCACACCCAATCCATCAGACAACCCACCACAAGCAGATTCAAACTGGCAAGTGCAGGAGCACTGCTCCAAAGTGCACACTGTGTAGCGGGTGTGCAGATCACTGAAGTGAGACTCACTCCACAACTGCCCAGACACCACATGTCTCCCCTCCTCCAATCCCTCATTCTGTCTGTGGAAGTGAGATAGATGCATTCGGTGTTTTATTTGTGTGTTTGCATGTGCATGTGTGTACACGTAAATAATAGCTAAATCTGGAAAATAGCCAGGGACCCGATGGTGCGGTCAGAACATCCTTACGTCATCTCCCGATAATCAGAGAACCCTGAGAGAGGAAAGGGTCCTTGGAATTTCTAGGTTAAATAAGACCAGGACTGGCTGAAGTAGGAACTGAAAAACTATGGTGGAAAAACTGGGATGGGAAAGTAAAAATAGCCCAGTCATGACCCTGGGGGTGGGGTGACTGGGCTTCCCCTTTTCTGAGAGAATTCAGCATCCTTAATGCGTGATGATATCTGTTGTCTATCGTTCATGAAGTGTTTGCTCTCCTACTGTGCTATGTGCATGGTGTCAATTCATTATTGCAGCAATCACGTGATTGCCAAAAACTCAGGTTTTCTACGAACACAGGACAGAGGCTATTCTTTGTGACTTTTGCTGAAGACACATTTGCCCGTGCCACGTGCCGTATACATTGAGACCAGATCCTGGGATGAGATGACCCTTTGAATCAGAAAGGGGTGCAGGCTCATTCTGTTTCTGATTATATTAAAATCTCTCTGGACCCCCAAGCAATCTCATTGTAATAATTTTCTAGAGAAGGTTGTTTCTAGAACATTCCAAGTGGAGGGAACAGCAGGTTCAAAGGTCTAAGTGTGAACAAGCTTAGCACGTGTGACAAAGAGAAGAAAGGACAGGAAGAGGGAGAGGGACGGGGTGTGAATAAATGCTTCAAGAGCCAACCTGGCTCTGTGCTGGAAAGCTGATACACACTCTCCTCCTTTCAGCCATTCATTCAGGTTGGACAGGGGTCAAGGATCCATGAGAGTGTGGGGCGAAAGCCCAGTCAGCAACACTCCACTCTCCATTCTAGCTGCACTAGTTCGCTTCGAGGGACAGCGAGCCATGATGGGTAAGCTGAGGCCTCTGAAGCTCAGAAGGGGTCTTGAGGTTCATTAGTCCCAGTTAGCCATTTGTGTCCCATTCTAAAGCAGACTATACTATCTTGGGATGGGTTGGAGAGAAAGTGCTATCTAATATCAAAAGCCAAGTTGGCTTCTCTGGAGATTCTATCACTGGCCGAGGCATTGCCCTGTTTGACCACAGAGCAGATGGGCGCCTGCTGCTGCACAGCACACTTTCAGCATTGGATATCAGCAAATATGTTTTTCCCTCGTAGCCTATTCTCCCCAGTTCCCCTACCTGTGGAGCTGCACATTAGATAAACTCTAGAGGCTCATTCATTCCACAAATACTTATAGAGCATGAAGCAGGTGCCAGGCACTGGATTGAGAGCTGATGACCCAATGATGAGCAAATACACACATGGCTGCTTCCAGGGATCTTATAGGCCCTTTGTAGGGCCTCCTTTAGACCCAGACAAGAGGGTCCCGTACTGTAGGGGGCCCCACTCTAGCCCTTCCTCAGCTGCAACCTTCCCATAGGGTGAAGAGTGTACAGGGTCAAGGAGTCACGCCCCTTTTCTAGAACATGCTCCAATGACCTAAGACCCTGGAATTCCTGCCTATTCAGCCATGAGCCTGCTCCCAGAACCTTCAAGGTTCTTTTCTTCAAGTTCAAAGGGAGAGGGACAAGAGGCAGCTTTTTGGGGGTGGTATGAACAGAGCTTGGACAAGCCAGCTGGAGTCTCCACACACGTGTGTGTCCAAGACTCATCATCATGAAGGATGGAGCCAGCAGTGGAAAGAGAATCAGAGCAGCCTGTAGACTAAGGGCCAGATATCCCCGTTTGGATGGCCCAGAATTCGGAGGACTCTAACAGTTCCAATTTCAAACCTGTCTTCCAGGATGTTTTGAAGGTGTAGTTGTCAGGATAGAAGGATAAAATTGTGTTTTGTTTAATAGTTTGCTAGCTGGATTCATTATTTTTAAATATCTTAGCCTATGGTATGTGAGCCTCCGTCTATATTCTTGCCCAAGGGGTCCATGAATGTTAGGGATGGGGTCTAGTCTTTGTGGAGACAGATATTAATTAAATGATCATACAAAGAAATGGAAAACTGAACCACAGTGCTAAGAAAAATAATATACCATTTGGGTCTCTTCTAAAATGCTCTACTTGATCTCCATTCCTAGGGTTCTCACTGCATATTGGGGTCTCCAGGTCCCCTTGAGCCCTCCAAAGCTCTTCTCTTCCTCTCCACGAATCCAAAACATCGAGTAAAATATTATATGCTATTCTTGCCCCTTCTGAACCCAAAGCTCCAGGGAAACGAACCCCAGGAAGAATAAGACAGAGAGACCAAGCCTGTTCATCTCTTCCAGACTCATTTCCTGCTTTCCATTAGGTCCAAAACAGGTGCCCCCACCACCACCACCACAGCCGTGGTGGATTTCACCTTCGTGCCCACCTCCAGATGGTCCACAGCTGACCCCACCTGGGAGGTGGTTTCACCTCTTTGTCAAGGTATCCGCGCATCTCAAATCTCTTCTCCTTCCAGCTGTCTAAACTCAGCCTGTCTCTTTCGTCTCACTTGCTCTTCAGCAGCAACAGAGAAGCTTTCTCTGACTAATTGGAGAAAAGGTAGCAAAGTTTCCCGCTTGTCTCTCTGAATCGGCCCCCCGCACGCTACTCACTTTTAAACATGCATCCCTTTCTTGTACCCCGATATTACTGCAATTCACCTGCGACTCCCTGTCTGTGTTCTTGATCTCTATCAGCCTCTGTGATGTCTGGGTTAGATTGGGAAACTCCCAGGGGGCAGGGCCACACCGGCCCTGTGTGTCCAGACCCTGCTCAGCAGAGCTGCAGGCACTGGTAGGCACTGAATGAAGACTTCTGATGCTGCAGACAGAGGGGCAGCAGTCTGCGTCTAGAGTACCGTGCGTGCACAGGGAACAACCTACCACCACCGCCAGACCACAATCACAGCAATCCTCCTGCCAGCCCGGCAGCCAGGCACATTTTTCCTCCTAAGTGTGTGTGTGTGGGGGGGACATTCTCTTGCTTCTAAGACAACGACAAGTACAACCATGACACCACACTGTGACAGGGCTGCTTTAACTGTGTTGACTGATCTGATGCTCAGAATGACCTTTTGAAGTGGGGACTATCATTATCATCCCAGTTCTACAAAGGAGGAACCCAAGGCACAGAGAGGCTGTGCAACTTGTTCAGGCCTCAATCTCGGGCCATCTGGCTGCAGAGGCCTCAGCTTACCCACCGTGGCCCGCTGTCCCTCAGAGCGCACTGGTGCAGCTAGAAATGGAGAGTGGAGTGTTGCTGACTGGGCTTTTGCCCCACACTCTCATGGATCCTTGACCCCTGTCCAACCTGAATGACTATCTGAGAGGGGGAGACTGTGTGCTCGGTCAGCTTTCCAGCACAGAGCCAGGTTGGCTCTCCAAGCATTTGCTCACACCCCGTCCCTCTCCCTCTTCCTGTCCTCTCTTTTCTTTCTCAAATGTGCTAAGCTTGTTCACACTTAGGCCTTTGAACCTGCTGTTCCCTCCACCTGGAATGCTCTTCCCCCAGACCTGTGCATGGCTGGGTCCTTCTCATCATTTCGGTGTCAGCTCAGATGGCACATTCTTAAGCAAATGAGTTAGCCAAGAACGAAAGGGAGGTCTTGGGAAAGATGCAGCTACGTTAGATACAGTGCTCATGGACAGCCGTCCTCTTTCACTTTCCTCCCAGCACTCAACCCCACTGATATCATTTTCTCTGCTAGTTTATTAGTCTATTTCAGCCTCTCCTCTAGACTGTCAGATTCAGGGGAGCAGGGATCTCACCTGCTTTGTTCACTCCTGGATACTCAGTGCCTGGAGCAGCTTCTGGCACACTGTAGATGCCCAACACATATTTGCTAAATGCGTGCATGAAGGAATGCAAGCGAAGGCTTTTATAGATATGTGGCGCTAACTGGATGCTTCAGTTTCCCCTCAGCACATACATTATAAGCCCCTGGCAGGAAGAGACCACATCTTTGTTGTTGGCAGTCTTTTAGCCCCTGGACCAGTGGCAAATGACTGGGGAGCTGTTCGGTTCCTTTGTTTGGGCAGGGAAAAATCCAAGACACTCAGCCCTTGAGATTAGACTTTCTACACTCCTTTCAGGGCCACGTGTGGACAACTGCTGGACAGCTTTCTCCCTGAACAGAAACTAAGATACTGAAACCTCAGATTCTCTCCCCCACACCTCTGCCCCTCTTTCCGTCTCTAGAAAGTTTTCCCTGTCTCCTTCCCTTTTGTCTCCTTTCCTCCTTTCCTGAAATGCTGTGGAGAAAAATGAGCAAAAGTGAGAAAATGTGTTCCCCACATCTAACCCACGTTACTCTTGTTACTTCTATAACCCAGTCTCATTAGAATTTCCTGGCTCCTACACAGATAAAGCAAACCCCCAAATATAACCATCATATGCAGGAAGTGCTTGATTTGATCCAGTCCTAGTGCCGACATGATAGCCTATTTCTCCCACATAATAATAGAGCCCATTTCTTTATTGGTGTTAGCTTTTTTTTTAATTCAGGGCTTTATTATGACACTTCACAAAATTAAGGAACAAGAAAGGAAAGCTCCTAACCTCCGACCAAACGCTGTATCACAGGAGGGTGTTTCACACCCTTCCTAAGGATCTCATTCTTTTCCTTTTTTCCAACAAAATACTGCTTTTCCATGATCAAAATATATACCATTGTATATTAACCCCTTTCAAGGCATTCTCATGTTCGGTATCTCCTGGATCCTGCCAACACATATAAGGAAAGGAAAGGGGACAGAAAAGATGTCTCCAATGCACAGTAGTTGGAAAAGGGGCCCAGAGGCATGATGCGATTTGAAGTTCACACAGCAGAAATACCATCCAGAATGAACAGGCTCCTGTTCTCTACAGACAAGGGTGCTCTTGCCAGAAGCCACACTCCCAGCAGGCCCTGTGACATGCAGGCCTGAGCCAGCCCATAGGGGAGAAGGAAAATAGTTTCAGAAGTTCAGAAGCTAAACGATTCCTCCTTTTGGAACAGAGGAGGCTCCTGATTGGGCAAGATGCTGACCAGGCACACCTCAAAGTGAGGCATCACTCTTGCTCTCAGCCAAGCCACTCCACCTTGTGTCTCTGTTGGAGGCCCAGCACCAGAAGTAAAGAGAAGGGCTGAAAGAAGGGCACTGAGCAAGAACCCTGGACCTTCTCGCCTAACAGGAGTCTTCAACTCTGGGCAGTACTTCATCTGGGACTTCAGGCAATCCTCATCACAAGAGGGAGGAATCCTCAGCCTCTCAGAGACATTTATTCACACTGAGATCTCCATCATACCCCCCCCCATAATGCCCAGGCGGTGGCCCCAGTCGTCATCTGTACCTGAAGTGCTTTCCCCATGCGGAGCAGAGATAAAATGAATGGTAATGTCAGCTAAGCCTGCCTCTCACAGAGCAAGCCCTCAACAAGAACCAGGGCCACCCAGGAACACCAGCATGGCATCCTGATGAACTGCCACTTGTTAAAGGAGCACCCGGAAGTCTTTCCTCCACTTCTGGGAAACCAGTAAAGAAGTGGCTGATGTGACCACATAAGCCTGGCTAGGGTACAATGGAAGGTTCTTTCTCCGGCATCACTAACTAGATCAGATTTTTCAGGTGAATCTTTCCTACTTGGAAGTCTGTGGAAAGTGCTTCCATAATGTATGACCCTAGAGGAATGAGCACATGCTGTCCATCATTGCAGACACTAGATTGGAAGTGGAGCTGGAAGGGGTTGGGTGAGTATGTCTGTGAAAGTCTGAATAAATGGGGTAGGGGGAACTCTCAGACTTGGGAAGATTGTGGTCCTCCCGAGGATGAGGTACTTGCCATCCCCTATTCTGGATATGGAGAGTTAAAGAGACATTCTAACTTGATGTGCTGCAGGCCTAAGAAGGGGAATAGATATCACAAGATTCCCTATTAGCTTCTCTGTATCCCTTAAACTCACTCTCATCCCACCTAGGTAGGTAGATGATTTCAACCTAGGAAAAACTTGAATCTGCCAAGAAATGTCTTAGCAAACTGTAGTCTTCTTGGACCTGGAATCCCTTTCTACTTCCTCTGCAGTGCCTAAAACACTGTGAGGATGCAATATAATAAGGGAGGGGAGTCTCAAAGTGAAAGACCAGGCTCAGGCTTGTTGGGTTTCAGTCTATGAGAACAGGGTAAGAGGACAAGATCTCTGCACACTTTCAGAGAGTGAAGAAATCTGAATCTAGGACTGAAGGTGGGCTGGGGAAAATGTCACTAACAGCAAATCAGATGAAAGTACATCTTGGCAACAAGCATGGGAATACCACCAAATTTCTTCATTTCATTACTTCTGAGCTCTGGATCTTCGATTCTGAGGACACTTATGGAATTGTTGCATGGAACTGAAGATACTAGCATTGGAAGGAAAATGCGAAAACTGAGATAAAACTGAGCCACCCACCAGAAACCAGACACCTCTTGGCTAAAGCACAAGAAGCACCATTGTGGAACCCTTAAAACTTATAGTCCTCACATGAGAGACAACATATGGGTGCCCCAGGGCAAGTAGGCAAGTAGCAACCTGCAAGCTCTAGCAATACCACGAGGAAGCAGGAAAAGGGGAAAATGGTCTCACCTGTTCTGGCCCCTGGAAGCAGATGCGGCAGAGTGGGGTCCTCATGCCACTGTCCAGGCTGCTGCCCAATGAGTAGCGATCCTCAGCCTTCCCCTTACAGAAGTCATCTGAGGAGGCACTGCTGAGCAGCGAGGCAGGTGGCTCTGTGGCTGGGCCACCCCAGTCATCGTCCACAGAAGAAGGAGGCAAAGGTGGTGGAGGTGGCAGAGGAGGGGTCTCCCTTCCAACCCCTTCTCCAGGGCCCCTCCAGCCTGCCCACCCCCCGGCACCCAGAGCCGGAAGGGTGTTGTTGTTGGCTGTCAAACCAAGGGGCTGGGGGTCACCGTGCATGGGCTGGGGCGCTGGAGGGGGGCGCCGCAGGAGGAAGAGCTTCAGGTCATTGAAGAGCATACGGCAGCGGCACTTGAGGGGACCCCGGTGGTGCAACATCTGGGGAGCTGGGGTACACAGTCCACAGCCGGACCAGGCACGGCAGTAGCAGCAGCAGCACCACCAAAGCAGCCAGCTCAGGGGCATCAGCATGTGCCCAGTGGAAGCAGAGAGCCCGGGAGGGACAGCTGTAGTCTTTGCAGAAGAAGACAGGATGGTGTTGGGGGGTTCCAGAGCGTATCTGTGTTATGGGGGGAGGCTGCCTTCTCACTGGCTCCTCTTAGACTCCCTCCAAGCAGCAAATAAATTGCCCCAGGACTGAGAACCACAAGTCACTGATTCTGAACTTCACCTGGAAAGCCCAACAAAAGAAAAGGTTTTCTTGCCCTCCACCCCCACTCCTAGCCCAACCCTGGGCTGTGCTCGGAATGCCTCCTTTCTGCCTTTGACCTGGGGGCACCAGTAGGGGCAGGAGAATTTTTTAAATGTTGAGGATGGACTGTTAGGGCCTTGAGATGAAGGTCTAATTGTTAGAAAGTTCCCCTGAAGAGGATTATTGGGTTGCTCTCAAATTACTAGGCAGGGGGAAATCTCTTTTTCTTTTATAGGAAGGGGTGGGGAAGATTATAAATCAAATTTGGAGTGGGCTGGGCTGGGCTTAGAGCAAACTAGCTCAGTGAAGAATTGAGGACTGCAAGTACAAAAGAGAAAAGATTGTTTTCCTCAAGTAGCAAGAGATTGGTTGGGGTGGGGGGAAGGTAAGGTGGTGTGTAGAAGAGGCTGTGAGAAGTTTTAATTCTCCTGGGCAGAAAACTGGGGCAATTAAGCCCCCAGAAGCACCAGAGTTGCTTTTAAGAGAGCAGTAGGATGGAAGGAAGGGATTGCAGGTGAAATTGGGCAAGGGGCTTGTGCTTTGCCTCTGCAGCCAAAGGGCTACACAGAAGAGGGGAAAGCCAATTAGGTGAATAAGGTGGGGAAATAAGGGACTAGGGAGGAGGAAAGAAAGGGGAATAAAGAAGCTATTTTAACCCTTGCAGAGCCGCCTCCTTCCTGAGCATTAAGATCCTGGCTAGAGGAAGGGTGTGTGTGTATGGGCAGGGGGTGGGGGGAGGAGGCAGTGGAGCACAGAGAAGGAGCACAGAAGAGGGGAGTGTAGGAAGGGACGGGGGAGAGAGAAGTTACATAGTATCAGCCCCCAGCCCAGCCCTGCGGCAGTCTGTATATCCGCGGCCCCCTCCCCTTGGCTCCATCAAAGGTCTCTTCGGGCGAGGGGCGAGGGCCGGGAGAAGGGCAGTCCCGGGCGGGTGAGTGACCTCGCGTTCTCCTCCTCTTGCACCGCTGGGATGCAGTTGCCCTCCTCTTCGGGCTCGGGGTCTGCCCGCGGCCGCCGGCGCTGCTGTGGAGGCGGTGGCGACTGCCGGTCTGCGTCCGGGTGTCTCCGGGGCGGGGGCTGCTCCGGCTCGTCCTCTGGCTGCGGCTCGCCGTCCAGCGCGGCCGTGACTCCAGCCTTCATGATCCTCCCTCTCCTTCTCCTCCTTCCCGGGGGGCTGGCCCTGAGCCCCCGCGCCGGGGCACCGCTGCCATGCAACCAGAGGCGAGGCAGGCGTAGGGGTGGGGGCGGCTGGGGAGTCTGAAGGGGGGGGTAATAAAAAAAGAAATGATACTAGTGGAAGGATAATAATTCGGTTCTCCAATAATCAGGAAAGAGTGCTTCTGGATGGGTGGGGGCGGCAAAGGGCGGCTGCCGGGTCCTCACGGCAGCTCTGCCCCCGCTATCCCCACCAAGGGCGGCCTCGGAGGGCTCTCTGCGCCCCCACCCCTGCCACTCCCTCCTCTCCGCTGCCTCTGGCTGGCTGGGCTCGCTGTTGCTACCTCTCCTCGCAGATTCAACGAGGTAAGACTTGTTTGCGGTGCCAGTTGAAGGTGGGGAGGAGGAAACGAAACAGTGTGGCCGAGGTGGGATGCCGCCAGCACTTGGTTTCGGCTCGGTCCTCGCGACTCCCCACAACCGTATATCAATATATCTCTTATAAAAGGCGAAAGGAAGCAAATCAGATTCTAGGCTGCTGCCAGGTGTTGTCTCGTCTTCTGCCGTTGCTCAGCACCCGCCGCCGCGACTGCTGCCCCTCTGGCTCGGTTCCCAAAGGGGTGGTGCTGGAAGGGAGGTGGTGTGGCTGTGAGTTGACGGTCCGAGGACTAGAAACAAGGTTCCAGGAGTGGAGAAAGCTCTGGTCTATCTCCGCCGCCGCCGCATTCAGCACCCGGGGCTCGTGGACAGCTCCCACCCAGACCCCGCGCGTCACGCAAGTGGGGGCCTGACGCAGACGCCGCGGAGGGATGGAGGAGGGAAAGGGGGTGAGAGGAAAAGAAGCTAGAGGAAGAGGGAGCCAAAGGAGGGGAGAAGAACTGGGCGAGGGTAGGGGTTGGGGAGGGGCCAAGGGAAAGGGAAGGGAGGGATTTAGGAAGGAAGGGAGGAGGTGGTAAAGTGGAAGAAGAGGAAGGAAGGCACGGGGTGGATGGGCGCAATTCAGGTACAGACTCGTGCATGTTCCCCCCGGCTGGAAAGTATCAATGGATAGTGCGGTTGTAGAATTTCTTCCCAGGGTACGCTATCACCACCCGCCCCAAAGCACATACACAGACTTCTGCATCTGAACCGGAGTCCACTTCCCTGCCCATACAAACATTTTAAGCAGATATCAGTCTGCAAGCTTTGGAAGAGAGAAAGTTTTGTGCTTCTCACACTGGTGTTGGGGCTTGATGGAGACTAAATAAATCCTTGATGACTGGGAAAGCATGAGAAAGAAATGTTTCACACACGGAGGGGAATGCTAGCACCATTTTTGCCAATTTCTTCTAGAATTGAAGTTCCATGGGGCAGAGATTTTTCATTTTTGGTCCGTTTTGACCCCGAGGGCCTAGCTCAGTAATGGCATGAAGTAGATGCCATGTTTGTTGAATAGATTATGACCATCACCACAGTTATCATTCCTCCAAGCCATAGATCTCCTTCAATTGTGGACCATAAGAATCTAGGGCAATATTGCAGCCTCCTCTTAACCAATATCTCCAGTCTTTCAATGAGCCACTGACAAGAGATAATTTGAAATGGATTTTAATTACCTCTCCTGTTTCTGCTTCTGATTCATGCCATCCTACCCCACTCTTCTCAAGGCGATATGAGTGAGCGGAAAAGTAGGAAATCAGTAGAAAATTAGTTGCCAAATGTGAAGAACAAGGAAAAGAAGAAAACTTAAAGTGGTCTGTACAAATACTCAGTGTTTGTAGCGTTGCTTTCTAGCCTTTCCGCATAAACGCCCTCTCTCTCTCTCTCTCTCTCTCTCTCTAAATACTCAGTGTTTGTAGCGTTGCTTTCTAGCCTTTCCGCATAAACACCCTCTCTCTCTCTCTCTCTCTCTCTCTCTCTCTCTCTCTCTCACACACACACACACACACACACACACACACTCACCTCTAGGGTCATAGACTTGGACAAGCTATCCCAATGCATCATCCACACAGTTGTGGCCATGTCTTTAGAAATGGTGGAAGCATAGACAGAATAGCATGCAAAATACCTGCACCAAAGTATCCCTGGCATTAACTTCAACACTACGAGTCACACGGAAACTACTCCTTTGCAGCCATCTCCTTGAATGCTTCATTCCTACAAGCTCTAAGAAGCAAGGAGCTAAGCCTAGGTCTTGGTTAACCCAGTGTGGCTGCTTGTTTGAGTCATGCCTCAGCACCCAACAAGGCTGCTGAGACTTGGCCCAAGTGCGTGATGTGAAGAGGAAGCTGATGCTATTCATAACTACAAAATAATACGTACATTATTGGTAGCAGTATGACCACTGTGCTACAAAAGGAATTTCTTTGTTTAAAATAAAATCCATTTGCTCTCAAAGAAAATTTTTTGTGCTCCACGCCCTGGGCCTGCCTCTGCCATTGTGCAAATCGCACTCTATAGTAATGATCTCATCGTGTATTCATCTCCCTTTATAAGACTCAGGGCTCTTTGAAAACGGGGACCAGTATTTTTATTTGTATCATCCGGTGAGTGATGAAGAAAATGAACACTGAATGAATGAGTGGATGAGTGACTGGCCTTTTTGTTTCAATGAAGCCACCATAGTTCTCCCCTTCAAGCTACACACAGACATGTGAGTGCTCTGCTGCATGACTGAATATCCACTTTACCTAAAATTGAGTATCAGGGTTTTGTGCTCACAAAATATTAGTTCCAAGTTTGTCATGCAAGTAAATTGGGACGGGAGATAGAAAAACCATATAAAAACCATATAAAGCCTATATTCAGAGTCACAGAAAAGGGGGATATCCGTAAGAGGACTGTCTTTCCTAACCTTTCCCCTGAAAGCAAACAGATTTCTACAAACAGAAAGCTGCTAAGGATGGGAAGCAACAACAGGACTGTCTTCAGAAAGACTGAAAGCCTTGAGATTTCTGTTTTGAATATAATGTAAATCCTGAAAAGCACCTCACTGAGTTAGATTCTCCTTATGCTAATGATGAAACAGCAGTTGTGAGCCCCAAGAGTAAATGCCACAATAAAGAAAATGTTAAATCATTGGGTCGCCATTTAAGCATTCAAAAAATATTTACTGTACACTAATCATAGGCAAGGCATTGTGTTGGAAGATGTGGGGAACACAAAAATGAATTGGTTGGAATTGCATTTTCAAGGGTCTTGTACTACAAATATACATACAATAGAAGATATAAAATAATAAATACTGCAAAGGTATACAAAGTTTGGGGAGTGTTTAGAATAAGGTGGTAATTAATGCCTTTGGCTTGGCGGCAATTAGGAGAGGTGGGAAAGGTAAAGATGCCAAAACTCCAGGAAAGCCTTTTCCAAGAAGTGACATTTGAACTGAATTAAAATACATAGAATTCAGATGAGGGAAGCATATTTCTGGCAGTGGGAATGTTGAATACTTTAGTTCTTCCATTTGACTGGAGTGGAAGGTACTTGAAGCTAAGTAGCTGGAAGTAAAGTCAGAAAGGTAGGCTGGAGCCAGATCGTAGAAGACCCTGAACACCATTCTGGGAGAAGATTTATTCATTGACCAGGTACTTGTTTTAATGACTTTAAAGATTTGGAACTGAAGGTGAAGGGCAGAAATAAACTTTATCTCTGAGCAGGTTAATTAACTGGATGGGATTTCACTGCTAACAGGTGAGAAGCAATCAATATTTTTCATTTCACGCCAGAAAGTTCCCAGCTCCTTAATAGATTTATTATTTTAAACAAGGTTGTTTTCAGGTATATTTCATTACATACAGAGATGCCGGGGTCATGTAAATTAGAAGAGTAGAGGAATGAGGGGCTCCAAGGAATAGTTCTCAGGAAGAAATATTAGGAGATGCAGAGTTTCAGAAAAGACATTATGGAGACCATTGCACTTGTTTTTCCAACCAGGGGAGCCCTAAAAAAAGATCCCATGTTAGCTATTAGCTATTGTTTCTTCTTTACCTTGACAGAGAGTATTCAAGCTAGAAGGCATCTTACAGAGGCAAAAAAAAAAAAAAAAAAAAAAAAAAAGTGAAGTCCAGAAAGTTTAGGTGGCACTGTGCCCGAGATCCTCCAGCAAAATGTTAGACAAGGGCTAGATCTTATACATCTTCTAATTTTCAGTATAGTTTGCTTTCCATTCTATTACAGTTGATTCTCTTCAAATATGTAGTTCCTCAATCGTAACTGCAGAATTACTGTTTTCCTTCAAGTCATTGACAGCTGCCATGTACTGAGCCACACGTCTTTTTCATATGTAGCTAGAAACAATTGGTCACTTATTAAAAATAGAAACTTGAGCGGGCCACCCCAAATTTAATGAATAATAATTTCTGGGGAAGCGACCTGGAAATCTGCAATTTAACATGTGCCTTGCGCAAGTGATTTTGTTTGTTTGTTTGTTTTTGTTTTTTGGTGCTTGAAACTCCTTAGTTGGTAGGTATTTTCCATGTATTTTTTGGATTGAAAAAAAAAAGATAGCCTCAGAGAAACGAAGGTTATGTAGTTGGTGAACACCAAAGTTGAGATGCTAATTGAAGCCTTTCTCCAGCTGAAGTCTATGCTGTTCTTACGATGCAACGTGGCCTTTTAAATTAGATTTCCAGGTGTCACACAGAATCCCCACACAATTATTATCTGTTTGCCATACTATGTGCTATGTCAAAAGATAGTTCAAAATTCAGGGTAAAGTGAGGTGGCAGCTTCTAAAAGGGCTCCCAATGATCCCTACCTCCTGGGATTCATGCCCTTGTATTATTTCCCTCTCCTTTTGAGTGTGGGCTGGACCTTGTGACTTGTTTTTAATAAATAGAATACAACAAAAGTGATGGGATGTCCCTGCAGAGATCAGGTTACAAAAGACAATGACTTTCCTGTCGTTCTTCCTCTCTCTCTGACTCTGCTCACTTGCTCACTCTGATGGAAAGCAGACGCCATGTGAACTGCACAATGGAGAAGCCCAGGGAGCGAGGAACTGAGGGCAGTCTCCAGCCAACCGCCAGCAAGGACCCGAGGCCCGAAGTCCAATAGCCCATGAGGAACTAACTCTTGCCAACAACCACGTGAGTCCGCTTCGAAACAAGTCCTTCCCCAGTTAAGCCTTGAGGTGACTGCAGCTCTGGCTGACATCTTGATTGCAGCCTCCTGAAAGAACCTGAGTCAGAGGACCCATCTAAACTGTGTCTGCATTTCTGACCTACAGAAACTATGAGATAAATGTAGTTATTTTAAGGTCTCTGTACACTATCACAGCCCCCACCCCAACACACATACATAGAGATAGATGCCTGCCACTTAGTCAAAGTCCATTTCTCAGCGTGTAAGCAGTTTGAGTAGATATCCATCTGCAAGTCTTGGAAGCAGTAGTTTTGGGAATCTCTCATTGACCCTGCAGACGTGGTAGTCTCAGTCCCTCGTGACTAAGAACTCATGAGAAGAAAGTGCTTCAAAGAGGCTCCAAGGAATAGTGTTCAGGAAGAAATATTAGGAGAAATGTTATTTCCTTCCATTTACTCTTCTAGAATTGAAGTTCCGTGGGCAGGGATTTTTCAATTTTTTTTTTTTTTTGGTCCATTTTGACCCCAAGGGCCTAGCTCAGTAATGGCATGAAGTAGATGCCATGTTTGTTGAATGGATTATGACCGTCACCACAGTTATCATTCCTCCAAGCCATAGATCTCCTTCAATTGTGGACCATAAGAATCTAGGGCAATACTACAGCCCCATCTTAACTAGTATCCCAGCCTCCTCCGTATCTAAGCCTTTCACTGAGCCACTAATCAGGGGTAATTGGAAATGGACTTTAATTTCTTCTCCTATATATGCTCCTGTATCATGTCACTCTAGCCCGTCCTTCTCAAAGAGTTTCTAGTGAGCAGGAAAATGTCCTCAAATGTGAGAAGTGCACTCTGTTTTGGGACAATTTGTGACACAGCCATTTGTGATTCATTCACTAGGGCACTGAGAACATCAGTCATTGTACCTATGTTTTCTTTGCCCCAAGGTAGTCTACTCTGACCTCAGACAGAGTTTGATCATTCACAAGACAATGCAAGTGTAACTGTGAGTGCTCGCCAGGGAAAAGAAGTATTTTGGTTTGCTTAATTGGTGGGCTGAACTTAAGACGTAGGAGAGCTCCTTTCAAGTCTGTGTGCCTTAAAGATCACCGTGGGTGCTTTTATTATTATTATTATTATTATTATTATTATTATTATTATTAGTTTCAGGTGTACAAAACAATATCACGGTTAGACATTTATCATTTATATCCCTCACACAGTGATAACCCCCCTCCCCCATCTACTACCCCTCTGACATCGCACAGAGCCATTACATTTCCACTGTCTCTATTCCTAATGCTGTCCTCCACTTCTTGTAAATATATATATATATATATATATATACATACATGTATATATATAAAATTATAGTTGACATTCATTATTGTTCAGCTTCAGCTTCAGGTGTACAGTGCAGTGATCAGGCATCTACATCATCCCTGGGGTGTTCTCCCTAATGAGACAAGTGCCCATTGGACACTCTACAAAGTCTTTACATTATTGATTACATGCCCCAAATTTTGGGTGCTTGTTAAAAGCACAGATTCCAGGGTAGATTCTTACCTCCAGAGAGTCTATCATGGGATTTGGTAGATATTTTTTCGTCTAGTTCCTTGGGTGATTCTGAAACAGGTGACACTTGAACTCCACAGTGGAGAACACTGGCTTAGAAGATAAAGTTCAAAGCCAGGACCCCACCCTTTAGTTATCAGCCACCACAGGAGCAGGGCTGGCCATTCCCCTGCTGTGAATTGATATTGTTCTCCAGAAACAAGTGAATAAAGAGCAAGTTCCAAATCAACATCAAAAAGAGGCAACACAGTGACATGGAAAAGGCATAGAGAAGAGATTTGTGCCTTCACCACTGGAGTCTGGACCATTCCTGGTTATAGGGATTCAGTAGAGAGCAAGACAGATGAAGTCTTTGCTCTCACAGAGTTCAGATCCTAGTGTGGAAAACTGTTTGCCTAAGTGGGCAAATAAATGAGTTAATTTCATATGGTGATAAGTGCTATAAAGAAACCAAACAGAGTAACGGGAAAGGGAATGTCTCACTGTAATGACGAGTGGGGGAGGGGGGAAGAGGGGAACATACGCTAAAGTGGGGCTAATTAATTTATTTATCAATATCTAATCAATTTATTTAGCAATATGCAGTAACAAAAGACAAAGGCAATTAATAGAATGTGTTAATGACAGAAAGTAAAGGTGTTTAAGACCAAACTATATACATTGATAACAATGTCATGTCAAAGGAGTACATATACTTATAAGTTTAAGAGATCCCAACATATGTTTACTGTTGATCAAAAATCACTTGGCTAAATACACCAATAACATCAGTAAGGAGTATCCAAAAGCAGGAATAAGCTCTATAGGATAGTAACTATTACAGTAGATGCCACAATCTCACCAAACCGGGGTGGGGAACAGTACTGGAAAAGTCATAAATCAAAACCTTGCCAGGTCTGCCCCTGAGAGAAACTCAGGCGTCTCCCACACCACTGTTTGCTAGTTCCCAAGAATGCTGCTGCTATTGGTATTGTTGTAGTTGTTGGAAGTTAGGAAGTCTTCTGGTACTGCAAGCTGCAAGTTACATACAAGTTCCAAAAGATGCTAGAATGATGACAATTCACCAACAAAGGAAGTCTCTACTGTCAACTGAGGCAAGTTCCGATCTCTTACTCTGAAACAATCCAATCCTGAAAAGCAGTCCTGAAACAGCAAATCTTCTGAATAGCACTTTCTTGAAACAGCAATCAATCAATATCAATCCACCTTATATATCTGTCTTATATATCTCTTTAGATGCACCCCAGAGCCAAGTTTTATGTTCCTGCCTCCCCTCTCAAGGAATGGCCAATTTTGGGAGGGTCCAGCAGTTACTGATATGAATGTTGCCCATCCGGCCAAAGGGCTAATTCATCCCAACAAGCAATATCTACTGTGCTTGCTTGGGACCATCAGCCCAAGGTCTCCCAAAGCCTGGCAACGTGCCTGTCATGTCGTCCTGATATAACTTAGCTACTTCTTCACTTCGTCTGCTGCTGTGGGCGAAACAGACAGAACAAAGAGGGAATTCTCTCAACCCCTGATCAAGAATCTCTTTAACCCTAAGCTAATCATCACCTCACAGCACAGACAGAACGACAAACATCATCTCATATCTTCCCTGCTCGGAAGGAGGAGACCAAAGGGAGAATTTACTCAACCCCTGATCACAGCATAGAAATCACCTCACAGACAGAAACAGACAAAAGCTAATGGACAAAAACTCACATCAACCAATGAAGACAAATTTTCCTCAACATCTACCCTACAATTCGGCCTCAAAATTTGTATTCATTGGTAATCACATATAGTCTCTTACGTGAGAGAACAAAGAGTCAACAGACAAAACTCAACTATCACCTCACATGCGGTCTCTCATGTGAGGGAACAAAAAACAAACGAAGGAAACAAAAAGTAAACCAAAAAGCTAACCATCACCTCACATGCGGTCTCTCATGTGAGGGAACAAAAAACAAACAGAGAAAAGCTCACATTAGCCAATAAAGGCAAATTTTCCTTAACATCTACACTACACCCACTTAGCACATGTGTTGACTGGAGGGAAATAGGTAGTGAAGAAAGGCAAAATAAACTTTTATTGTGTTTTAGTGTGTGAAGAAGTGGGAAATGTGGCACCATTTATTACTGCAGCATAAGTTAACCATTCCAAGAATGGAAACAGAGTCTTGGGTTATATAAACAGCTTGGCCAATAATTAGTTGTATGACTTCAGGGATTGTTTATAATCTGAGCCTTGGTTTCCCAGTCTGTAAAATGTTTGGGATTAGAAAAGCAATGTGGTTCGTGCTAGCTTCACCATTCTAGCATTCACGAAATACACTACAGTTGCCTGAATTCGAGCCAAACTCTTACATGTGAGTGGAAAACAAGCCTCTGGTCTCCCTTGTACTGTAAGCCCTGGTCACTTGATACTCAGCACTTCCTCTTCCTTTGTAAGGCTCCTGACTGGTGCCTGAAACCACCTGTGTGGCCTCCTCTCTCTGCCACATCCTCAGCCCAGAGACATCTGTTGGGGTTTTCAGTTTAGGGATGCTCCTAGATGGGAATGACGGTCAGCCTGCCCTGCGTCAGCCACAGCCCTGCTGCCCACCTCCTGTACCCATGACTGCAGGCTTCTCTGAGCTCTTTTTTCTGGGAAGGCAAATGGTATTATTAAATATTTAAAAAGCTTGCAATGAGGCAGCAGACATGAAAGATGGAATCGGCTTCTCAATTGTGCTGAGAGGGCAATTGCCTGCTCAGAGTCAGGCTGGGACAAAGGGGGAGACGGTCTCAGCTGAAGAGTCCCCAGGCTCTCCACATCTGGTCCCAGTCCATGAGGCCTTTGTTTCTCACGGGGACACAGCTCTCTGCTGACCCACCCTCTTTGGTAACATATCATCTCAATCCAGAGACATGTGACTAATCATAGAAGTACAGGTTTCTACGCTGCATATGGGCACATACATGCATAGTCCTCAATAGAAATGTAATTTGTATTTGTACCACAAACTCCCTCGGTTCATGTGTGTATATTGATACCCACACCCTACAAACTTCAACCATGTGCACGTAAGCCATTTTCACAGAAAGCCCATTTAATGCAACATGGCTTTAAAAAGAGCCTGTTTTAAATGGCTACCCAATGTGCACATGTAGATCGATAGCCAGACAGATAGAAATATTGATTTTTAGATACATACCTAGCAATAATAAAGCCTTGAATTTACATACCCTCCTTCTCCTGGGAAATTCACAGGATATGTCAAGTCTTCCCTATGTGGAAAGCACAGAAGTTTATCTGGGTATGCCGTGTAACGTGAAATTAATATAAACACAAAGAAAGGCACATCGCATTTTGGTTTATGCCACCTTGTACCTCATACACTCTGAGCATTTGAATTCACACACCCTCCAAAACAGGTGGGACTTGTGTTCTATGAATTATAACAAGATGTCGGTAGTACTATCCACAGGCATGCTGTATCGCTATGTTCTAAATAATATTACCAAGATTATTTTTCACATTGTACCTACACTTCCTGCAATGTTTATCATGTCTACCTTTTCAGATTCATATACTTGTGGATACAGAGAGCTGGTACATGAGTATATAATTATGTGAAAATCCATTAAGCTATCCACTTAAGAGCTGTTGCACTTTACTGGGTATAAGTAAACACCTCAATATAAAAACATAGGAAAACAGGAAGTTGCCTCTTGAAATTCAAGATACATTCCTATAAACCAGAGCCCAGATTTAAAAGGGCGGGGGGGCTGTAGTTAGTATGTGGGTGTGCCTCAGAGTTTTTTAGTGCAACTAGGGTGGGTCACTGAGTCCTAATTCTGACAGTTCATGGTTATGTGACCTTAACCACTTTCCATAACCTTTCTATGCCTGTTTCCTCATCTGCAAATAAAATAGAACCAACCTCATCGAGTGACAGAAAGGTTAAATGAGAAAATGAGTGTAAAGCCCTTCACGTGGTGGCTGGCACAAGTTAACCCTCAGTAACAGATGCCTATTCCCATGGAGATTGTGGTGACCCCAACTCCTTGCTGGGGGTCGTTTATGGGCCACAGAATCATTTATGTGCCACAAATTCTGCCCCCAAATCATCTGCAAAAGCAAAAAATATTTAAATGTAATCAGAGACCTAACTAATAATTTTGAATGTCCTGCTTGTCCAACCTCATCCACAACAATCAAACAAATACATGCTGGTGTTCCAAATCCCCAGCTAGGCACCGTGTTTTCTAACTGCCTCAGCAAATAACACAACTTCTTTCCATCACTGGAGCAGCCCCCACCTAACATGCTGTCCTACCTCTGCTTTCCTCTCCTAATGTTGAGACCCCTCTTCCCGGTCCTGTCATGAATCCCAGTACTTCCCCTTTATATACACCCCTGCAGGTATGTACCCCAGAAAAACTAGCCCAGCCAGCATTCTCTTACAATTCACTGATGTGGGGAATGTGTGTGTGAGAGGGCTGTGTGAGTGTGTGTCTGTGGAATGAACAAAGCAGGGGGTTTCTAGTAAGAAAGACCTGGATATGGATCCTAGGCATGTCCCTTAGAGCAAGTAACTTGACCTCCCTGAGCCTTAGTTTCCTTATCTGGAAAATGGGACCCTTGGAGGGTTGTGGTGGAATGGAATGAGAACACAGATACCAAAGAAGTGCCCAGCACAATACCAAGCATTAAAATACTGAAGAGAAACATGGACGAGTTGTAAGTAAGAAGGAGTTGACGGCAGATTCATCGCTTGGGAGAATGTTTGCAATTTTATTGGGCAAGATAACTCCTTATTAACTGAAATAAGATCCCATGCCTTCTTGGGAATTATCTCCTCTGAACGTTTTCATTGAGAGTTGGTCCTAGGTAGGGCTGGCAATATTTGTGCAATTCACACATACTCGTGAAATTCAAGAACATTGTTTCTTACTGACAGACCATAATGACTATAATACACAGGGAAGCCTCTGTTCTAATAAACAAGTAATTATAGTTGACAATAAATGTGTAAACATAATGCTAATTAGCAAATCTTCTCATAGCTGTTCCCAGTTTGGGGACCCATGTACAGATGCGTGCGAATATGGCTAAGACCAGGCACTGTGTTCTCATCCATAGGTATATGAATACGTGGGCAATAAGTGCCACCTTCTTTGTCATCTTTTTTTTCTTTTTCAATAGAAAGTATTATCTTCTTCAGTAAAGAAAATGAGGTCATTTTAGCACCTTGGTTTCCAATGGAATCCCTTTAAAGTCAGGTTTCCTAGTAACCCTGGGGGACTGTGATTTATTACACAAAGTGCCTTTAGATATGGGGACACTGGCCTCATTACCTGGGTTCCTTCCAAACTTAGATACAAAAACATGGCCTGTCGGTCCTTGGGATTTGGGAGTGATGGGTGATAGAAGGCTGAAAGGAGAAGGTGGTTAAGATTAATAAACAATCTTAAACCAACAAATTGTTTTTATTGAACCATGAAAGAGATAAGCCGCACAGGGAGCAGTGACCCAAATGAAGATTCTGTCCTGCTTATAGGCAGAAAGACCGTAGCTTGGAACTTCTCTTCCAAAGCAGAGAGCATTCTCATTTATGCTTCCCTAGAGATGGGCTGCAAATTATTTTCCATGAAAAGCAGCCACAATTAATTCCCTGGCCATGAGCAAAAATCCTGGAGGCCCTAACTATAATGTCAAGTTTTCTAAAGCATCCTCGTTTTTCTTTTCTTTTTTTCAATTTATTGATAGGATGAGCAAGGGAAAGATAGGTATTATTTTCTACCAAACTCTTTCCTAGCTCTTTTCTTTCTCTAGTAAGTGTCGTCACGTGTGTCACTTTTCTTTCTTTGGTCCCCTTTCTAAGCCTTGGGTTTTTTCCAAGCCACAGCTTTATCCAAGGAGTCTTCCTGGTAATGAGTCAGGGAAAAGCAGTACCGTCCAGTGTTTAAGGGTACTGTTTCGTTCAAAAATATTTGTTTTCCATCCCAGCTCTTCACTGTTTCAGTTAGGGCAGGTTAGGTTATGCTACAGTAACAAATAGTACCACTTATTTCTATTATTATATAACGGTACCATTAGTTCCCATTTCTTGACACAATAAAAGTTTCTTTTGCCTTTCCACCAAGTCGGTACAGGTCGGAGTGACTCTGCAAGGCAACTGCTTTCATGTAGAGGCTCAGCAGCCAAAGTTGCTTGAATCTTATGGCACTACCTCCTATCTCGACACAGGCTTATGTGATTGCGGAGGCAGAGAAATCAAACATTGAAGATCACATGCCAGCTCCTAAAAGGAGTACCTTGTCCCTTGAAGTCACAACCCATTGGCAACACTAGTCACAAGACTCTCTCCAATTACAAAGATAGACAGGAAATATCGTTTTCCATGTACCCAGGAAGGAGAAGAAAAGAAGAAATATTGGTGACCCCTGGTATTAATCACCATAGCTACATACCAGCTGTTTGATGTTGGGCAAGTTACTTTATTCTCTAAGCCTCAGTTTCCTCTTCTATAAAATGGGGAAAGCAATAGCATCTAACTCATAAGTTTTGTGCAGGTTAAATAAGATAAAGCATATAACGTTAGTGCCACGGTTTATGCATTTTACAAGTGTTCAAAAATCGGTAGTCACTGGTATCAAATATAGCCTGGTAGGCACACTTTCTACTTGCTTAGACAATAGAGAAAATAGGTTAGCAAGGATTGGAAAGAGAGAGGGAGAATAACCCTTGAAACATCATTTTAACTTTCAGGCTTGCCAAGAAGGCTAGGTTCTAAGGAATGAGTGTGAGTGGCTGTTCTTTAGGCTCATTTTAGGAACATCGGGTGGGATCAAGGCTCGTGACTCCCCGGCGCAACAATCTGGCATGAGTGGATCTTGTACCTGTCACCTGCCTCTTGTATCAGTCAGGATCCTTGGGGGGACCAGACAACATACTCAGAGATTTTCTAATGAAGGTGCTATATACAAATGTGTAGGTAAAAGTGAGGGAACAAATGGGAAGTGTTGAATCATGCAAGAAGGTGATATCGTGCAGTTAATGCCGCCTTTAGGCCTGAAGAAACAAAGAGAGGAGGCAGTGATGTGAAGCTTAAATGAAAGCAGCACTATGGAAGGGGAACCACCTAACAGGTTGCTAGTCATAGTGGGATATAGACAGTGTCAGAACCAGGGCAAATCAGGGAAGAATAAGGAGGAATACATATCTGCATCTCTCTTTCCTCTCTCCCTTTTATCTCCTGATGATGCCAACCAGTAACCAAAGCCAACCGGAAGCCCGAGGACAAAGGGGCCTGAGTGATGCAGTCCCAAGAGCTCAGCACAGAAGTCATATGGGGTCGGGGACACACAACACACCTGTACTCCAGCGCTCTCTCTCTCTCTCTCTCCCCCCACTTCTCAGCTGTCACCTCCTCCTCTCCCTCCCCCTCCTCTGCTCCTCCTGATTTCACTTTGCAAGGTTGACTCAGCCTCTCCTTAGGTGAAAAGTGCTGCCTGGATAGAGGTAATTAAAGCCACAGGACTTCTGCCCACCATGTAGAATGAGCAATTCATAGGCACTAGCCCAGAGTGTTCCTAGACAATCCCATTGACCTCCCGCTGCTGCTGCTGCCATTTTGAGTCCAAGCACAAACACAGTTGTTACCCCTGTAGTCTCTTGGTGAGAGCTATGGAGTGGGGGGCATCTGCTGTTTTTGCTGCCCAGTGTCTATTCACCTCATCTTCATGACCATCCCCAGTTCTTTCTGGGATATCAGCCTCTCCCCGCCCAACTCTCAGCTCACATCTTCAGGTGGAGTTGACTCATCCCTGGCTCAGAGGTGCAACATGTGACCTAGACTTAAACCAATCATTGCAGCTCATTCTCCTGTACACAGTAATTGGTTCAGGGATCAACATGTGATGCAGTCAGACCAATAGACTACCATGAGATTTTGCTAGAAATACTGGGACAGCGATGGTTGTTATTTTCCAGATAGAACATTGTAGAAGACATTATGGTTGATTCTCAACTAGCCATTCTACCCTACTGGATTGTCCAAGCAAGGGGTTCTCAACCTCAGCACTACTGACATTTTGGACCATAGTTCTTTATTGTCAGGGGCTGCCCCATCCATTCTGGGATGTTTAGCTCTACCCACTAGATGCCAGTAGCACTCCCCAGTACATTTGTGCCAACAAAAAAATGTCTTTAGATATTGTCAAATGGCCCCTGTGGGACAACATCTTCCCTGGTTGAAAACCACTGGTCTAAGCTAATCATGGTAATTTTATTCCACTTGTCAGTGGTTGGTTGAGGAACGGGCAGGTAGAGTAATTCTATTCCACAAGACATTAGAAGTCTTTGAGGAGATTCTGAGGGAACATTTCCTTTTTCTGAAGAAAGAGCTGGAGGAATAGGTAGTTTTAGTTGTTTCCTGCGTTGTGTAGATATGATGCTTTGAATTTCAACAGCCATTATGTCACCATAAGGGAAGCCATTCTGAGAGAATTGATACTGAAAACAAAGGAGTAGAAAAACTTGGCTTCTTGATGACATTGTTGAGGCACTTAACCAATCTGGATCTCACTACGTCTTTGGACTTCTTGTGTGAGGTGAAAGATTTCCTTATTGTTTAAGCTAACTTGTGTCAGATTTTCTGTTGACTGCAGCTCGAATTATCCCAACTGGCATAGACTTCGCAACATGAATGTATGTAATGCTGGGAGTTTCTGGATATTCTCGTGATCACAAAAGGAAATCATAACACTTGAGTAAATACAGAGAATGAAGAGCTGAGTGGAGAAGAAATGTGTTTTAGTGATAGTGGTTCAGACATGTGAGACAACACATTTTCATCCATTACAGTTGGGTTTCTGTCCCTTGCAATAAAAAGTGACCTAACTGATACAGGTGAAATAGGAATCGAGCCTCTAGCAGAAGAAGGTCAACTCAGAGCAGACAAAAGACTTAAGTACTTTGGATGTATTCAATTTAATCCGAACCCGTTTGGCTGTGTCTATACCAGCAAAGAAAGTAGAATGAGGCACCACCCACTCTCCCCCAGCTCATCTTTCCCAAATATAACAAAATACTTCAGCCTAAAATATTAACAAAATTAAGGAAAGTATGGGCCTCAAATATAAACACTTGTCACAATTTCAAATTCCACTGACTCATTGTAGATTTTGTCTATGTGCTCCATGCATATATTTGATCATACTGGAAGTTATTGGATCTTTACAAGGAAAGAGTTAAAAGGAAACTTAGACATATCCTATCCCACTTTCTCATTTAACAGAGGAGGAAACTGAAGACCAAAGAAGAGATGATTACCGAGGTCCCACAGTTAGAAAGCGACAGAACCAGGACCAGAAGCCACGTGTCTTGACTATTTTACCCCTGTTCCTTCTCCCTCACCTCACCTACCTGACACTGGGTCCCATTTTCTGAAACAGCAAATGCAGAGATTGGGCACTTGGCCTGGCTTTCCTGAGGTGCTAGAAGCTACTCTCCCAGCATCTGAATCTCATTAGTTGCACCCATCGGAACACACACTTTAAAATCTTTTTCCTGGAGCAGTTGTGTCAGCAGCTCTGGAAAGCACTGGGACAGGCGGGACCCTCACCCTCGGGTGGGACAGATGGCCAGTCTGGCAAGGCTGGTCCGGTCGCCTACTCTCCTTCAGGCTGAGTGGGAGCCAGCTGGATGCTGCAGAGCAGAATGACTGGAGACAGCAGTGTGGGAGAGTGGGCCCTCCCAGTGGCAGGAGGCACAGAATCTTTTGTGCCACCAAAAACTGAATCCAAATTTAAAGCTGACACACAGGTGGAGTGGGCGGGCCTCTGTGACTTGATCGGTTCTCTAAGGTTCTGGTTGCCTAAAAATATCTCCTCTACCCACCTGCCTAGGACACCCTCCCTTCTTATCAGGCCTGCAATTCTTACCATTAGAGTCATGAAGGTTTTAGATGACAAAGGATGGAGCATGTTTGCCAGCAGGTCACTGTTAAAGCAGGTTTCCTGGGAGTAGAAGGGAGGCCCTTGTGTCTGCTTCTTGTAGCACAAAGAGATAATACAGCCAGGTGCTCAGAGAAGACAAGATTGGCCTACTTTACAACTTTGCCCCCTACTGAGACACGAGTCACACAATTCATTCATGCCCATATGGCCAGGGCCTTGAAGAAATTAGGCAGCAGGCTTTAATAAAAATAAGGCAAAGAGGCCTATAAGCAAAGTATCATATTCTGCCTTCTTTGCACTCCTGTTTAGGTTTTCTCTTTGTGGGAACCTGGGTTCAAATTGGAGAACTTTTTTCCTTGTGCTTGCTGCAGCCAGACATCAGAGCGCTTCCAAGCCCTGCAGGGCTCTCCAATAATTGTTGCTGTCCCCTAAATTCTTTTCCATTTCTTCTTGCCACCACTTCCCCTTGGCCAATCCCAGAAGGAAATTAAAAATCCTAGCATGCACTTGAGAAGTAGAGGGTTGAAATGGTGGGGTGCAGGGAAGGGCAGTGGGAGAGATTCATGACCTTGTTGATTGATTCTGTCCACCCCAGTCCGACAGGTGTGAGCCTTTATCATGCTCTGTCAGAGGCTGGGGTGAGGAAGAGAAACCACAGGGAGGGTCAGAGGGAACAGTTGCTGACAGGAAGAGCCTGGCAGGCGGCAGAGTGATTAATGATCTCGGGTTCAGGGAACACAAAACAGTCAAAGGAGGGGAGGGAGTTGAGCTAAGAATTTATAGGCTCTAGCATGAAGGGGAAGCTCTCTGAATACTGAAGACATTTGGTGTAGGCCTTATTGGGTGGATCAGGGTGAGTACCTCAATTGGGTCAGATCATTTACTCATTCATTAACAAAGTACACGTGGATAGGACTGGAGAACCGGATTGAAAGAACAGATTAATGTCCGACCATTCTGTGATTGTCTTATCTGGGCCAGACACACCTGGTGGGAGAATGGGGAGGGGTTGTCCTTGAAACACATGGATAGTCCCATTGTCAGTCATCCTGGCATGAATTTAATTGGATGCTAGTCATAGGGATGTAAGGAGAAGGGATTTGCATTGGGAAGAATTTGTTCTGGGGGGGGCGGAGTAGAATATATCTTCTGTTGGTGCCTCAAAGCCAAGAACAGTGTCCCCAGATATTTCTGGTGGGAATGCTTGCTGAGGCAGGAGAGCATTGCCCTTTGTCAATGGAAGCAAGCCAGGAGCCAAACAAGGCAACAGACCTGAAGGATGAGCCTGATACAAAGCAAGAGTGTTGGATAATTCTCAGTTTTCATGATTACTTCCATGAATCCCAGACTGAGAGAAAAGTCTCAAGATTTACAGGCTTACCTCAGGGATGCTGTATCGGCTCAGGGAAGCAGCTGATACTTGCTTGAGACCCAGCAGCAGAGCAGTGAGCAGCGTCCCCTCTTTGAAGCCAGAGAAGTAGATGAGTGGCTGTCCCAGAGCAGCTGTACCCAGTAGGAACAGCATGAGGGTAGATGGCTGGAGCAATAGCTCAGGAGAAGACAAAGTGAAATAACCTCATGGGCTTGTTCCTTGACATGGGTAAGGCTCTGGGAAGCTCTCTGAAATGGTTTCAGGGTCTCAGGGCGTGGAGAGGTCTCAGCTCAGGCCACTCTGATTGGAGGTGCTTTCATTCATAAGGTCCTCCTTCCCCTTAGGACTTTCCTGCCTAAGTGACTTTACCCCATCCCTCCCAGTGTCTGGACCAAAAGATGCTGGGTAGGAAAAGCCATGTGAATCCTGGGTTGTTTTCAATTGTCCATGTTGCCAGGGACACTGCTCAATTTTAGGAACCATAGGCTTATAAGGTCTGGAAGAGAGGTTAGAGAGTATCTGGCTCAACCCTCTGATTTTATAGACTTAGAGGCATCTAAATGGTAATATCTGTGTGAAGAGGGCATCCAGACTTGTACCTTGGCAAAAGGGCACTTTCTGCAAGTAATATCAGAGCATCACCCTGAAAAGGGGGTGAGTCCTGTGGCCAAGTGTACAGGCTCATATACAGGGATTCAAATCCTAGTTCTGGCTCAGCAACCCTGGGCATGGTACTGAATCTTTCAAAGCCTCCATTGTCTTGTCTATAAATGAGGAACACCTGTGTCAATGGCTTAGTGCTCTGTATGGTACATCAAAAATGCTCCATGGATTTCAATTATTTAAAAAAGCTTTTTCTCAAAATGTGCTAGAGTTGGGATTGATTTGCCTTTTTTCTGCTTCAAAGTACATGTCAGCTGTAAACCTTGCTATTTTTAATATCAGTCATTACCAATTGATGAGAATATTCTTGTTGAAGCTCTTGACTCTCCCATTTCCCTGCAACTCCAGTGCTTTTTCCTGTATCTCACAGCTTCCGTTTTAATACTCTAGGCAAAAGGTAATATTCCAGTTATCTATTGTTGCATAACAAATTACCCTACCATTTAGTGGCTTAAAACAACAACTGTATATGTTACATATAATGAGTTTATGGGTGAAGAACTTGGGCAGGGCTCCATTCATCTTCTGCTCCATTTAGTGTTGACAGGTTACTCGGTGATACTCGGTTTGCATGGGCGCAGATAGCTACAATTCTGGGCTCAACTGGGATGGTCAAATGCTAACACATAACCTCTCCAGCATGGTGGTTAAGGTAGTCAGACTTCTTATATGGAGACTCAGGACTCAATTAGCCTGTGCAAAAAGAGTATGGCCTCACTTCAGAATTCCCAGGCTATCAGTTCTTCCACATTCTATTGGTCAAGCAGGTCACTAAAGCCAGATTCAACATGAGGAGAATTAGACTCCTCCTCTCAAAGGTAAGAGGAGCCAAGAATTTGCAGCCATATTTAATCTACCAGAAGTAATGAGAGCATACAAAGCAACATTTTTAATGGAAATGTACAAATCATTAAGGAAAACAAAATAAAAAGAAATACACATGGCTTCCTCTGCGCTGCCCACGGAGGTAGCATTCGTCTTCTACTTTGTATTATGGCTGCCCTCAGACCACTCATGAAGCCCAAGATCACCAAAAAGAGGACCAAGAAGTTTATCCGGCACCAGCCAGACCGATATGTCAAAATTAAGCGTAAGTGGCGGAAACCCAGAGGCAATGACAAGAGGGTGAGCAGAAGATTCAAGGGCCAGATCTTGATGCCCATCACTGGTTATGGGAGTAACAAGAAAATAAAGCACATGCTGCGCAGTGGCTTTCGGAAGGTCCTGGTCCACAATGTCAAGGAGCTTGAGGTGCTGCTGATGTGCAACAAATCTTACTGTGATGAGATTGTCACGATGTCTCCTCTAAGAACCGCAAAGCCATTGTGGAAAGAGCAGCCCAGATGGCGATCAGAATCACCAATCCCAACGCCCGGCTGCACAGTGAAGAAAATGAGTAGACAGCTTGTGTGCACATTGTGTTTTAATAAAACCATAAAATTGTTTCCAAAAAAAAAAAAAGAAATATACATGATTGTTTATCCCCTCTATGGATGGAGAAACTCTCTAAGCATAAGAGGATTGAGAGAAAGCACAAAGGAAAATTTTGATAGAGTTCAAACTTCTGTATTTCAAAAGCATTGTACAAAATAAATAATAAAACTGAAGCCACAGAAAATAGCTATAACATATAATAGGTTAATATCACTAAGGTAGAAAATTGATACAAATCCATAAGAAAAAGTTAAGTCCAATAGCAAACTAGGCAAAGTAAATGAATGGGCAATTTACCCCAAATACGAAATATATGTGACTAATAAGTATGTGGAAAAAAATCAATTTCAGTCCAAAAATAGAAATTAAAACCACTATAGAAAATTTTGTAACCTCTTTGACTTGGGCTGACCAAAAATACTCTGCTGGATCCTGGCAAGAATATTGGGAGACAGGCAAGTGTTCTCAACAAACTTCCTGGAAATCAGCTTGATAATATATATCGAAAGCTTTTAAAATGTCATAGTCTTTGAACAACTAATGCTGCTTCTAGGAATTTATCCTAAAGAAATCATTATTAGAGTGCACAAAGATTTAAATACAAAGATATTCATTGCATATTGGACAAAAATAACAAAAAATTGAAAGAAATCTAACAATAAGGATTGCTTAAATAATTTATGATGATATTTGCACTGTGTAATACGATACAGCCATTAAAACAAGGTAAAATATGCCATTCACATGGAATATTTTCACAATATATTGGAAAGGGGAAAATATGCAGTATGATCCCATTTTTGCAAGACAAAATATATTTATTTTCATAGAAAACAATGTTGGTACCAGACAAGTATCATTGCTTGTGCTACTCAAAGCCACTTAAAAATGCAAATCTACTGACTGTTTCAATGTGACTGTCATGGGTTGAGTTGTGTCACCCCAAAAGATGTTGAAGTTCTAACTCCCATACCTGTGAATGTGACCTAATCTAGAAAAAGGGTCTTTGCAGATGATCAAGTTGAGGTCATTAAGGTGGGCCCTAATCCAATAAAAAGAGGAACCTTGGACACAAACACATGCACACAGAGAGAATGCACTATGTGAAAATGAAGGCAGAGATCAGGATGACGCAGCAAAAGCCAAAGAAAACCAAAAATTCCAGCAAACCAGCAGGAGCTAAGGGAGAGGCACAACCCTCAGAAGGAACCAACCCTACTGACACCTTGATCTTGGACTTCCAGCCTCCAGAACAGAGAGTCACTGAATTTCTGTTGTTTAAGCCACCCAGGTGATAGCACTTTGTTATGACAGCCCTAACAAACTAATACAGAGTTCTGACCCTGTCTACCAGAGGAGGCTGCCTGGCCCCAGTTGGCACCGTCAGTCTTTTTGGAACTGGGATCTGGGACAGTGAAAGACTGAGCCACTAAGACTGAAAAATCACGGAAGCTCCAGAGCAAACAAGGTAAACAAGAGGACCCCCTGTGAACTAATGAATGAGCAAAGGAAAGTTGTCTTCCAAGAGAGATGATTGGAGCAGGTGGAGAGACAAAGCAGAGATGCCATGGATGGAGGCCCAAGGCCTCACAGAGCCAGAGAGCGCGGTCTTGGTGTCCATTGGAGTTTAGTTCCCTTGAGGCCCAGAGATACTCTGTACCCTGCAGGTTTCCCTGGAGCTCACTGCAGCCTTTAATAATATCGTGTTTGGATCAGCCAGAGTAGATTTCCATTTCTTACGACTCAAAAGGCATTGATGAGAGCAGTCAAGAAGGACACATAGTAAATGTCAGCGCTGGCTATTTCCAGACGATGGTTCTTATGTCCTGCCTAAGGCTTACCATAGTTTCTAACTTTTCTACAAGAAACCCATATGATATGTTTCTTTTTTTTTTCAAAGCTAGCTAGGTTTATTTATTTGATCATATAGCAAACAGTTATTAAAAGTGTCCTGTGTACCAAGCACTCTTTAGACCCTAAGGATGCAATAAATAAATCCACAAAAATCCTTGCCCCTGTGGAGTTAAAGATAAAGAAATTGATTAATAAAATATATAGTATGATAAATAGTGATAAGGTTATGGAGAAAATAAAATGGAAGAAGGAGATGAAATTGTTAAGTGAGGTGAAGAGTTTTAATTTTAAATACAGTGATCAGGGAAGGTTTCCTTGAAAAGGTAAGTTTGAACCAAGACTTGAAGGAGGTGAGGGAGCAAGTGATTTGAATGTCTGGGAGAAGATTCAGCCAGAGCAACCGACAAATGCAAAGTATCTAAGACAAGAGGATGCGTGGAATGTTCCCGGAAAATCAGGGTGGCCAGTGTACCTGTGACAGAATGAAAGAGAGGGCAAAGGCTAGGAGATGAGGTCAAAGATGGAAGCGGGGGGGAGGAAGGCAGACCATCTAGGGTCTTGTAGATCATTGTAACGACTTTGCTTTTTTGGACTATTTATCAATTGGGGTGTAGCAAATTATCTCAAGACATAGTGGCTTAAAACAACAGCAAACATTATTACCTCACCATTTCAGTGGTTCAGGCTTGAGATTGCCATCAAGATACCGGCCAGGGCTCTGTTGTTCATCTGAGGGCTTGAGCAGAGCTGGGAAATCAATTTCCAAGGTGGCCCACTCACATGGCAGGCAAGCTGGGGCTGGCTGGTGGCAGGAGGCTTCAGCCACTCACCATACGAGTGCTCCATAGGGTTGTTTGAGCGTCCTCATGACATATGGACTAGCCCCCTTTGTGACCCAAGACAGAACAAGGTGAAAACCTCAATATCGTTTATGACCTGGCCTTAGACCTTAGGCCTATGACCTGGCCTTTATGACTTAGAGGTCATAGTCCACATACAATATTTTGAAACATTTTATTGGTTATACACGTCAGCCCTATTTAATGTGAGAGGGGACTAAACAAAAATGTGACTATCAAGCAGCAAGCATCATTGAGGGCCTTTTTGGAAGCTGGCTACCACAATTATTCTATTTAAATGATCATTTCCAACATGTGCAAAGACAGACAATTTGCCAAATTCAACTGCATCCCACTTTGAAGGGTTTATCTAAATATAACCACATTGAGGAACCAAATAATTCTGCAATTCTGGCTTCCAAGGGACCTGATCTATGGTAGTCAGTCTTTAATCTGTAAATCCTGACATGTTATTTGTCTCCAGAATGAAAACATCTTACTAAGATTCTTCTGTTGTAAATAACAGCCGTCAACTTCAGCTGGCGTGAGCACGAAGAAATGGAAATGTGGGGGCGGATTTTGTGGTGTCTCATAGAAACCAGAGAAGGACTGAATTGCCAAACCCCAAGAAGGGTAGGAAACAGGTTCTAGAGCCCTCTGTACCTGCAGTACAGGGTTCTTCTCTAGGAGCTGCTATAATGCGACTCAGCTCTCACAACACAGGCTCCTATCTCCAGTTCAAAATGCCAAGTCCCTGTGAAGGAGCATCTGAAGGGCTCGAATTGGGTCAGGTGTGCCCTACCCCACCTAGACCAACCCCCCATTGTGGGGGAGGGGTATGGAGGAAGGTCCCAGAGAAGAGTGAGTCTCTGTGAGCTGAGAAGCCACCCTAGGAAATATTTACTATAATGCTGGTAGAGGAATTGTATTCGATGGTCACTGTTGAGATTTACTTTTTTGCATTATTGTATGCACGTTTGTCTGTATTTTTACGTAAAATTATTTCATTATCATACCAAGCAAAATGAACAGAAATTCTTTCATATCATCTACTATCCAGTCTGAAAGTGCTTGATTATTTCAGGGAGTTTTTTGTTGGTTTTTTTTTTTTTTTACATTTAAAATTTCTTGGTTGTCATTTAATTTTGTTACATTTAGTTTAACTTGATTCACATTTTAATTTTTACTGTAGCTCCAGATCAACCCCCTCTCCCCCTCAGGGAGCATTTTGGAAAAGAGTGGAGTGTTTTGGGTCGATCCAGTGATGGACAGAGGTCCCATTCCTGACAAGTGGAGGCTGGGACCTGAGCAGCTTGGTCTTTTGCAATCTGCGGGATAACCCTGCACATCCCCTCCCCCAGGCTGCGCACAACTATCAAATGTCCCACTAGATATCGATAGGGCTAGCAACTTATTTATAATCCTTGGAGCTCCAGAATGTAACTTTGTCTTACATGTAAACAAAAGGACTTTGTAAAGGCTTTTAATATACACTAAGAATGGAACTACTACGTAGGTAAATTACAGGAAGATTATACTTTATTTTGCTCAACTCTTTACCAGGAGTTGTTCCCTATTGTAGGAGACCACGTCCCTTACCCCAGTGCTGCTGGTGGTAACGGAGTCTCCAATGTCCCTGTACTAGTCTCATCCATAGCTGTCACATGTGTGGTAAGTGCACTTTTAGGAACTAGTATCCATTTCATTATGTCTTCTGCTGTAGTCCTTGAGCTGTTACCTATTGAAATACACCCTCAGTTCCATTTCCTATCCTCTTTCAACTCTACGCCTCTCTCAGCTCCTCTTCTTATCATGCCCAAAGCACACATGGAAGTCTCCAGCGGCATTTCCCTTAGGATAATGCCTGACATCCAGATTTGGAGTGGGGAGGGTCAAGAATTGGACCTGGATTTTCTTAGCAACCTTGAGATTTGGAGGGAGAGGATGAGGAAATGATCCTTTGGGTCACAACAGAAAGAGAGCCAGCTGGAGCTTACCAGGAGGAAATGTTTGGTGCCACCACTGCCACGGCGATTGCTACCATCCTCACCACCCACCTTCATAACAAAGCTCCTAATTTACAGGCTTCGGATTCAACTTACATTTCCCCAGTGGCTTCACTATACCAGCTATTGTACCAGACATCGTACAAGCATTGAATTAAGCAAGGAAACTGAGACTCAGTTTCTACAGTATGGAAAAGATGCCAAGAAATCTTCCTAGAGCCCTCATCCTGCTTCTAGGAAGGGCCAAGTGTCCTTTCCAAGTTCAGGCAGAGAGAGGTCTCCTTTCTTTCCATTCTCTTTGTCTCTTTTTCTGCATGTGGAGCCTCAGAGGAGAAGGGGATTGGGAAGAGTTCTGGCCAGATGGCAGGGTAATAAACGAATCTGATTTAATAATGTGTTGCTCTCCTCTTAATTAAAAGGCTTTTCCCTAAATGACTTGCTGATCACACAAGCAGCACACACTGGTTGGGCAAGCATTGGGGGCGCCAAGGGAAATCTAGACTGAGAGGAAGAGTTGGATACAGAGGTCCCAGATGGGCAGATGCAGCCCACCCCACATAAGCCGGGTGGGCCAGCTTTAGGGCCGTTCTCTCTCTCCAGGTCTGAAATGTGCTTAATCCCATGACAGAGCCTTGGGGAGCTGGTTCTTCTCTGGGCACTGTCTTTGTCTAGAAGCTGACTTCACCATAAGGCTTTTGAATTTTTGGGATCAAGATATAAGCTCAATTTTATCTGACACATGGCTTGGCACTCAGTTTCCCCACAGTCCCATCTGGCCTTGGAAATGGTTAGATGGCCTCTGGACCATTTTGCATACATAATGTTACTTATACACTTGATATATCGGGGCCGCAGCAGGAGGGGGGGGCGCCCATTATTCCCAGCATTGTTAGATGTGTAGTTGTAAGCAAATGATACTCTTTAATAAGCTGTGTCTTCTGTACAATATAGTCCCTGTGACTAAAATCTGTTTTATAGCAATTATCATACAGAGGCAAATTTTCAAAGTCTCAGATATAGTTAGAATGCGTTATTGATAAAGTGTTAGCTAAAAATTTAGATTTTGAGTTTGTTCACGAGGGATTAGTTTTGTTAATATTGATACACCACTGCCCCCCCCACTTTGATTGCAGTTGAGAGTTAGAGATGCCAAATTCAATCTAAGCCCACATAACACCCCCCCACACCTAGGGATTCCTGGCCCTCCCTTATTCATTCAGACTTGTTGAAAGGATGCCAGATTCAGGACAACATCCTGTCCATCTATATATAAGTTTCTCTCTTAAACGTTATTTCATTTAATTAACCAAATTTTCCTCAGTGTTTGTAATTCCGTTCAATCGAGTCACCTTTGTAATCACCATCTTCTGGATGTCAAATTCCTACCTATCCTTCCAAGGCCAGTTCAGATCCCACTTCATCGGCTTAGCCTTCCTGGTTCCGTACTCTTTGTAGGCCCATCCCCCAGCACTCCAGCTGCAAGAAGCTCACCAATCCCCATAGCAATTATTCTTTCTGTATTAGGTTTTTGACTTGTCTTCTCTCTTCCCCTAGAGTTAACGTTCCTTAAGACAAACTTTTTCTTTCTAGTGTTTGTATTCTACTCCTGGACAACAGCATCTTGCACACAAATAATAAAGACTGAGTTGCAGAGGCTTTGTGTTTTGTTTCATCCATTGGCAATTATTTATCAGTACCACACTGTTTTCATTATTATAGCTTTGTAGTATATTTTTAATAATAACAATGGAATAATAACTTACTATATTCCAGGCAATAAGATAAGAGCTTTCCATTATCTCATTTAATCCTCACAGGAAGTCTCTGGGATGGGCACAATTATTTCCATTTTATAGACGAGGAAACCAAAATATAAAGAAAGTAACTTACTTCAAGACAAATGCAAAGGGCAGAACAGTGTGTACCGCATGTTATCACACATAAAAAGGATGGAAGGACAAAAATGTTTTTACTTAAATGTGCATAAAAAATATCCATAAAAATATACAAGAAAGAGATGGTATGGTGTGGGGACAAAGCCCCAAAAAGCAGTTTCCAGGCTCTCGGCCTCACATAGAAAGGTGCTGGCTCGGGTAGTAAATGGCCATCAACTGTGATCAGATGGCCAGCAGCTGTGGCTAGTTGGCCGTCAGCTGTAACCCGTAAGCCATTGGCCACTAATATAACTGCCGTGGCTTCGCTAGCAGAAAAAAAAAAATGGGGGCTAGCAGGAGCGAATTGTAAAGAGGCGGATGCCGCCGGTGAGAATATATTGGTTTGACTCCCCTATCTATGGTTCCGTGGGTGTTCCTGTTTGGCCTCACCATGTCGCGCAGCTTGGGCCGGGCCTGGACGCCCAGTAGGGGCGGTGGCCGAGCAGCTGCGCCCCTGGGCTCCAGCTCCAGCCTCCCTACCCACCAGCTGGGTTCTTATGTGGGGAGCGAGAGTAGAGACCCTGCAGGCCACCCCGCAGGCCGACCCACATGGTAAATGGCACAGCAAGCAGGGTCCCCCGCAAGACATATAGGCTGCCTGGTGGGAAGGGAATGAGGTGGCTAAGAGTCAGGGATAGGGGCAGGGGCGGATTCAGGTCTTGCAGGCACTAAAGCTCATACAATTCGGGGGGTGGGGAGCTTTTAAAGAAAAAAATAATGCAAAATGATGAAAACGGAATTAGGTACAGGACCTTGAACGGCCCTCTGCAAATAAAGATCCCTGAAGGCGAAGCTTATATAACTTCACATTAAATCTGCTCCGGATGGAAGAAAACAGTTCACTGTTGTGCTCTTGCATGTGTATGGAGTTTCAATCATGTGAATGCACTGCCTATTCAACAAATTTATAGTTTTTAAAATTAACATTTTGAAATGCCATCTCTCCAATGGACAGCATGAAACAGAACTTCCACATTTTTCAAAAGCACATAACTTTTGATTAGTTTACAGCAGAGAAGGATGTGCCTGCAGCAAGCTGGAGGGGGCGATGAGAAGGAATTGTGGAGTTGTCTGTTTAAGGGAGGCTGGGCAGTGGAGGTGAGGATTCACTTCCACCCTGCAGAAGTAGAGACTC
The DNA here is from genome assembly GCF_964194185.1 of Rhinolophus hipposideros. Taxonomy (NCBI): domain Eukaryota; kingdom Metazoa; phylum Chordata; class Mammalia; order Chiroptera; family Rhinolophidae; genus Rhinolophus; species Rhinolophus hipposideros. The sequence goes on from NC_138052.1 coordinate 82,950,529, forward strand.
GTGCCGGAAGTCTACAAGGCTCGAGTATGTAATACTTACGGGACTACATATCACTTGCTGTACAAGTAGGGTTAAGAAGAGAGGCCCTGCTCTTTCAGAAGTCTCCAAGAGAAAAAGAAAATAAAACCTGAAAGAATATTGAACTGATTGCGAAGAGGGAGCTGATTTCCTGGAAACAAGTGCTGGAGGGCCAAACAGGTGAGTGGACTGGATGCGAATGTTGTTTCCCAAATGGATCTGATGGCCCGTGGTTTTCTATTATTGCATCCAGGAGGAGGAGGTCCCTTCCTGTAAACTACCTAGAAAGCATTCATTCTCTTAACCGCTCAATTAGGATAATTTACCCTGGTGATGAATGAGCCGGTTCCCTATCCCGGACTTAGTCTGAGTATGCCTCTATCTAATGCAGATGTAAATAACTCTGTTTGTAGCAGGTGGTCAACCTCGTGTCCTCACCACCATAACTCCTGAGCCTGCAGCTTGAAGCATGTCTCCTTGAAAGGAATTGATCACAAGCCCCTCAAGTCAACAGAAACATAAACTAGCTAGCAGCTCCCGCCATATAGCTTTCTCCTGTGGACAGGACAAATTTGACCTTGGAGAGAATTTGGAGTGGAGCCTAAGGAGAATCTTCTGACAGTAAGAAATGTGAAATACTGGAGTCAGAGAAGGAACAAATGGCCTTTTCCTGTATCCATAAGAACCCCACACGTTGGATGGTTAGTTAGATGCTATCTTAGTTGCAGAGGAGACAGGATGCAGCCCTCAAGGCCTCTTAAATTTTCCCCTCCTCTTGAAATTCCTTAACAATTGAATGACCTTTTGTTTGTTTGCATCATGTTATGTTTTATTAGGGTCACAAGTCGATCCCCTTTCTTTTTCTTTTCCTTTTGAAGTGGGGAAGACAATTGATGGCCACATAAGTAAAAAATCAAACATACGAGAGTGGGGAAAGGCTAGGGACAGGAAATATAAAGCGTTTCACTTGTACTCTTTGAGAACTGAAAACCAGGAGCAATTCAATATACAACTAACTACTAAAAATAGCTTTAGTTCCAAGACGTGGGCAGGCTGGATATAAAGTTCGGGAACAAAGAGAAAAAGAAAGAATTTAAAAAGTAATAAATGTAGCATAAAATTAAAAAGAAAGGCATAAAAAGAGACAAAGCATAAATATAGAGAACCTAGAGGTAAAGGGCGCCCAGCCAGGGACAGGTAACAGTAACACTGACTGGGTTTCATGGACTGTTCCTTTCCCCCTGGTGGCCTTCAAGGATATTGCACCAAGCTAAGGACAATCCAAGGTTAACTTTTCCCATCTGTAGACACAAATGGAGTGTCAACACTGGGGCAATTTCCCGTGGGATGGATAAAACTGTATCAAGAGGGGGCCGGCCTGGTGGCTCAGGCAGTTGGAGCTCCGTGCTCCTAACTCTGAAGGCTGCCGGTTCGATTCCTATATGGGCCAGTTCAACTCTGCCAGTCCCTCAAGGACTTAGTTGCAGTGCTCCTGCAACTAAGATTGAACACGGCATCTTGAGCTGAGCTGCCTCTGAGCTCCCAGATGGCTCAGTTGGTTGGAGAACATCCTCTCAACTACAAGGTTGCCGGTTCGACTCCCGCAAGGGATAGTGGGCTGTGCCCCCTGCAACTAGCAACGGCAACTGGAGCTGAGCTGCGCCCTCCACAACTAAGACTGAAAGGACAACAACTTGAAGCTGAACGGCACCCTCCACAACTAAGATTGAAAGGACAACAACTTGACTTGGAAAAAAGTCCTGGAAGGACACACTGTTCCCCAATAAAGTCCTGTTCCCCTTCCCCAATAAAATCTTAAAAAAAAACAAAAAACAAAAAACTGTATCAAGAGTAGAATCCTGAGCACAATCTGGTGGCTCTCCCCTTGCTGTAGGAACTTCTGGATGAGGAGTAGGAAATAGGAGTTTGGGCTCCAGTATTATCTATATCATTGAACAAGGGCCCTAGCTCTTCTTTGACTCTGATTTCCATCAATAATCATGAAAGAACGTAATTGTTCTGATTCATTCTTTTATGAAGAAGCTGCCTAGCATATTTAAAAAAAAAAGCAGTTCATAAGAAAGTTCAGTTCCCTCTCCCAACTTTCTAAGCCACCTTCCTGTCCATTACCACCAGTCGGAGGCGAGCCATGGGGCTCCGAGTGTGTGTGTGTGCTGTACTCATATATTCAGGCTCCCTGAGAAGGAGATGTGGTTCTGAAGTCTCTCTCCAAGCATCTTTCCGAAGTGACAATCCAGCCAGGCCACCGTCATCTCTTCTTCAGATTCCTGCCATGGCTTCCTAAAAGTCCTTCCCGTGGGCCCACTTGCCTTCCTCTAGGGCATGCTCCACTCAGCAGCAAGAGCAGCCTTCCTAGGACACACATCAGATCACACCATTGCAGCATGAATGCATTCCAGGGCTTCCCACAGCTCTCAGAACGAAATCCAAACTTCCTTTCAGAGCTTGCAGGACCCTGAAATTATCTGTCCTAGTTGCCTCCCCAGCTTCGTCTTGTGGCCCTCTCCTCCTCTCACACCACCCTGCGGCCACACTAGCCTTCTTTCCGTTCCTCAAACATACCCAGCCAGCTCTTTCTTGCCTGAGTGCAATTTGCTGCCTTTGCCTCTGGTTCAGAACCCTCCGCCCTCTGATATTTGCATAACTGCCTCCTCTCTCCCATCCGATCTCAGCTCCACTGTTTCCCCTAAGGAGGCCATTTCTCACCACTCTGAAATAGTTCTTCTTGGGCCCTCTGTTTAGGTCTTTCAAGCCCTTATCATTTAGTTTATTTGTTTCCTTTTTTTTGGTCTGCCTCCCCAGCTAGACTATAAGCTTTATAAAGAAAGGGTGAAATCTTGGGGTTCTTATTCACTGTTACAATATGTGGCCCATAGTAGATCCTTGAATTGTTGTTAAATAAATATATGAATGAATGGATGAATACAGTGGAACTTGACATATTGGAGGAACAGAAAAAAATGACAATTTTACAGGTTTAAGAAAACTGGAGCCGGGTGTCAAGCGGGTGCTTTTGGCAAAGGAAGTGCCAGCTGTCGCAGTAGAAAATGTGCCAGATTTGAGAGAGAGGCCTGTGAAGTAATCACAGTCACCAAGACCAAACAGAGAAATTAAGATTCTTGGAGAACCCTCCCACCGAACTATGGAATGCACCGTGTAGAAATAATACTGGAGTCTCTGTCTTTATAACACATTTAGAGTTGGGAGGCGGGGAGGAGGCCTAGGGGAGGCAGATTACAGGAGGGAGAAAAATGGAAGTGTCAGATCCAATGCTATTAAATTCATCAGAAAGGAACAACCACTCAGGAAGGTGAATTTCTTGGCTTATAAACTTTCTCATTGCTCCTCTGTGCTTTGGATATGCAAATGCCTGGCCCACTGAGGGCACTGAGGAGAGCAGAGCCACCTATTTCATCCCAAGTCTCGCATTTGCTCCAGAATCTTACCACAGTGCTCTTGATGTAATCAACCTGAGTGACGGCATGCCCTTGAGGTGGCTGTCCAATCTCCCTCTCCAAAGGGCTGTCAAGCCCTATCTAGGGAATCAGAAATAGAAAGAGGGAAGCCCCGCACCTACGTTACTAACACATACGCTCCAGGGAGAAGGACTTACATCTGGTGTAGGTGCCCAGACACACTATCAGGCAAGGGCAAGCGTGCAACAACTAGTGGTATGTTTAATTAGTGTCCAGAAAGAGCCCTACACTGCGACTGAGTTTCCGCATTCCAGCAGGCCTCTGCCTGAGGTGTGACATTGGGCTTCTCTGGGTGTGTTTTTATAGTACACAAAAGTGCTCTCTATAGACTAGCAGCTGATCTGGCCTCTATGATCTCACCTATAAAACCAGATAGTCTCTGAAGTCTCTTCCAGCTGTAAAATTTGATGTATTAATATATCTATGAATCACCTCTCTATTGTATCAACGTCTATTTGTCTGCTACTCAACTGAGTCCTGAGCCACTGATAATAGAAGTGGACTGTTTCCACGGTTGTCAGATAAAATATAGGACACCCAGTTAACTTTGAATTTCAGAGAAACAACAAACACTTTTATAGTATAAGCATGTGCCATGCCATATTTGGGACGGATATCTGGGACATTAGCTAAATTTGACAATTTTAGCTGCTTGTCTTCTATCCTCCAAACACTGTAACCTTTTCAACGGATAGGAACTGCGTCTTAGGTATCTCTGGAATACCTTACAATTGTGACTGCCAGGTTTTTGGATTTCACAGACTAAACATTATTGGATTCTTTTGGAGGGGAAAACAACTTCTTTACCTTGGTAAATAAAGGCATTTATAACCATCACCACTTTACTAAAGAAAAGCCAGTTAAACATTAAAAACTATGAGACGAATTCTCGTCATTTTTATGTTAACTGTATGTAACGATATAATTGTAATTTATATAATTTTATAAATCATTTAAAAATTTTAACTTTACAAAATCCTCATCACATTGTCCTTTTGTTTATCTATTTCTAAGGCAACGAGGTGACACTTCAAACCAGTTTGGGACTGCCCAGCTGATCCCCTGGGAGCTTCAGCTGTGCACTGTTTATTTGAAGGCTTTGCATGACTTTTTGACTTTTTTGCGTTAGCTACCAGGAAGCTCCGAGTTAAACTGGAGCTCAACTGCTCTAACTCTCCTCTCTTCTCCCTTCATTTCTTGCCTCCTGTGCTTTCTTCCAGGTCTTTGAACCTTTTAATGAATGAATTTTCACCGTAAATTGTCTCAAGAACTTCGGAAGTATAGAAATTATTTTTTTAAAGCCTTGCATATGGTAAGACCTCAATAAATGATGCTGTTGGCAAGGCAGAGATGAATATTGAGTGGTATCCAATTAGTTTACTTTCTGAAGGTGTTTTTTTGTGTTGTTGTTTGTTTGTTTTTTACTAAATTCTTATTTAAATTTCCCATTCTTAGAAATTTACAGCAAGAAAGGTAATCACATCTTTTAGTCTAATTCCAGACCTACCAAATTGGGACTTGGGGAATAAGATTCATGAATCTTAGGAATTTTAGGATCCAAGGTCCACTCATTCATATGCCCTTTTAGTTATACCAAAGGGCAATATATCATTTCACAGGTGAGATGACTGAGCACAACCAAGTGAAGTGACTGTCATAGGAATTGGTGGCAGGGATGGGTGAAGTGCACAGCACCCAGCTTTCTTAGCAAATTAACTGATTCTGTGGGAAACAGGAAAGACAGGAAAAATTGTCCGTCCATTTCTGTTCATATTACATAGTGGGAAATGGGTGCCTGGTGTAGAGAAATGAAAGAACTAAGATTTACCTCCAATAGCAGCAACATCCCTCTCCCATCTGCTCTGAGATTTCACAGTTCACTAAGCACTTTTCCCATATCATCTTGCTTTGATTCTCACAAGATTTAGCAAGATGGTGCTGTTTTCCATCTTTACTTTACAGATGAGAACATGGCGGCACAGTCACTGTGTTTATGTGGCCAGTAAAAGGGGTAGAGCTGAGATTTGAACACTTTCTAATATTAAATGTCAGCCAAGTCCAATAAGACAGGCCAATATCTTTGTAATTTAAAAAAAAAAAAAAACAAAACGAAACTGATTTACTGGTTCAAAAGTTACACAAGTTCTATATGATGATTATAAGATAATTGAAAGAATTCAAAAATATATATATTCCTGATCCTGAAGAGTTTCGTAAATTTTTTAATTTCCTTCCCAGACCTTTTTCTATAAGTTTACGTACTCTTTCTTATAGGTAAGAATTTTTTTTAATGGATCGAACTATATACATTGCTGTGCTTTGTGTTTTTTTTCTTAACAATATATCTTGGCCGTTTTGCAAAATCCTTAAGTAGAGATCTACCTATTTGTTTTTAAATAAGCTATGTATGAAAACAAAACAGCATTCATATGTAGACTGACTATAGGGGAATATTATATTTACCACCAATGTGTAAACTGGAGCTGACCGTGGAAGAAAAAGGGTGCTGGTGCTCAGAAATGGGTAAATCTGACTCCGATAGTATCCGTTTTCTAATTTTGTTCTTGGGGGTGGGGGAAGCCTTCAGATTCAGAATCACGAATCGCCTAACAAGGCCTTGAAAAAGTTATAGAATAGCCCTTAGTTTTTCCATCTGTAAAATGGGGGTACCAATAATGTGTGTTCTATAAGGTCGTAGTGAGGGTTAAAGGAGATGATTTACATTAAATGCTCAAAACAATGCCTGATGATGACGACAATATGCTAACTCGCCTTTGTTCCTGGGATGGGAACTTCAATTGCAAGGTTATCGACACCAGGAATGGATACCCTAGGGAATACTGTTTATTATGAACTACCAAATCAGTCTGGCCGTCGGCGATGCCTTCTGGAGACCGTTCTGACAACGAGACTCCAGTTTTGGAAACCTCCACGTCCCAGGCTTTCATGATCCGTGCCGGGCTTAAGCTTTGGGGGGAACCGAGGACTACAATTCCCAGGGTGCGTCCCTTCAGCGTCGCCCCGCCCACGACTCTGCGTCGTTCCAAATGCTCGCCGGGCTCCTGGCCCAAACTACAAATCCCAGAAGGAACACCGGCACCGCTCCAGTCCTCGGGGTCATCACTCCTCCTTTTTGAGGCGTAACTGTGGTCACGTTGCACGCTGGGAAGTGTAGTTCCTCGGTGCCCAAGCAGCCTTCCCCTTTCAGGCCCAGCCGCTGCAATAAAGCCGGCGGACCGTTCGCGCTCGAATGCCGGCTCCTAACGGTCCACCCGGAAGCGTAACCCGGCTCCGACGGCCTCTGGAGACGCGCCGGGGGTCGGGGCCCGCGGTGCATGCGGCTCGCGTTCCAGGCCTGACCGGGTGAGAAGGGAGACTGGGAGGAAGGCGGACGAGACCAAATGCCATCCTGGAGCAGGGAGTGAGCCAGAGGGAAGGGTGAATCCAAGTGGAGATAATACCAGGGGATGGAACTGGAGCGTGGCTCTTCCTTACTGCGGGGCGGAAGTGAGGCGCCCCCCAGCTGGGGTCGAAACAGAGGTCCCAGCCAGCGGAGGACGAGGGGCCTCCGTGTGGGGCAGTGGCTTTGTGGTTTGGGGCTGACGAGTGGGACTTCATCCCGGGGTCTGGCTGCCCCTGGCTAATGGAAGCAGCTGAGTTCGGGGTGCTGGAAAGCCCTGGTGGGAAAGTTGCCCGAGGAGCTGCAGGGCTCCGTCTGCACCCCGGGGACAAAGCCTTTCCCAGTCCCTTCCTAACCGCTGCCGGCTGGAGGAGGTGGAAAGTCTCCGGGGATATTGCTCGGGGTTCTGGCCGAAGGGAATCCCAGCGGGAAGGAGACCTGGGAACCGTCAGGCTCCTCTCCGAGGCCTAACGAGCCCTCCGGGGTGCCCCCTACGTCACCATCATCAGCATCACATGCTGTCACGTGGCTGGGGGCCGTGGAGTCTGAACCAGGGCGGTCGGAGAAATTGGTGTCCAACTCCCTGGTTCCAGAATATTGCAAAAGTGGCTCAGCTCGTGGAAGAATGACTTGAGTAAAGAAGCAGGGTACAAAACACAATGTATGTAATCATCCTATGTTGTAATCCATACATACATCTTCGAAATATGTGGGATGTGTCTATGGATATGAATAGGAAAAAATCAGAACTCTACTGTAAACTCTGAACAGTAGTTCCTGATGGATGGGGAGGTTACAGATTACTTTTACTCTTCATTACATCTTTATGTAGCATGTGAATTTGTAACAATGAGCATGTATTACTGTTTTTTTCCCCCCTTGTTTTTCCAAGTCACTGGGTTGCTCCGGGATAGTGCATTTTGGAAGGCAGGCCAGAAGGCCAGCTGCGCTATGGGTTGCAGCTGGCCACCTGCAGATTGATTTGCCAGGAATGATAAGAGGATTGACTTCAAGGGGTAAATTTAGTGTGCAGTCTGTGAGGCTAATGCTTTTTTCCTTCTTCCAGGTTGGGAAGAGTCTATGTTAGCAAGTATCACACCATGGTATGGGGTGGTTTTGATCCATGTCGGTCTAATCCATGTCCTTTCTAGTTTGAAATGTTGTTTTTCTCATTATCTGATAGAATTAGGTTCTTTTGCATAATTTCCTTGGGACCTGATAACACACTTTGTCTAGGGGATAAGAGGGAGAAAAATATTGCCACTGAAATACTGCTTCAGCTTTGGATTCGATCTTGCTTTTTGCTCTTTGTCAGGATCATTGTTTTAGTGTGTGTGTGTGTATGTGTGTGTAATTATAAAAGAAACTTTAATATATCCTTTTGTTCTCCTTGTGCATTTCCTGGGACAAAAGCTTTTAAGATCAAGTTTGGAACAGAAAAAATAAATACATTTCATGTGTATTTCAATCGTTGTTTTTTTCCTTCCTCAGCTTTCGCCACGTTTCTGATTAAAGATTGCCGTTCCTGCATAAGCATTTCCATGTAAAATGTCCTTGCCTCTTACAGAGGAGCAGAGGAAGAAGATTGAAGTGAATCGACAAAAGGCTCTGGCCCGTAGAGCCGAGAAATTATTAGAACAGCATCAGAACGCCGGCTCAGGCTCCTCCATTACTACCCACCCTTCCCAGTCCAAGCAAGGCGCTTTCCAAAATCTCCCCAGGGATCCTTCTAAGCCAGTGAGCCATGGTGTCATTTTCAAGCAACAGAATCCCAGTAGTTCATCTCCTGGTGACCAAAGACCTCATAACCCCCACAGTGTTCATCTTAGTACTTCAGAGCAGGCAGAAGGGATGTGGAAGAGGCAAGAAGAGATGTCCACAGCTTGCCCACACCACAGCCCACGAAGTCAAATGACTCTCACTGGGATCTCCCCTCCATTGGCACAAAGTCCTCCAGGGGTTTCCATCCAGCAGCTCTCAGGTTATGAGTTAGGTCAGAGTCATCCAGAGGCTTCACCCGGGACCAAATCGACACCCTTTGCTAACACAACTCATGAGTCTTTGGCGAAAGCAAAGAGTTCCCAGGATACACCAGCTTCTTCCTCTGGACAGCTTCTTAGGGATCCTGAATTAGATTCCATGGCAGCAAAACCCTCCACTTCCGGGCAGAACATTTCTGATGTCCATTATGGCTCAGGGCAAGTGACGCCCAGAACGGAGGGAAGACTCCAACAGAAATTGGGGGCCTCACTCCCCAAAGCAGTAAGCTCCCAGGAGGGAATATGTGTAAGGAATGGAGACCGTTTCCAGGTGCAGATTGGATACAATGCAGAGCTTATTGCTGTGTTTAAGAGTCTGCCCAGCAGAAGATTCGGTAATGAGTGTTCATTCAGTCTAGTTCTGTAGATGTTTTGTTTTGTTTTCTATTTCTAGAGTCTCTTTTCATGTAGCAGTTCCTCATATATATAAAAAGGGTTCATTGGCCCATTCTGTCCATCCAGTTGTTAACATGTTTCTATTTTAGCCTGTGTTTCCTTTTGTCATAGACATTCCTTCAAACAGCTGCCAACATTGGGGGCTGCTGCATGGCCATATGGAGAATGGATGAATGTGTAATGAGAGGCCAGCTCCGCTGCCAGGTGCTATATATGCATTGTAGCACTTAAGCCTAACAAGTATTTTTTGATGAAAGTAGATGTTTTCATTTTAAAGGCAATGGAACTGACTCAGCAAGGTGAAGTATCATGTTCAGGTTGGTTTGTCTGAAGGGCAGAGCCAGAATGTAGCTAGCTAGCTCTGCCATGCCTCTGAGCACACTCCTTCTCATACCTGAGCTTTGCCAGACTACACTGGGTCTCAGAGAACTTGGATTTTACCCACCTCTGCCCTTAGCCCTCTTAGGTAAGGCCCTTAGCATCCCAGGGCCTGACTTGAATTTCACAATATAAAAAGCATTGTCCTTATTTATATTTGCTGTTTGTCCTCTACAAGGATTTCGTAAATCAGTGGGGGCTTATCAGTCATCTGTTTTGAACATAGCGTACATTCATTCATTCGTTCGTTCGTTCAGTCAGCTTTTACTGAGTATTCAAGTACAAATCATAACAACAGTCATCAACCTTACGGTGGACAGACCATGTACTTCTGTTTCATTTCAGATCCTGCCACCAAGACGTGGAACTTCAGCATGAGCGACTACAGTGCTCTGAGTAAGTAGGTGTGTTGTCACCCCTCTTGCAGAAAATACTGGAATTGAAAAGTTTCTCTGGAGTAGCAGACGTGATCTCGCTTGTGGGCCCCATCCCAGTGTTCTTCTTCCTTCTCACTATGGCCAGTCTAGTGAGTCAGCTCGTTGGGTAAAAGTCACTGGTAATGTTAACAAAAGCTGGCACTTAATGGAGCCTGCTACGTTCCAGGCTGTGCTAAGCCCCTTACATAGGCTAAGTCTCTTATTCCTTAGAATAATCATTTTACAGATGGGAAAACTGAGGACCAGAGAGGCTTTGTAACTAACATAGGGTCACACAGCCAATAAGTTGTGCAACTGGTATTCGAACCCAGACAGTCTGACTTCAGAGTACATGTTCCCACTGGCCTTCTGATTCCAGCCATGACAGGCAGCTATGCCAGCCCCTGCCCCCAGGAAGGTTTACATCTCAACACACAGCCCAAATCCTCATAGCACTCTCCATGCGGCTAGTTAACTCGAGAGTGCAGGGCATTGCCCAGGCAGGCTCTAGCCAAGGCCAGGTGTGGGGAGGCCAGGTCAGGATGTCGTCGGGACCCTGCGTACACCACTCTGTCTTCTGAGATTTTGTTGACTGTCCTACGCCAAAGTTTGTCATCTCCTGATGCCTTAAGCCTGCACCTCTTCCCTGCGTGTTCTCATCTCTCCCAGGAGCCATTTCTATGCCCTTTCTTCCCTCCCTCCCCCCCATTCCAAAAAGGAAAAAGATGAGGATGCATGGTGAGGTCACTCTTGCACAGATTTGGGACATGAAGTAGAATTCTCTGGAGCACCAGTACAGTTCCTGGAGGCTGATGGGACAGCTCCCTGCAGAAGTTGCTATTCCTCTCCTTGGCCTCCATCTCTTAGAACATATGGTATTAGGTAGTATCCTTTTCTGTGGTATCTGCTGGTGACCTTTTTGGGAGGCTCATTTTTACTGTTATTTTAATCCATTTGTAAGGTGTTGGGAGGGGTAGAGCCAGTCCTCTGGGTTAGAATTACAGGTCTTGACACCTGGTTTTCATGGTTGTGCGGATTAAACCAGTGAATTCCTCTGTCATGATTTTGTCTGTTTTATCATCTTTTTATTCCTGTTCGCTGGCTGCAATGCATGGTGACCTATATGACGTCGGCGTTTGCAAATTCATTTAGGTTTTCTGTGCGGTGTGATTGCTTTTGGTCATGCTCCACATATTTTTTGAAAACCATTTAATGGGCACAAAAGTCTCTATATAGGTTTTAGGTGAATTTTATACTGATTATGAATTGTTTAGCTCCTTACCAGTGTTTTGCACACTTGATCTGCTGTCCACCAAGCTATACCTTGAACAGTCTTAATGATTATGGATTTGTGCATTTATCCTTCTTTTTAAATTTTCGGATAGGTTCATGATTGTTGTGTTTTCTTAGTAGGTTATACTTTTTATCAATATAATATGAAAAGACAGTCCCTATCAGTATTTTTGTCATTTTGGGTGTACCTCTGGATTTTGCTTTTTTAACCCCACCACATACTCGTTGTAGAACATATGGAAAGTATATCAATGTGCAAAGAAGAGAAACTATCCCCCATAACCTCCCCGCTCAGTTAACCACTATTGACATTTTGGTTTTGCTCCTTCCACCCTTTTATTTATGCATTAAAATATACAAAATTTTATATATGTAATGCAATTTTTATCTTGCCTTTTTCACATAGTATTCCAGCATTGCGTTTTTATTTTAATGGTAAATGTTAACAGTTAATTCTGAGTGACGAAAATGTGGGTGTCCATTATTGGACCACTTTGACCTCTAAAAAAATGATTTCATATTGTTGAATTTAACACTGTTTTTTTGTATTTTTGCCTTTTCCAAAATTTCTTCCTAAAAACAATGGCTATAGGATATTCCATTGTATGAATGTGTCATAAATTGCTTAAATCATTTTCTTCTATTTTATTGTATCTTTTTTTTCAATTTGTCAATTACAGTTGACATTATTATTTTATAGTAGTTTCAGGTTCTTTTTGTCTGTTTTAATTTGCTCCCAGTTTTTTCCGCATTAAAGCTGTAAGAAACACCTTTATCCATAAATTTTGTATTTTTGATTGTTAGTTGGGAGAGATTCTTAGAAATTGAGTCATTATGATCACTTTTTGCGGCTCTTGCTATATATTACCACGTTGTTTTCCAAAAGGTTTTGTTCCCAACTAGCAATACAGATAACTATTTTTGTCATCTTTTAAGTTTGATAAGTAAAAAAATGTCTTTTTATTTCTCTGATGATTTGTAGAGTTGAACATTTCTTCAAATGTTTAATAGCCATTTCCCGCCTCTCTTGATAGAGACATCTCTATTTATCTTTTGTGGTCTTGGTATTTATTAAGTTTGAGTTCTGTTTACCTTTCTTGCAATTATCTTTATTCAGTATTTTTCCCTTTCAGTTCAGTTTGTGTTTTTTGACAGTTTAGTTTTATGTAGTCAAATTTATTAACCTGTAAAATATATCAGTAATAGGTAAAATAAGGTACAAAACTGTGCTCCTGTGGCCTGACAGTCCTTTGTCTCTTTCCCTTGTTCTCCAAGCAGAGAAGTGGCCTGGAAATAGGATTAAATGGGTGATTTCTGGTGGGTTGACGCTAAGTGGCTTCTCTGACACAGCAGCAGAAATTATCTAATAAATTGACTCCTTCTGGTGAGATCCCTATTCCTCTTTTTAGTTTCTGACTTCTGAGTGTTTTAATTTGAAAACTTAAGGAGCAGAAGAGTTATGTTGAACAAATATTGAAATTCCCAAAACCCCAATTAAAGCACTTGCAAACCTTGCCAGTCCAGCCGTGCCTTTTCTTGCCCACCTGCCGGACAGAATGCCCCTTGCCCCTGGCCCTGCCTCCTCGGCCTGCCTGTGTGTCCCAGGGCACGTGGAAGTCACCCACCTTGTCACTTCTGTCCTCCTCTTCTTCTTTGGCAGTGAGAGCAGCCCAGCGCCTCCGCACAGTCTCCCTGCAGCCTTTGGAAGGGGCCAGCAGTGTGGCGCAGACCAGCCTGCCTTCAGCCTCCTCCCTTAGGTTTGTCAAAGGGCAGTGTGTGCTCATTTCCCGGGCCCGCTTCGAAGCCGACATCGACTATTCAGAAGAGCTGGTCACACTGTTTAAACAGACGGATTCCAGACATTACGGCAAGTTACTGGCCTCTGCCTGATTCCCAGGATGCGTAGTGGTGTATGATGTCAGAGTAGGGTGTTTTTCTCTCTCTTTCAATACTCAGAAATGACTTTTCTTGGTAGAACCTCCTGGGTCTGCTCCTCTTATTGTAGAACTGTGATACCTACATTGTGCCAGGTCGGGGACACATAGTGGGGCCTGTCTTGTCCTTACGGGTCTCCCAAAGAGAAGACCCCACAGTTTCCCCAGTCAACTGGTCAGTGTCTTCTTGGTAAAAGTAGGTAAATTTCGGCTTCAGCCATTTAAATCTACCTGTTTATGTTTTGTCCTTAGCAAAGCTTAAAGGACAGATGCTTTCCCTAAAAATAAAAATAAAAGCCTTTGTGTGGACTAAGGCTACAGCTCTCAAACTTGAACATGCTCCAGAACCACGTGGAGGGCTTGGTAACATAGACTGCTGGGCCCTTCCCCGGAGTATATATGATGCCTGCCTCCCCCCTCAGAGATACCAAGTTAATTGGTTTAAGGTGGGCCTAGGCAGTGGTATTTTTAAAATCTTTCAGTGAGTCTCATAATCAGCCAGGATTGACAACCACTGCCCAAAGCTAAGCAATTTTGTTTTATTTTGGGGAAGGTTCTTCAAAAGCTGCCCTGTTGGAATAAGGTGCAGAAGTCAGTTTTAGAATTCTGAATTCCCAGGTTTCATTTTTAGCTTGGGCCATGTTGTCTTACACAACAGTGTGGCTTTTATGGATTAATATTCCCATTCTTGGAATGGTTGTAGCCTTTCCCTTGACAAGTAGAAAGCAAACCCTTAACACCTCTTGCCTTTGAAACATGTTCAGGCAACGTCGTGGAAGAAACCTCTGTAGAATTACTTGCTTGGTGAGCTTTCATTGAAGGGCTTGGGGCTCCTTCAGGAGGAAGACGGTTCTGCCTGTTACATTTTTATCCTTTAGATGGACAGAGTTTTAACTGGTAAGAGCAGGCCAGTGAGCAGGGTTTCGATGAGATGTGCTAGGCTCAACCTGAGTCATGGAGACAGCTGCTCACACAAGGGCCAGGATTCTTTGCCTCTCCTGCCCCCTTCTGAAGTTCGGCTTCAGCTTGGGGTGGCCCTTAACAGGCAATCTCAGATGACCTGAGTCTTCTGAAAAGTGTGACCTTTGAAATCACACTCCTGACACAGCCTGCTGTTCTGGGAATGTGCACAGCTGAAATAGCGACACCCAGTCCTGCCCACACCCAGACATCCAAACCCACAATTGGGGTTTTTGCCGTCACTCCTATTTGCAGACTTTCCCCTTTGCTGCTCGGCCAGTGTCAGGATCAAGCTATTGTCAGGAAGAGTCTCCTGCCCTCTTCCCACAGTAAGAGGAGTCTGTCAGCTTTGGGACTTTCTGTCAGATTACACCTAGGCTACCTTGCTTTTCTCTGGAATCTGACCCACTATGTCCATAATGCTTTTTCCCTGATCACCATGCTTTCCAGTGGTCATACAGAGAAGAATTAAGTTTTGCTGTTCAGAAAGCATTTGTCAAGTTGAAGTTGTCTTGATTTTCTCAGAAGGTAGATTGGTAGGGAGGGTAACCTTTCTTAGGTAATTAGCCATTGTTGGGTAGTGAGATGCTTACCCTTTAGTTAATTTTGTGTGTAGTTTATGCTATACGATACCAACCAGATGGCCTCACAATAATAATAACAATAGTCATAATTTAAATTGCTTTATTTCGAGTGCTCACTGTCCCAGGCACACTTTTATAAGCATTTTATATTTAAATTTCCTGTAATCTTCACAAGGTCCCTGTGAGGCAGAGGCTTTAATATCTTCATTTTTCAGATGTGAGAACTGAGGCAGAGAGAAGTTAGGCAACTTGCCCAAGGTCACACACATCTAGGAAGTGGCAAAACTGGGATTTTGACGTAGGCTGTGTGACCGTTCCGACCACGTGCAGCTTATTTCCCATGTGTAAAATGGAGCTGGAAGTAGCGCCCAGCTTAGAGCATAGTGAGAAGAAGGTGTGTGTGAATCTCCTGGCATCATGCCTGGCTTAAAGGAAGCATCGAATAAGTGTAAGCTACAATTGTTACCCCGATCTCAGACATTCAGGGCATTTCTGACCTGCTGGGCCATCTCCCGTCGCATATCCCCAAAGCACAGTTTGTCACCGCCCTTACAACCCAGTGTTGTCGCCATGACCGTTTGTCTTTCCTCCTGAATTCTGTGAAAAACTCAATGGTAGGTACCCTCAATTTTTGTATCCCCAGTGCCAGGCACAGGACCAGCCATGTCCCTCGAGCTCACTGGAGGTTTATGAAACCAGGGAAGACTCGGTGTGCGGCTGTAGCAAAAGGGCAGAGTATCATGTTTGCTTGTTTGTTTCTTCTCATTGCAGATGTCAAGACCAGGAAGTGGAACTTTCTCTTGGAAGACCACAATAAACTAAGTGAGATGCCCACCTTGCTTGTTTTAGATCACGCTATCGGGAAGCTTTAATTACCTGCCTTAAGTTGGATGTATTTTAAAAGAACCTCCTCCTCCCTGCCTTGTGGTAACGTCCCATGCTGTGTGCAGGACGAGTAAAGGCAGAGGTGCTCTCAGGCAGCTGCATGCCTGTCTGCTGAGATGGTGGTTTTACAACAGCCCAGGTGGCCACAGGGCCTCTTCTTCCATCAGGGAGAAGCGGTACCAGTCAGATTCTTGAGGCCATGAAACCTCCCACCCATCACAGAAGTATTAGAAGTGAGGGTACAGAGACTTTGTGGATCAGAGGTGAGCTAGCACTGCTCAGTAGGAATCTGCTTAGACTCCCTCTAAGAAGAGCCTCTCAATTTACTTCTAGAACCAGACGATCAACCAGAGGCGAAAGCCTAGGCCAGGGTGCGAAAGCTTTTAGTGAGCACTTTGGAGACCGACCAAGGGAAGGGATACGTGTACAGATAAAACGACAAGAAGGAGGAGCCAGTGTGGGCTCCTCAGTTTTCTTCTCTGTGCCCTGCTTGGGTGGCGCAATACATTCTAATGTGCCTGACAAAGGCGGACATGGTCAGAGCCTCGCCTGTCCTAGGATCCAGTCTGTCACCTGCCTGCCAAGCTGTCATGGCTCTGCTGTGCCTATGCAGCTGACACAGCTGATGTTCCTCCCACTTGACCCCCTGGGCCTCCCCGGCAGTGGTGGGACCAGTCAGGCCAGGAGAGACATGATCCAGCCGGGGAGCTCAGTATCACTGGCCCTCTTGCCCACCAGGCTAGGGCTGTGAGGAGGAGGGACAGCTGGGTGTGTTTCCTTTGTCTCCTTATGTGACATACTATGCAATATCAGGTAGATGATTCAGCATTCTGGTCCCATTTGTCCCTTTAGAAAGAAAGGGCTCTTGAATCCATATCTGCCCTACTACCAGAAGTTACATATAAGGGAAGAGCTTTTAATTCCTTGAGGAAAGACTTGTTGCAAACTCAAGGTTAAGTTTGGCTACAATAGGATACTTGGTGTTAGGAAACACTAGCTGAGGCAGAAAGGATGGCTGACGTTGATCTGAGACTCCATGGCTGCTGCTATTCGGAACTTGTGATTCAGGGGGAACTATTTGGCCAAAGCTGAATTTTTGATGAGTGATAAGGAGTGAATTTTTCTCTCTCGTCCCCTTGTCTTTCGACCGCAGAAGGACATGTAAATATGTTAGTTATAAAGACTTGACTTCCATGGAATGACTAAAAGCAGGATACAGCATTAGCAAATGAATGTAATATTGAAAAACCGTAACTCATGGTTATATAACGATTCCAGCTCTTTTGTGGGCCATAGGCTCCTCGAAATATCTGATGAAAATGATGGAGTCTTCATCCAGAAAAATACGCATAATGGCCACACTTAAAATTTTGCGTTGGGTATTAATTATACCATGGATCTGGAGTTAAGAATTCTCAATTTTAGGGTTCAGATAGCTTTTCTACATGCTGTCTTGTGATTATAATGTCTTGTGGAAGAGAAGACTGATTCTCCCCCAAGCTCATAAATCGGGAAAAGCTTGGACCCAGAGAAAGGAAACCATTTTTTTCCTTATTAGGAGCATCCCAGGGTCACGATAAAGTCAGTGACAAAAATCAGACTGAAATTGCGATTTTGAGTTTGTAATGTGACCCATTTGGGAATTTAGAAGTCAAATGCACGAACTAAGCAGCCAAGGAGACCGGGCATCGCGGGATACCGCAGTTCCGGTTTAGCTGATTCCACCATTCGCAGATGGTAAACGGGAGCTTTGTACCTCTCCTCATCCCTTGGGCTGGTTCCTCGTGTGTGAAACTAGGTTATTGACCCTGAGCTAGTGAATATGTGCCTATAACGTGCCTAATTAAAAATGACAATAAGACCTTCTGAGTATATCACCAATGCTCATTGATGATGTGGTGGCAATTGTTTTCTCCAGATCAGGGTACTCTTAAGAGCTTTCCCTCTCTCTCTTTTGTAAGTGACTTGAGGCCTTTCCCCGTAGTGAAACTGGCATAAGGCCTTTTGTTTTCCCCTGACTGTCACATCCAGAAGCGTTCTGCCTCGCCCTCAGTGATTTCATCTCGTCAGCTGCTATTTGGAAACATGCATGTCTCTGCTCTGCTGCGTGGATCAGTGGTGGTCTGTCCAGGAGTCGTTTCACAGAAAAGACTTCTAGATGACTCAGGAGCCAGGCAGCACATTCCTGTCAGCTCCCACCTTGGGGAAAGGACAGTAGCCCTAGTCACTGACAGCGAACGGGGGCTTTCTCAGAAACACAGCCAGTCGGCTGACCTAGCAGCATAGGATTTTGGAGACAGTTGGTAGGAAACAGGAGACCGGTTTATTTTTTTCCTCTTAAGTGGCTGAAAGAACATAATGCTTATAAAGCACCACATTTCACACCAGCTGGATTATCAGCCATTTCTTAGTTTTCATGAGGTGAGTTCTGAAGATCAGTAGGATTAAAATGAAAATGGTTTCTGAAAGCACATAGAGTGTGCAGTCTCCTGAAGTGTGCAGAAATCAGCACGCTCACATTTAATTTGGAGGCATAAAATGTATTTCTGCGTCAATATGGACAGTCTTCTTTTATATTAAAGCTGTCAGCCTTACCTAATTCCTTATCCTGGTGATTTTGTTCTTGCAGACTATTTCCAGAAATAGCTGGTACATATTTAGTGAAGGACGGAAATGGATTTAAATGGATTGAAAATACAAAGCAATTTAAGGGACCAGTAGATGGCTCAGCCCTCCATTTGCACACTGGTGTTTGCAGTGGTAGCCAGTTGATGGTGTGGCAAAAGGCTTTTGTAATACCTTGTGAAGATATGAAGGAAAAAAACATGACCATATGGAATAGAGAACTAACAACCTTACAATTTCAAATAATATTGGGTAGAAATGAAACATACCCAGTTTTTTCTTTCCTGAGGATAATTGTCCCCTCGATGGGTTACTGTGATTCTCCCAGGGTACTCCTGAAAATATAAAGGATAAAGAGCAATTGAGGATCTGTAAACAATGCTCACTCTTCTAATTAGATTTTTCAAAGGACAATACTAAAAAGGAGGAACATGTAGAAAGCTACATCCCATATGACTGCAGGCTGTGATTAGTAGTTTAATGGTAATTCTACCAATCTCTAGGTCTAGCATCTTTTTCTCTAACTTGGTCATTTTTTTAACTTGTTTTTCCCTGCCCCTCCCCCCAAGTGTATGTTTTATTTGTATCTCTGGGTTATTCTTTTTCTGTTTCTTGATTGAATAAGTTATTATTCCCCCTCTTTAATTTTAATATCAGCTAAGGCTAAGTTCTTTCAAAGAGCAAAATCAATGAAATGAATTTGCTTTCATTTCCATGGAGATATCAGGTAATTTCTTTTTCCCACTTGGGTTAATGGCCTCTGACTAGAGGAAGAGATTTCCCCATCCATTAGACAGAGGTCTGGAACCAGCACACTTGAGGGGAAAGTAAAGACCCCTACATATAAACTTTAATGGAAAGAGTCAGAGTTATGGTCACTTTTAGCAATAGTTTAGACTTTGAGCTTAGCAGGGGGTGGTAAACTTTTTTGTAGAGGGCTAGACAGTATATCTTCTAGGCTTTCTGGGCCATGCAGTCTTTGTCTCAACTATACGACTTCACCATTGTAGCATGAAAGTAGCCGTAGACCATAAACAAATTGGTACAACTGTGTTCCAGTAAAAGTATTTACAGCAACAGGCCTTAGGCCGATTTGTCCCACAGCCTTTCACTTGCCAACACCTGCTTTAGAGGATAAGTAGGGAGCTAGCAGGTCACCTCCAGACTAATGGATTTTCTAGCTGCTTCACCACTGAATTCACTACTGTAAATCTCACCTCTCAAGGGGAAATCATTATTCTTTTATGGAAAGAGTCAGAAGTGTGCAGGGCCACATGCATTGTTACACTATGTGTGGCCTTTGCCTGGACTCTCCCCTTTGTTTGTAAATAGCACTACCATCCATCCTTGTCTTTCTCGGAAACACCTAACGGCTTCTCTGTACAGAGCACAGTGCTTCCTTGCCTGTTACCAGCAGGTAACTTAGAGTTCTCTGACCTCTCAAACATCGAAACCAAAATAAAACAAGGACAATGGAAACAAAATTTATTCATTCTAAGTCTTGCTTTTTCTGGGCTGATATTTTTTGTTTGTTTTTATGAATATTGGTCCTTATTTATTGGAATGGGCATACTAGGATGATTTTTTAAATTACTGTAGGTTAAAAAAAGATAGGGGATGAAAACACTTCATAGTTCTGTCCGGTGTTTGTATAGTGTAGAAAATCAATTTTGTATTACTGATTGCCCTCTTATTTGCAGAAATTAAGGAATAGAGAGGGAAAACTAGTTCTCCGGGATACATCTGTCAGACCCTGATGTTCTCTCCAGTTTCTTTTTTGAGAAGAAGCAGAATTTCAGCCATTGAACTTTGTATGTTGAAGCCCCTTCTCTTTTCACGAGATCTCTTGGACACAACACTCCAATTCACATGCCTCTGTTCTCCTTCCCAGTTGAAAGGGCACGCTGCCTTCCACAAGTTCAGCTGAGTCCTCTGCCCAAGACACTGACCCTGGCTTTCGCTTCTCAGATGGAAAAGACGTCTCTCCGTCCCACGGCAGACATCCCTGAGGCAGACCTCTCCAGAGTGGACCCCAAACTCGTGTCTAGTCTGCTGCCCTTTCAGAGAGTTGGAGTCAAGTAAGTTCTCGATCCTCCACTTGCTCAGAGTTCGTCACTCACCATCAGCTGGGTTCAGATAAGAATTCTGTTATGAATCCTTATCTTTCACAGGCGTCTAGAAGCATCTAGACATTAAACAGCCAGCTGTGCAGTTTCCAAAGCCTGATTGTAACCATTGATTTCAAATTCCATGCTTTAATCAGGACCGTATTGCCGGTGTGCAGAAACACAACTCACACTAGCTTAAGGAAAGAGATTTCTCAGGGGGCATGCAATAGAAAACCCAGGGTCTCTAAAAGCGCTCATCAGGACTCTGTCCATCTCTCAGCTCTCCTCTCTTCTTGGTTTGCTTTGTTCTCAGCCAGACGCTCCTCAAGTGTGGCGGCTGTGGTTGCCAGGGGTTTCTGGCTTGTGCCCATCAGCTCAGCAGCCCAGTGGAAGCACGCCTTTCCTATGGGTCCACCACTGAAATGTGTGAAATCTGGTGCTGACGCTGGAACCAGCCAGTCACTGGGGCCTGGGGTCTTGGAGGTCCTGTTGGTGAACCCGGGTAATAGGCTACCCCTGAGCAAGAGGTAGGCCTGCCCCACACTAATTACCTGAACTGAGAGTGGGAGGTGGTAGTTTTCCAACAGAAAGTCAGGGTGCTCTTGTCATAGAAAGAAAAAAGATAAACCCATGTGCTGACCTGTCCTTTTTTCCAGTTTCTTGGGAGAAGCAAAATCACAGGTTTGAATTTGCTTTCTGGTGAAAATATGGGAGATCGAGAAGAAGAAAGAGAGGGTTGTGATAGTCCATCCAGAAAAAATAATAAAAGCTGGATCTGTTACTAGGTGGTGTGTTTGGAGAAGAGTCCTGAGCAAGGGAAGGAACTAAATGGTCAATGGCACTGACAAGTGAAGACAGCCTGCTTGCACGCAGCCTGCTGTGGTGTTTTGGTTAAAGCTTGGCCACTGTCTCGGACAGGGTTTTCTTCTGTGTGTGGTTTGGGCACAGTCACACCTTCCTGCAGTCCCACGGCCCCAGCCCTGCCCGTACCCTTTTTTCCTTTCCTTCTGGCTTCCCTCATAGTAATACACTTTGCCATTTCAGTCCTTCATCTGTTGTGATGCCCTTTGGGCCTCCTTTTACTCGGGCTCAGGGTGGTTTTCTCTTTTGCTCTCTCTTCATCTGGCCCCTTCATTAATGCTGAGCGAGAGCTTGTCCATCCTGCCTGGAGTGTCAAGTTCTTCATGGCTCCGGCAGAGATCCTTGGGCCCGTGGGTGTGTGCCGGCCGTTCCGGCTAATCCTGTCTCCACTGAGGGGCCCTGTGTGCGAGGCTTCCCAGGGCCGTGTGCGTGAGAATGGAGCATGGCCGGCAGTTTCCAGCCTTTTCTCTGTGGCTCTGAAAGTGCTAGTGGTGCTTATACTCTTTCTTCTTCGACACTTTCTAATTAAATCTAGATTTTATCTTTTATTCTCTGAAGAGGGCTATCAGTTCCACATTTGTTTGTTTGTTTGTTTGTTTTCATATGTAAGAACTACAATCAAAAACTCCCTTAAACTTACAGAGCAAAATCTTTTCGATATACATCAGCTTCTGCTAATAACTAAGTAAATGGTCTCTCTCAACAGACGAGTGAGTCGAGGTTCGGAAAGACGGCCGTGTGCCTAAGGACACTCAGCTCGCAAAAGTGGAACTGGGGCTGAAATCGTGCTTTCTAATGATGAGTGCATTGTTTCTTCTGTTAAGCCAAACCACCCTGTAGAGGATGGCATTGAGCTGTGTGATTGTTTCTCTATCATCCCAGTGTTTTCTTTGTTCTTACTTTTGTCATTTGTTTCCTCAGCTGGGCAACCTACCTCAGGGCAGGGAAAAAAGGAAAGACCGTGAAATTCAAGGGTCCATTCTGCTTTGAGAATGACCAGATGGACTAAACCGTGTTATAAACTGTTGTGCTGAAGAGGCCAAAACAGGAGGCCCTCTGGGTTGGGTGCTCCCTGTCTGCCTTGGGTATCCGTTTCGTAAATCAGAAAGGGAGGTAAAAAAAATAAGTCTTTTCACACTTGCCCTCTCTGCGTCTGTCTGAGTCGTGGGTTGATCTCGGAAATGTCCAAAAGATTTAACTGAGGCAGGTGTGCCTAGAGGAGGCTGGGCCTGTTCAGAGAGGTGAGCTGGCACCCTGCCTTTCCACTGAGGGAATTCGGTGGCCACAGCCTGAGGGCTGCTGGAAGGGATGACCCCTCTCACTGGGTGGGCTGTTGTGGCTGCTGGGAGGACAGAGAAGTGCCGTGACACAGCACGCTGGGAGCCCGGGCGTGCTGGCCACACGCCACCCACAGATCTGCTACTCCATTTCCCACCTTTGTCGAACGCTGGCCTTTCAAGGAGAGAAATGCTGTTTCCAGGCAATTCAGAAAAGTCACATGCAGCCTCGCATTCTTGTCAGCCATTCCAGCTGCTGATGAGAAGAGGTTACATTCTCTGTCTTTACTGTGTGAAAAGGAACAAAAAAGAGCCAGTTGCCTGGCTTCTCCAGTGTCTGAGCAAATGATCGGTTTTTCAGGAATTCAGATGAAAGAGGGCTGGTGTTTGGAACAGGAGACCACACGTCTGGCACTCAGGATCCTTTTAGCTTTTCACTGAGTCATCAGGTGACTTGAGCAAGACATTTTTACTGTTTGCATCTCGGTTATTTTCCTCCTTTTTGTGGAGTAATAGGAGTAATAGTAAGAGGAACATTCCCCCTGGCACTGACACGATGACGTCAAGCATGATTTAAGCGCTTCCCATATGAATTTCTTGAATCCTGTGACAGTCTCTGGGGTGGGTCCTGTGATTTCCACCTACAGCCAAGGCGCGAGCTTAGTTGACTTGTACAAGTTGTACAGCGTCTAAGTGGTAGGGTGGGGATTCCCACCCAGGCCAGTCGGGCTCCAGAGGAATGGAATGTGCCCTCACTCACCAATTGTGAGCAAGAGTTGTCGCAGTGGAGGCCGTGGGACCCTGGAGGCTGCCTGCTAGTGAGAACCTTGGCTGCGAGAGCTGCGCCCTCTCAGACAAACGCCTGCCCCACCCTTTCCTCTGGCCATCCTCCTCCTCCTCCTCTCCAGAACTTTCTATCCTTGCTGCCTCCTTCCCTTTGCCCTTAGCACACGACATCCTCTCTGATCTTCAGAAAGCTGTATTTTGACCCCATCATCTCCTTTCTTTCCTCCCCTTCTAGGCAGGTCTCTCACGTAAACAATTGCTCCTCTCCTTGCCCTTCATTAGAGACCGTTCCCACTCTCTACCTTTCACATCCCCCTGGGCTTCACCTGCACTGGGCTGAAGGTGACTCCCTTATTATAAACTTCCTCCCTTGGCTTCCATGACCTAATTATCTTCTAGAGCTTCTGTCTACCGTTTGGCCACCATTTCACACTTTCCCTATTTTGCTCTTTTTAAAATTATTATTCTTCTGCCCACTAATTGGCTCCTGCTCTTTCCTCTTTGGGGAGCAGGCCTCTTCTTGTGAGCAGGGCCCATGTTGGCTGGCATGGTAGCTCACACCGGGCCATGTGTACCGCTTGGTACGTGGTGGTGTGATGGCAGGTAACTCGTGTCCCTGGGACTTGAGTTGTGTCACTGCCCTTACCTTGTCTGCTTTCAGTTTTGCCATAGCAAAAGGAGGCCGCCTGCTACTCGCTGATGACATGGGCCTGGGGAAGACTGTCCAGGCCATCTGTATCGCCGCCTTCTACCGGAAGGAGTGGCCGCTGCTGGTGGTGGTGCCATCATCTGTGCGCTTCACCTGGGAGCAGGTCAGTTCTCTTTGTGTTGTGATTTTAACAAAGAAAGTTTTCCTCAGGGTAAGAGTAATCAAATAACAGCTTGGGGACAGGGCCTGGGATCTTTAAAGACCCTGTTTCAGCTGAAGGCAGGAAGGGAGATGAAATAGCCTCCCAAGTCTAGGCTAGGCACATGGGTTTGCAAATTAGAATCAGGTTTTACCTTTAGGGAAGAAAACCAAGGGGCTTCTTTGCTCAGGCTTGCTTCAGTCTATCAGCAGACACTTCCCGAGTCCTTGCACCCCTGCTAATAGCACCTCTCATCTGGACCACACTGAATTTTCAAACTATTTTGACCTCCTTCATTTTTCTGTAATCCCATAATAGCCATGTGCAGTAGACACACTAGATATTAATGCCTTTACAGATGAGAAAATGGAATTGCAAAGAGGTTAAGTTCTACACTTACTACTACTACTGATGAGAAGCTGTGCAGGGCCGGGACGTCACGTCCCTTGACTTCCTGGCTTGGAGTGTTTGCGCTCTATGGAGGGTGGTGTGGGCAGGGCAGGGCATTCGCTGTGTGTTGGGTACCTTTATGGCTGAAGACTCTGACGTGCAACTCAGCTGTATTATCATCAGCCTTGAGCTTTGTCTACCATAAATCCAGGGACCAGAGTGCTTCTGTGAAAGGAATAAAAATCCTTGAAGTAGAAGGAAGCCTCAGTTCATCGTCTGCAGCTTTTCCCAGCTTTATGCTATTCCTGGTGGTGTTTGCTTCCTCAGACCGTGGCCTCTTCCTGAGCCCCTGGGAGCTGCTTCTGGAGAAGAGGCAGCTCTGCCTGCGGCCCGTCAGCCAGCCGTGTGCACAGGCATGCCCTTCCAAGTGAAGAGAAACCCAAACTTTACAAATGGATGCTGCACCTTTATCCTGTGCTTGTGACCTGAATTCTGCCAGTACCTCTAGAAACTAGTAATTCAACACAAGTTTATTTTGTGTGTGTTAGATTCTCACAGAACCCTCAAAAATTCTGGGGAAGAGTCACATGGTCCGAGGAGACTGGAGAAAGAGCCAGCACTCCCGGTATCAGAATAGTGTTGGCCCAGGCACAGCACATAAATGCTGACATGGAGGCACCTGGTGGCCTTATGTTGGCTCTAGGTATTGGCTTTGGCTAGGGATGGCAAATTCTCTGGAGAGAGCAGGTGGCTTTATAGAAAATACAGACATAAATATTTTCATCGTCCTCAGTGCCTTCAGTATACCAAGCTCTGCTGAAAATTCCTCTATAAAATTTCTCTTAAAACAGTCACATTCTTTCCCTATAGAAACGTGCCCTCTAGTTAGAGATTACAGAAAGGAAATCCACAGACACCACGGAGTGACTGCTCTGACTGCACTTGCTCGTGAAGGAGGGAAATGTCCTGTTAGTGTGAAGTGAAGGGGAGTGGATGGATGAGGAAGATGGAGGTGGTTGCTGTCCATGGGGACAGGGTTACGGCAAACGTAGGGAGACGTGGAGGGACACAGCGAGTTTGTTTCTCAGGGAGTATTAACGTTGGTCCGCACGGAGAGAGTGCAGTTGATGGGCTTGCTGGGGTCACGGCTGGCGCTGCTGGGCTCGATCGTCATTTTGGTTTTGTTCTCTCCTGTGATCCCCAGGCCTTCCTTCAGTGGCTGCCGTCCCTGAGCCCAGACCACATCAATGTCGTGGTGACCGGCAAGGACCGCCTGACCGCTGGCTTAGTCAACATTGTCAGTTTTGACCTTCTGAGCAAGTTGGAAAAACAGCTAAAAACCCCTTTTAAAGTTGTCATCATAGTAAGTGACTTGACAAAGTCTTTAAGGACTTTGTCTCCTTGGAAACTTTCTTCTTAAAAGCCCCGAGAACTTTCGTATCTGTACTCTCACGGAGCCCCACTCAGTCTCTCGGAGAACAACAGTCACTGTCTTTATTTCGTGGGCAGCTGACGTTTCATCTCTCTCAATCAGTGGGTCTCAGCTCTGGTACATGTTAGACTCTCCTGGGGAGCTTTCTGTTCTGTGACGTACCAGGTCTGCACTGGGGGTTGCTAGTCCATCTCTCCCCAATGTGAGGGCATGGATGGAGGCCAGCCCATGGGTTCCAGACCGCCCTGGGCTCCAGTAACTGCAACCTGGACAGCAAGACCGTGTGCCCTCACCAGGGCCCTTTTGTCAGAATGTCTCAGACACAGAGTTCGAATAGTTAATAAGCTTTTCTCCAGGCAATATGTAGGCACTCCCTCCCCTAACCTCTAAGAAAGCACTTTTTACTCTTAAGTAGTGTTTTTAAAGATGGCTTTACTTGAGTCCTGCTCCTGTATATGATAGCGTGTCTTCCAGTTGCTGGCCTGCCTGCCTTTAGCCTCTCAAGAGACTTGGTGCTGGCACCTCCGTCAGTACTCAGTGTGTGGCGTGGCTCACAAGTAAAAACCAGGAAAGGTGTGCAGTTTCTCCCACCCCCAGGCCAGGGAACCGCTAACAGACATTCAGGGGCGAAGTGTGTGGTGGATGATTTCCAATGGAAGTTTACCTCCATTTTTCTTTCTGGTAAAACAGTGAAACCTGATGCCTCCCGATGATGTGAAAGGTTCTTCTTGATTCAAATGTGTGAACTTTAAGAGCCAGTGGTATTTTCCTTCTCTTAAAAATAGAGTTGTCGACTGGCAGTGGAGAATTCTTGATGCTCAAAATCAGAGTGCATATCTTCTCTACCAGGGGAGAAAGGAAAGAGTTTTTAGGAGGCCCCAAAGGGGTAGAGCCTCTGAGTCGCATAGGTCAGCGAGGTTGCAGTAGAGACTCTGCGCCTTGGGTTCCCCAGCCCGGGGCTGGCTGTTGGAGGCCAGGGAGGCAGCATCCATCTGTGTTCATCTAACCCACCGTTGAGCGCCAGCTCCATGCCTTACACAGTACTGTGAAGTAGGGTGTGGGGAAAAGACAGGCAGCGGCTGTCCTCCGGAGTACCGCAGTCCAGTAGGACAGACAGACACGTGCACAGATCACCAGACTGTGATGCAGTGTTTTCACAGACGTGTGGACCAAATATCATGGGAGCTCAGAGAACGGAAGGAGCAGTCACAGGTCCCGACCTCGGGGATCTATGATTATGATTTGAGCATGAGGACCATACTGTGTTCGTAGCATAAGCAAACTTAAATGTTTATTTGTTTCAAATCTAGAAGGGTAACAAGTCTGAAGGAGTCATTTCTGGTTTGGCACAAATTCATGTGTGGCTTTGAAAAAATATTAGCACGCATGTGAAATGAAAACATTGAAAGAAGTACCCCGGGGTACTTTCTACGATGTGTAGGAGGAATGATGCCTTCATTTCTTGAGTGTTTTTCTTGTCTCAGGTATTTCACCTGTAATCGCTGATCTTCCCAATGGCCCCTAAGGCAGCTGTTATCCCCATTTCAGAGCTGATGAGACTGACAGTGAGGGAGGTTACATAATTTGCCCACAGGCCCGAAGCTGGCCAGACAGAGAGTCATTGATTAAAGCTGGATTGCATCTAGCTTTAGAATTCATGTCTTTCTGTGTCCAACTCAGTACTTAATGTGCCATGTGATTTTTGGCAAGCCGCTGACCACCATTGACAGTTTGTTCTTCAGTTAATTAACATCTCTGTCCTCTTCTGACTTCAGAGAAATGTAGAAAGGAATAAAGTGACAGTTCTGAGATGTCACACTTTTGTATATGAAGATACAAGCCATTCCTTGTGGGGAGTTATAACAGTGGTTCGTTATAATTGTGGTACATTTTTACCCATTGGTTAAAAGGGTCCATTCCCTTCCATATACTCTGGACTTTGTGCTATTTCTTTCTATAAACCCCTTTGTCTTGGCTGTTGCATGGGCTCATCAGCAGACAGGAGTACGAATGTTACACTCCAGGTTTCTGGGAGTAGATACAGTGACATTTGGGGATTCATCTCACACTCCCCTACATTGTGTTTTTGAGGTCCTTTTTTTGGTTCATCTTAGCTGAAATGGAACCGGGGGGTTTTCTTACAGATCATCTTTAGTGACTGAGCTAGGATCTCCCCGGTATTCCCGTCCTATGGTGACTGATACCACTAAGTGCTTACTAAGGGGCAGGACTGTTCTAAGGGCTTTATGTGTGTGACCCCGCCTAAGATCTAGGACAATGCAGTACATAATGTACTGGAATTATACCCATTTTACAGATGGAGAAACTGACACTATAGCAAGGTCAAGTAGTTGCTCAGGTCACATAGCAAGTAATTTAAATGTATACCAAAATAGAAATTTTCTCCCTAAATACTAAGAATGTATTAGTTACTCATTTGGCTTTGGAAAATATGACATATTCTAGTTTGCTTATGCACAGAATGCAGAGCTATAAATAACCGAACTCCATGCTCTGAACATGGCAGTCAGGACTCATGTCTTCCCTTCTCCAAGTTCCCACAGTACTTTGTCACACCTGCCTCAGTGACAGCACTTACAGCATCGTCTGATCAGTTGTCAGTGTGGCTGACGTCCTTCCTGTACAGCGAACCCCTGGGGGTGAGGGCTGAGCCCCAGGGCAGGGCATACAGTAGGTCTTCAGCCCACTTTGCTTCAGTGCCATGCAAAGGTCAGGTGTGTCTTAACAAAGCAGAAGCCACCTTTCAGCAGTTTGTTCAGTGCAGCCTGTGAGGTGAGTAGGGCAGGGGAGTCGCTAACCCCATTTTATAGGTGGAAAACTGACTTGCCCAGAATGTAGTGGGAGAAGCTGCTCCAGAGGCCTGGGTTCTTACCGCAGGCCCACCGCTGTCCCCTGGAATGAGAAAGTGCTGAGGGAGCGTCCTCAATTCACTGCCATGCCAGGATCACGCTTTGCGTGGGCTCTGTCTCTGTCCACTCAGCAATTGACCTTATTCACCTATGTGACTTTCTTTTCAGGATGAATCTCACTTCCTCAAAAACATTAAGACTGCTCGCTGTCGCGCAGCTATGCCCCTCCTCAAGGTAAGTCCTGCCGAGAACAGACTTGGAGCCTGAGCCCACTCCGCACTGAGATCCTGCATAGTTTGCTCAGGCTCCCAAGAGGTCCAGGAGAGCAGGGGCTGCCAGTCCGGGGCTGTGGGCGTGGCTTGGCATTGACTTAGGGCTGGGGTGCTAGAGTCCTTTTTCTTCCTAACGTCCTGCTAAGGAACTCGTGGTCGGTGCGGTCGTCTGTCTCTCAAAAGGTGAAGACCTGTGGGAGGTCACAGGCCAGGTTGGGATGGCAATCCACATCCTCCTGGACTCCTCCTAGACCAGACAGAGGGACGACCTCCAGCAGCGTGTCCTGAACAGCTCAGGAGAAACTGCCTGTCTTCCAAGTCGCGTCTGGGGCAGAACACCCATGGTGCTGAGGGAGATGAGCTGTACAGGCTGAGAACCAGGCCAGTGGGTATCAGCAAGAAGTGTTGGCTGAGACGTGCCGTCTAAGCTGGTGCCCTTTTCCTGGGCCGCCCTTTCTGGGGTGGCCTACACTTGTGCCTGAGCACTTTGACTGGTTGAGTCCTGGCCTCAGAGCAGGTGGGGGTGTGTATACAGTGTCGCTTCAGATCTTCATGTAAAAGTATTCTCTTCTGACGTGCATGATGTGTGAGCTCCGTGTTTCATCTGCACACACTTCCGTGCCTGTGCCTTGTGTCCCGACACAGGCAAGGCCCCTAGATTTTCTTGCATCTTTTTGTAGTGAGCTTTTTCTAAATATTGGCGGGGGGGGGGGGGGGGATAGTACAATTAGAAAAGTAGCTTTTTCTCTCGCAACAAGGTAGAAATCTCAGAGATGAGATGTTGAGGGAATTGACTTTGGTTTGGGTAGACTGAGCAAACAAAAGTATGTGTTTATGTCGTGCTCCATTAAAGCAGCTTTTGTGTTATACCAGCATTTTAAAACTGCAGCTTTTATTGTTTAAAATAGAAGCTTTAAGTTGTACGTAAACTAGAGAAAACAAATATGCTAAATGTCAGTGAAGCTTATTAGCATTTGAAAATGAACTTGATTTTTCCACCTCCCCATAACACACACATGAGTGTCTACTCACTTCATATTTGTTTTGTTTTAGGCATAACAAGTAATATGATAATAACAAGTAATATGACACACTTTCCAAAGCAGGATTACGTCATAGGCTCCCAACTTAAAAATAAAAGTTCTTTACTTAAAAACCTCGATCCTCTGCTCATTTTATCCATAAATACTTGTAGGTCAGGGGCCATTTATGGACACACTTAAATGTGTTTCCCAGAGTGGTGACCCTTCTTTGGGGAAGCTTTAATATGTTTTCTTTTGAAAAATGTTAATACACCTGGGTACCGTGATTCCAGTTTTATAGCCATAACTAAAATTAAATCTGTACCGCTGGTTGTTTAGACGAAAGAAACTACAGAATGGGTTGATTATATCATTAAAGGTATAATAGGGAAGCTTCTTAGCAATGATCTTGTTAATGCCGCCGCCGTTGCCTGATCAGCACGCTGGACCACATGCTGGTTTCTGAAATGTGTGCTTCTGAGCCCGACCTTTTAAATCAGCCTTTACATCTTTAATATCTTGGGCGTATCTCAAAGTGACATATTTAAAAGAATTCTTTTTTAACTGTTAACTAGTACATATTACTCTGCATTTGCTGTAGAACTGGGATGAATTAACATTAAAATAGGAGCCGTGAATATAGTCTGCTATTGATGAGGGTGTCTTGAAGCCATTCTCTTCCATAATGGTGACTTCACATGATGCTGGACTGCCAGCAGGGTTGAGTGGAGGTGGCGGTGAGGCGTTCTGTGTGACGTTGTTAACCGAGGCTTTCATCTCTCCGCTGTATTTTCATCTGCATTGGAGTTTCTCAACCTCAGCACTGTTGACACTTTGGGCTGGATAATTCTGCGTTGTGTGGGGACTGTCCTGTGCTTTGTACGACGTTTAGCGGCATCCTGGCCTCTGCCCACTAGATGCCAGTAGTACCCCCGAGTTGTGACAACCAAAATTGTCTCCAGATATTACCAAACATCCCCCGGATGTCAAATCACTCTTCCCCATCTCTATTGAGAACCACTGACCTAGGTAATCTAAGGAAATGAATCTAAATAGTTTGGAATAAGACAGTTGAGAAGAAGTAAATATGCCTTAAAAAGCCATTTATAAAGGGGTGAAGGTTGTCAGTGGTAACTAGACGGATAGTAACTAGACTTTTGGTGGTGATCACTTTGTAGTGTATACAGATGTCGAATTAGAAAGTTGTACTCCTAAATATTACATAATAAAATAAAGCTATATGAGGACCTAATTTAATACCACCTAATTGTTCCTCTGACTTGTGCATCTCTTAGAACTATTTTCTGATCATTAATATTTTAAGATTTTTCAGCAAATGTGCATGATGAGGTAGTTAGATTATGCCATGCAATCTTTGAGATAGCCAGGCCAGGTCATGTCCAGAAGATGTGGGTTTCACAAGCAGCCACATGCGTTGGACATGTTGATTAGGTGATAAGAAAGTGGTGTCGTTGTCCCCTGGGAAGTGTGACGGCTCTCTTTCCCCAGAGCAGCATTTGCCTGGGCTACTAATCAACGTTCTATTTTTATACACAAATGTAGTAGGCAAGACAGAAAGTTATAAAGAACATCTTTATAATCACCTTTAAACTCCCAACAGTGAAAACCACTGTTAACAGTTTGGTTATTTTCTAACCAGTATAAGGCAAGATCATAATTTTTAATGGCTTTGGAGCATTCTATTACATGGATACATTTCATAATTTAACACTTAGTGTTAGACATTGTTTTGCTGTTACATATAATTCTGCAAGTGAACATCATCCATATATTCATAACTTTCATACTTTATCCTTATAAGACAAATTTCTGCACTCAGAATTGCTGTGTCATAATTTAACCTTTTGATAGATGCTTCTGAAGTCCAGTTTGGGCAGACATAACCGTCTTCACTGAGTTCATAACTGAACTCAGCCTGAATCACAAGGTCCTTTTCTCTACACAACTCTAGCTCTGAAGGTGATCAGTTATCTTCCTTTTTGAGCAATGAGATATATGTTCAGGTTTTCTTTAGCTATGTTTTATTTACCGTGCTTTTTACTGTTAAACAAGTATTATAACATTACTAACAGTATCTGATTATTTCTTTAGAGGGAAAAGCCCCCAGAATCCCATAAATCCTTTCCTAATAACTTTTTTTTTTTCTGTGTGAGCAGAATCCTTTTTATATCTCTATTGATTGGCTAGATGAGGTGAGAATAGTGGTCTAAAATGGATGAGCTTTATCCTTTTTCATTAAAATAGTTAAAATGGATGCTGTAATGAAGTACTACAAAAGAGTGCACAGTGAAACATAATTTTCTCCCGCCTCTGGATCCTAGTCCCTTCATCTTTTTCCCCAGAGGCAGTTGTAGTTACCAGATTTTCAGATTTTTCTCTAAAAATTAGCCCATGCCCACATAAGTACATGCATGTGTTTCCTTTCTCCCTTCTTAGAGTGTACAACAACCACATTTTTGCACCTTCCTTTTTTCTCTTAATAGTGTATCTTGGGAATCATTCCACCTCATTCCAGGTGACTTGACCTCAGTCTTACAAATAGGACTCTATTATATATAAGTCTGTCATAATATATATTGTCTGTTCCCTTTTGATGGATTTGTACCCATGCTTTGGCTGTTATGTACAGTACCACAGTGACCATCTTTTCCTATGGTATACAAGTGGGGAGTGGAAAACCCAGTTCCTCTGTGTCTAGGAGCGGTGGTTCTTTGCCCCTCAAGCCAGAGGGGAGAGGAGTAGTGTCAGCTGGGGGGTCTGCTCTCTACCCCAGTATGACCAGGCGACAGGAGGAGTCCCTGTGTTCCAGCGGTTCTGGTAAATTTTCTCAATTTAGCACAGAATCAGTCTTAAAATGAAATGATTGGAATCTTATACTTAAGTTAAAATAGACTATTTTTTTCCAGAGGGGGGAAAAAAACCCACTTTAGTGTTAATTTTAACATGTGTGCCATCTTGATAATACCGATAGGCAAGTGTTTTGCATGCCTTGGAGGTCAGAAATGGCATGACTGTAATCAGCTATAATTATACCCTTTGATGTTGTCTCACAACATTTTGGCATTTTTGAACCAGTGCACCTGTAGTCACAGCCTTCATCCTGTCTGTTCTTCCCCAAGAACTAGTTGCCTGCTATGTGGCATCAGAATGCCATTTCTATCAAAGCAGCGATACTCACTGAGCTTGAAAGCACTCTGGTTATCATGCAGATCAGTTTAGTCAACGCAGTGCCATCCAGACTTGTGACTGGAACTTTGTGTCATTGTGGGGAAAGGCTAGAACCTAGAAGGAACCATTTTTGTGTGACATATACTGACCTAATCGGAGGCTCGAAAGGCCGTTTACTGGCCGTGGCCCTGTGTTGATCCTGGGGGCACCTCTGGTCAGCAGTGGTCATGATCGTGCCGTGTGTCTTAGTTCGGCTTATTTGTCATGGGAGCAGCATCTCAGGAGCAGAGTGAGTGAAGGACAGAACCCCGTCTTCTCCCCAGACTCCAGGCCCCGGAGTCCTCCTGAACACGGACCTTTCCCTCTTCTTCTCAAGCTTTGGATTTCACTTAGTCCCCAGGTATTGACTCTTCTGGTGCTTCCTGGGGAGTGGCCATGAGCCTGCGTTTGTTCCTCATCTGTACTTTTGGCCACTTGTCCCCAACCTGTGCTTGCCACTATCCTTATTTTTGAAGATTCTGTATTGACTTCTGAACTGACTAAAATGTAGCTGCGACATCTCTGCCACATCAGGGCTGCCGAGTATTGGGACACTTGGGGGGTACAGGCGTGACCTTCTCTTTGGTGTCACCTGCCTTCTCATGTCCTGTTTCTAAATCATAGAGGACTTTGCCTGTAGCGTCAACTTCAGTGAGAGTACTGTTAGGAATAATATGGGGTCTGAGAATGGCACTAAGATTTGGGGAGCATGACTTTGTTTCTAGTCTGGGGTCCTGGTGACATATGTTATAGTCGATCAGAATAATTCAGTAAAACAAGTTATTAGCTCAATTGGGAAAAAAAAGAGGCAGCAGAAGAAAGTAATGAAGAATTCCCATACCACTTGTCTGAACTTAAACAACTTCAGGCTTTTCTCTACAATAGAACATTCTCTGGCTCATATTTTAAAATCTATGCGTAGGTTATCACTTTGAATTACTCCATTGGATTTTCCTTGACAAATTACATATACCAACTTATCCTGCTGTCAGCCTGTGGGGCTCTTCCACCTGTGACCCTTGAGGCAACTAAACATGGCCTTGAAGGTCATCTGCCCCTGTGACACAGTGTCTGCTCATGTCAATGACATAATTTCTCTCAGACCAAAGAAATTAATTTTTACATTGTTCCATTGTACGTTTCTTGGGTGTTGCTTTCTCTTCTTAGAGGAGTTAACTGTGAAGTGTTCATTTATACAGTTTTGTGCACATATGTTTTCCTGCAGTGGAAGTTCTCAAAGGTGGAGGGTGACATATAAACCATGTGTAGCTGGGCATGATTAAAAGTATTATGTGTGGCAGTGATGACAATATAAACATACTAGGGCTAAGCACAGAGAAGGCTAAGTCAGCCCGTAATAGATGAAGACACCATTCTGGTTCTTTTTAAAGCTGGCCTTTTTCCCTAGTGCTGCCTCCGCTTTCCAACACCCACAAATGTCCATTTTCAACGGTTCCATCACCCCATAGTCTGGGCAGCATGTGGGAGAACTGACTCAGTGTTAATTCTACCCTTTAAATACCTGACAGAGGACCCTGGAGTGAATTTCAGTCCGCTGCCCTGGCTCAGCCCCCGACAACAATCCCAAAGACCTGGGGAATAGGTTTGGGAGGATGGGCCGATTCTCTCTTACTGATAAGACTTCTCATTTTCCCTGTTTCATTGACATTGCCTTGAGCCAAGGCAAGCGATGCTACAGACGTCATTCAGGAAGCTCATTGTTATTGTAATGAGCCTGCATTAAACCGGGCAGGAAATTAGAGGGCCTGGGTAATTGAACTGTGGAAAATTACAGCTGGAGAAATTCATAGCTCTCCTGTCATAATGGAATTTGGTACTGGTGGCTGCAGAGAGGGCAAGAGTGCACCTTGAGAATTGTATATACTGTATATTTATAAAGAATCATTTTCTTCCCTCTGTTGCACCTTTATTTATTTATTTTTATGAGGCAAGTGTATCCATATAGAAACTTAATTTCCTCCCCTAGGTGATTTACTGCATGTGATTGCTTTATACCACTGTCATTAACTCAAGGTGACAGTGGTTAACAAGCTGTTTCTAGACCACCGAGCTCCACAGTAGGGTCCCTTCCCAGGGCTGAAGTGAATTTTACCTCCAGTAATCTTTGGCAATCACATGTTCTAATACGGTGGGAAGTGTCTCCTTTTTTATTCTCACCCTCTTTTCCATCTTAATAAGAGATGGGATGTTTGGGTCTCACCCCCTTGGGTCAGGTTAGTGTCACGGCAGTGAGCAATCTGAACTTCATCACGGGAACCGAGCAACTATTTATTTCCACCCTACTCACTGCTGAACAGACTGCTGACCCGGACTGAGTTTAGGGTAAATGGATCCGGGTCCCACTTGGAAAGTCCTTATTTACTGCAACGTGAACTTGAGTCAGGGATCTCTAGGCTCAAAACATTGGGCAGCCAAATTAGTGATGGCCTCTTTTTTTCTTCTAAGAAAAATCGAAGTGTGGCTTACTTAACAGGCAATGCCTGACACTTCCTCCTGGGAGTGAGAGAGGGTTGGTTCTTGGTGTCATTATCTGCTCATAAGTTCAACTTGAACGTCAGAAATCCACGCTGCACGTTCAGAGCTGTTGCTGTCTCCACCACTTGCACTTCCTCTTCCGGTGCTGGATTCTTTGGGTGAACCCCATGGTCCGCATGACACTAGTTAGCCTCCTTCTGAATATTTTTCAGCGTACGATGAACATGTTTTCATGACTTACTTTGTACCAGGCACGGTGCTTCAGAAAATGAAGGTGAACACAGCCTAGTCCGTGATGTCAAGAAGCTTGAAGTCTAGTGAGGGAGACAGAAAAGGCAGAGTTGAATGTCATGTGCTAAGTGCCAGCGTAGAGCTGGGCAGAGCGTGCTACAAAGGCCACGTAGGGAAGACATCCACCTGCTCCCAGGGGTCACACCGTGAAGTTTTGGGACGCGCATGCGCTTTTTTCCTGGTTGTGGTACCTTCGCTTCGAGATCCCAGGTTGTGGGTCACACAAAGCTCTGTAGTGAGTTCAATCTTAGTGTCTCTGGAATCTACATCTGCCTTGGTTCTAAGACGATTAAACTTGAGAACTGCCAGCAATCAGAGTGCCCAGGAATGAAAGGTGTTCGTGCTAGTTTCCAGGGCCTTGCGCGGTCCCTGGGGCGCCTGTGTTGTTGGGGCGTTCGGGATATTCCCCATCTTCTCCTCTGTGTGTTCTCAGCACGTCTGGCTCTTTGTTTTCCAGGTTGCCAAGCGGGTGATCTTACTGTCGGGCACTCCAGCCATGTCACGACCATCAGAGCTCTACACTCAGATCATCGCTGTCAAGCCAACCTTCTTCCCTCAGTTCCACAGCTTTGGACTTCGCTACTGTGATGCCAAGCGGGTACCGATCCTCTCTCACATCCCTCACCCGCTCACCCTGACTTTGACACCCACCTTTCGGTCCCTTCTCTGTGGCCCTGGTATGATCAGAAGAGCACTGGCCAGGGAGCTAGACCAAGATTTTAGTTCCGCTCTGACCCAGGGATGTCCTCAGGGGAAGGTGAGAATAGGTCCACGTAGTTTTAACCCTTGTGGTGATTCCAGGTTAGTGTTTTCCAATAAGGGACCAGTGGCTGATGGGTAGGTACATAGAGTGCTGAGGCGAGCTGGAGGTGAGGCCGAGGCCCTAGGCAGAGGGAAGAAAGTACATGAGGCAGCTAAAGTTCACTTGGATTGGGAGGAGTATGAAATCATCCTGTGAGAAAGTGAAGATACTCCATGCAAAAACGGCAAAGGAAGCTTTTGAACAGGTGGAGAGGGGAGCCTGATCTCAGGCGGCCTTGGGTGAGTTCCTATCACTGAGCCTCCACTCATAAATGTTGACTCCTTGTAGTGAATTGTGCTTGGTTGGCAGGCCGGAAGCCTTGACCTACGCGTTATTTCTATAAATATGGTGCCAGTGGGGCAGGTGTCTCAGGAGCTACAATCTGTGCGGTTTCTGTTCTCTAAAAATGGCAGCGAAAGCCTTATAGACATAAAGGCCATTGCAACCAAAATCTTGATTTCTGAAACCTCATTTTTTAAAACTGAAAAAAGGTGTTTATTTAATGACATTGGGTAATACAAGTGTGCAAAAAAGTAGGCTGCAAAACTTCCTCCCTCCCTCATTCTTTCCTACCTTCCTTCCTTCCTCTCTCACTCTCTCCTCTCTCATATACGACTGGAAGGTAATGTACATCAAAATGGATTGTTTTTCTATGCAGAGAAAATAAACATTTTAAAAATACTTATAAATCTTAAATTCCTCCTGTTGGGCCATAGAATTCATTAGTGTTCATTAGAACCTTATCGAGCCAGCTGAGCACGGGACACTGTTCTCCTCACAGATTCCTTTATGTCTCTTCCAAAGCTATCCACTTCAAAATGATGACTTTGCTAAACAAAAGACTACTGTTGAAAGATAAATTCATTGCTTGGCTTTCCTCTAGATCCTGCAGTACCTCACTTTTGAATATAGGTCATAACAATTCTAGCTGCTACAAATCTCTCTCTTATAAGCCAGAGGGAAAGCGTCAAGGAGGTTGAGAGGTAGAAGAGGAAGAGGAGGGTCCCGTGTTTTTCTTTTATCACTGGATCTCCTCATCAACCAATAGATCACAGGTCACATGGACAGTGTGCATGATCTCCACACTTTGCACAGGTGAATTTTGCAGATTCCTTCCTGGGCCTCTCCAGACATGACATAATCCTTGGCTGGTAAGACACTCGCCTCCACAGTTTGGGGGCTGACATCAGTGAACGAAAAAACACAGATAGAATGGGCTGCTGCAACTGCTGAGCCCTCCTGCAGCTTCAGTTTCTTCACATAGACTCATCAGAGCTGACATCCTGTCACCCCTGGCAGGAATGACGTTGCCGATTGCCTTTTCACAGTATAGGTTCGACCTGTGAATGGCCAAAGTGGCTCTGCCCCAAGCAATTGAGAGCTCTTTCTCTGAGGCTTGTAACCCACAAATGCCTCCCTTGTATACTTCTTTCATTTCCTTCGCGCTTCTCTCTGCCTTCTACAGGTTGAACTAGGCCTCGCGGCCATGTATCTCCAGGAGCCAGGCTATCCCCAGATGGCCAGAGCTCCGAGGATGTCCTCTCTGTCCTTGCCTGTCTCCCCTCCAGGTCAGCAGTGTGTTCATGCTGGCATGTTTCTTGGCCTGAGCTGGGGGGTCACTCAGTGTCAGGCAGCGATAGACAGATTGGCCAAAGTCTGTGCGCATTTCCAGTGTTCTTCCTCAAAAATAACCTGAGAAAGGATGTCCCAGCGAATCGGCTCCTTGTTTGCGTGGGTGTTCATTTTTTCTTAGTCAACTGCATTGCTTTCTTCTGGGATTGGGCTGCTTTCTCTTTGGGAAGAGACACTGTCCAGGATCTTCTCCTCCTCCTTGGCTTAGTGCGTTCGTCACTCTCTTCCTCCCAGTGGGACACGGCTCAGCTGTTTCCTGGTGTGCTATGATGGATAGAAGCAGAAGTCCCAGTTGGTGTCATTGCTCACAGTTGGGGAGTGGGTGTGGCTGGCTCCCGTCTTCTTCCTGAGTTTCAAGTAACTCTCTAATCCAGGCTCCAGAACACCCATGATCTGAAAACCAGAAGGGAAGTTTCACTAATTTCTCTTCTCTTCTAATGTCTACTTTCAAAACCCAAGCCAAGGCAGTGAATTTGTCCCTCACCAGTACAGCCAGGTCAGACTTCTCCCACTCCTAAACTCTGTTCCCGTGAGGCTCTAGTGGCCCTGAATTCCAACACCAAACTTGGTCCCCTTCTTAAGTGCAGGTTGTGTCCCCTTGTCCCCAGTTGTTCTGCTGTCACTTTATAAACCCTAATAAAGCCACATCCTGAGTTCCTCTGGCTTCTTTCCTGTGGGGAGTGCCCCTGCTGCAGAGGAATAGCAGGACTCTAAATCCTCATTAATTCAGACCTTAAGGATTCCGGCTTTGCGGCTTTGCGATAAAATCACAAACATACCGAGCTGCTGTTATATTTACATCGAAGAGCCTGACACTTTGGAGAAGTGGCTGCAGCTTACTTACCCATTTGCCCATGCCATTTGATCAGGAGCTTTGCTACATATAAGTTGGTGAGGTAAATAAGACACTCTGCTTTAGTTTTAAATAATTTTTAAAAGAAAATAAGACTTTTCAATTACTTTAAAAACATCTACTTAAATTCAAACAAAGCACTTACAATGTAAATTGTAGTGCTTTGCAAAGTTAATGACGAACTATATTTAGCTTCTTATCGAGACAGGCAATTTCTCAGTTATTAAATGTACTGAAAGCCACACACTTCTTTAACAAAACCTGTAATGCACTTTCCCCGTAGATCAA
The DNA here is from genome assembly GCF_964194185.1 of Rhinolophus hipposideros. Classification (NCBI taxonomy): domain Eukaryota; kingdom Metazoa; phylum Chordata; class Mammalia; order Chiroptera; family Rhinolophidae; genus Rhinolophus; species Rhinolophus hipposideros. Next base: position 82,990,410 of record NC_138052.1, read on the forward strand.
TCCAGATTAGATTGATTGTATATAGTTTTCATGGTCCCACAAAGCCTTCACGTGTGATTTGTACCTTTGTCCTATTTGCACATGATCCACTTTCTGAAAAAGGATCTTCTCTTCCTCGACTACCTGGGTCCATGGGATAATAATGCCCAACTAGTGAGAGGAGGGGCTCAAAATGGAGGCCTTTGCCTTTATTCCCCAAACTGCCCCCTCTGTGTTTCTAGTCTCCTACTACCATCACTCCAGTTTCTCAATCCATTCTCAAATTCACCCTTTCCTTCCTTTTGGCTGCCCCCCGCCCACACACACACGCCATCCAATAAAACAAACATACACGATGCCCTCTTCATCTTTGTGTCCTTTTTTCCACCTCACCCAATGCCTGGTGCATGGTAAGTTTTCAATAAAAGCTTGTTGGATTGTGATTATTCCAAAGTCCAATTTAAATTGTTTGCTATTATTGGGTTTTAGCCTGCAAGATTAAGAGCGGATAATATTAGAACTTAGGAGTATGGTATCCAAATTAATTATGATACCCACTTGTTCCCAGCATGGTTTTTGTCTAATGCGCCAGTAGGCCAGGGCTGCTTTGTGTGTGTGTGTGTGTTTGTGGCTAGCTTCGTGCGTTAGCAGAAGCCACTGAAGAGAGCTCCCGTGCTGAGCTCATTTTCGACCACATACCATGAAGGCATTTGCTGAGAACTTCCAGTTGATTTCAGAGTATGTTTTTAAAAGAAGCACTTTTTGATCGTTTTATTTCCCCACCTTTGAGTGTCTCTTTGTAGTCTCTATTTTACAAAGGTTTATAGGACACCTGCCATGTCTCTACAATTATACTAGGTCCACGGGCCCTTGGAAATGACTGAGGCTCGGCCTTACCCTCAGTAGTTCACAGTCTAGGGGAGGGTGAGGCAGGAGGGGAGATGAGTGGCTAAAAATGTAAGGACGTAGACACCTTGGCTCCGTTTGTTTTTTTATAAGACTGTAGAAATCAGTCTGAAAGATAGGGTTTTTATTTGATTTGATAACAGCTCCTCTAGCTCTGTGGCAGGGAGTAGACATTTCTTGCTCACTGCCTCCCATGAGCTACTGAATGAGGGAACCAGGTTTATGAAGGACTGCCTGGGCACTCTGAAGCCCACCTCTCGTTTCAGCCAGACCGGCAAAAACCTGTGTTCTGGGCTCCTCCCTTTTATCTCACCACCAACCCTGCAATTGCGTTTACTACATTGCTCTTGGTCGTGTTGGTGTGACTTGCACTGAGGACCAACAGCTTTTTAAATCCCTGGAAGTCAAATCCGATGAAGATATTACTGACAGCATTCGTTATTTTATTGCACGATGGACTCTTGAGTATAAGCCCTAGGGAAGGGCATTTCTGTATTTAGTGTGCAGGAATAGTCTGACAAGCTGGTGTCGTGTTTGTTTTTTAATGTAATGGACACCAGACCGCTGACCTCTTGCATTCGCTGCTAGAAAGCTTAGTGCCAAATTGTAGAACGCCGTGATGCATTCTTTTGGTTCACTTCATCCCTGACTTCTTTATCCCTTTTCCTTCTGTTTCGCATGTTTCGTTTATTCATTCTTTAAAGCCACTTGATGTTCTCTGAACAAAGCCAGGGGAAGAGAAGGGTGTGCAAAGAGAAACCTACCTGGAAGTGACAGCCCTGTTAGTGTGGCCCTAGGAAAGTCTAACGAGCTGTATGTCTGTCCTTCCTCCACAGCATGCCTGGGGATGGGATTATTCAGGTTCCTCCAACCTGGCAGAGCTGAAGCTCCTGCTGGAGGAGGCGGTCATGCTGCGACGCCTCAAATCTGATGTCCTGTCCCAGCTCCCAGCCAAACAGCGCAAGATGGTGGTGGTTATGCCAGGTCGGATCAGTGCCAAGCTCAGAGCATCCCTGGATGTCGCCGCCAAGGAAATGACCACCAAGAACCAATCTGTGAGTCCGGGGCTGTAGGTGGGGCCTTGGAAGTTGTGTTCACCGGGGTTTTTCCCGGGAGGGGCTCTGTGGAGATTACCCAGAGTGCTCTGAACTTGCCTTTCTGTAACTTTTTCCCACCTCCCTGGGCAAGGATGGTGAGCCCGTTTCATTTCTCAGCTTACTTAGTCTACTTCGAAAATCTCTTATTTGCAGTTTTTTGTAGATCACTGTTGATGGATGGTCATCAAAATAAGCCCCAGGACAAGTGCAGGATGGTGATATATATTCAGACTCCCTCAAAGAAAATTGGAATTTATGCTCAGTATATTTTAAGAATGCCTCGGTATAGGAACAGTTGTTAGAAATTAGTTCTATGTTTGTTTGATAGATATGTTAATCTTCTAACCACCCCATGTCATTTGCTTTAGTCAAAATAACAAGTTGACAGTTACTTAACAAAGTCGAGTTTTCAACCCCTCTTAACCCTTTGCTTCCTAATTATAGTCATATATGGTTGGTAGGAAGTTGGAAGGATCCTCATTTTAATACAGGGAAACTGAGGCTCATAGAAACTGTGATTCACCTAAGGTCCTGTGGCTTCTCTGTGGCAGAGCTGAGGCTGCATCCAAGCCTGTTAACCCCTATATTTTAGGGTTCTTTCCACTGTGGTGGTTTTATTTCTTTCCAAACACTTTCATTTTATATCTGTCGTTAGTGTCTTACTGTGCTAAGTACCATAAAGTAATCTACACCGGCTCCCTCTCTGTCCTCTTGGGACAAACCTTGCAATTTTCATTGCCAAGAAAAATAACAATCATTGACATTTTTTGGCATTATCATAAAGCATTATCTAGGCTTGATACTACTCTCTATAAAAAAACTTAGACCTAAATGAGATCTCAGCCTTCTGGGAGATTACACAATAAATAAAATAACAAGAGACAGAATGCATGATTTTTTTAAATGTTATTTTACCGTGTGATGAACCAGACTAACTGGTAACTTTTAAGAAAACAGAGGGTAGGGTAGAGGCTGCATGGGTCAATTGTCAAGCTGCATTTAATTTATGTCGTATTACATACATACAATAATCTGGATGGTCTGGAGGAAATGAGCAGGCATCTGTTTTTGCTGTGGAGTTTTCAAAGATCCACAACGCTGGTGTAGAAGTACAGGCCGACAGTCCTGAAATTATTATTTCAGTGGATCCACGAGTGGAACCAGAGTGTTCTGTTGCTAAAATCAGTCTTGGTGGTCTTTTCTTATTTCTAAAGATAAAAAGTCAATAAATGGAAAATTTATTCACAGTGTTAAGTTTTTCTTATAACTTTCTTAAACATTTAATGTCTACTAGTTTTTGCCCACTAGTGAACTCTACCAGATAAGAAAGCCAATGAGTAAGTACAGCAAATATGAGATTAATAGAAAAAATTCAGACATGTCATACTTTTAGATGCAAAGATCTGAATATTTATCAAATGCTATGTTTTAGTCCCCGTGTGTGTGATAGGAGTTAAGTCTGCCGGTATTTCATGGGACTTCCCAGAGAAGAACACCCTTGCCTATACCTGGTTCACCTCCTGAATCATGTTGAGAACAGCCAGTGTGGACAACGGAAAAAGTAGGCTTTTGAATTGAGGACAAAAATACTATTAACTGGCTAAGATGCAACCGTAAATTATGCAATGTGGCCAAAAAGAAAAAGAAAGAAATAGAAGTATGGGAATTTTGTACTTAGAGAAGCAGGGTTTGAAAGCATTTGTTAAACTTTCTGCCAACTTGCATAGTTCCTCAAGTTAGGGAGTGGCTCTTTCCAAAGATGATAGCAGAGGGCTATCAGAAAGCTGCGTTTCTGAGTTTGTAATCTCCCAGAACGCTGCATTTCTGAGTTTATAGTCAATGATGTGAAATTATTCATGGAAACCAGGAATATTGGGTGTTTTATGACTTTTGGTAGTTCCGCAAATCCCTTAAATTATTTGGTATATTTTGGTATTTTCTTACCTAAAAAGGAAGCCATGACCTGCGTCCTGGGCTTGGTGCTGGAAAAATACATAAAGAGAGTACCAACTGCTCAGAAAAGAACCCCACCTATACGGTGATTATCATCTCCACTTCTTCAACGTCCCAGAGTCTTAATGCTGTTCTGCAGATTATGAAAATGAAGCCTAAATTGCACTGTAATTCTTCAAGAATCCAGCAGAGAAAAAACCTAGAGCTCTTCTCAGTTCCATGCTTGAGAGTTGCTATCTGCTTCCATGGAGTCTTAGGAAAATTAAGGGTTGTCCCTGAACGAGAGAAATTGAGTTGGTACAGATTATTACCTTCAGCACGATGCTGAAGCCAGATACTGAATTCTTTCTGATAGTAAGATAAATCCTTGAAAATGTAGTTCTCCTTGGTGTTCTTTAAATTCATTTTTATAATGGAAAATCCAAGGAGAAAATACATTGATGAGCCTTGCGGCATGGACCATCAGGACCTTTCTCACTCTGAAAGCCACCAGTTGGTGCCTGTGTACACTGGGTGTCGGATCAGGAGCACCGCGCTGACTGAGCTCAGGAAGGGAGCCAGTGTCAGCTGGGGCGGCCATTGGACTCGGTGGCCATCAACGCTCCTTCTTAGCCTGGACCAGCAATGGAACTCAGAGCCAAGAGTTAAAATGGGGAATCATGCTTGTATGGTTTTAGTCAAATAAGGAGGCCTGTGAATCAATAGGAAGTCACGCCCCCACCCACGATTTTTATGGTTCCTTTTTAGGCCCAGTTTCCCTGCAATTTTGCACATTATGGTGGCTCCAGCAAAGCAGTGCTGACCTGTCAAAAACTGATTATTTTTGTCTTTGTTCCCTCACACCTTCCCACATGGAAGGAAGACATTTTTTTAAAAGCTTTACATTACAGAAGCCAAGGTGAAGCTGCCAATTTATGTCCAACGAAAGCTTTTTCTCATTTTCCGCTGAAATAGTAGATATCTCTTCACAGGCTAAGAAGAGCTGGCTCTAATCATCTTTTGTCTAAAATCTTTTTTTGATCAGCAAGACCCCAAGCAGCAAAATGGAACAAGGCCATGCAGACTTCCTGGTGACAATATCAGTTCACCCTTCTGCCGTTTGACAGTCCATTCAAATTTCCAACATAGAAAAAATCCGAAACCCCACTGGGTCAATTTAATAAAAGTCTAGGAAGCAGGAACAAAGAATTGCAGGTTATTTAAAATTTCCTGGTCCGTGGCTGGCGAAAGAAGTGAGATCATGAATGGACCAGTATTCTGTCTACTGAGTTTTGGGGAGGTATTTACTTGGTTTTTGTCTTTTTTTTAAGATAAAACTATTGATTTCTCTCACGTTAAAAATTCAATGTGTCTATTGTGTAAAATCTGAAAAGTAAAAGAAAGCACTTACAATAGGTAACATTTGTATTACTACCCTATAAAAATGATTCACCTATCTTTTATATTGCATAATTTCAGCACGTATCATTTGCATATATCATCAGCATATTTTTGCTATAAAATGTATGATATTTTTTGCTTTAAAATATATTATTTATATATACACATATAAACATATATTATATATATAAAACTTATGTGTGTAATAAGCAATATATACAGAGGGTGCCAAACAAATGTATATACATTTTAAAAAAGGAAAAAACTGTATTAAAATTGTAATACTCAATATATACCTATAACAAAAGATGAATACAAATCATGTGTATACATTTTTTGGCACCCCCGGTATAGTTGAAAAGCGGAATTGGGATCATATAAACATACACCACGCAAGGAAGAAAACAGGTTACAAAACTATATCATGAGCACTTTCCATGTTGTTAAATGTTCTTTTAAAACATAATATTTAAACAGTGCATAGTGTGTTCTCACGTGACTGTATTATAATTTTGCTGGCCATTTTTACTGGGGCATTTAAATTAATTCCGTTGTTCACTATTCTAAGTCGTACCACCCTGGAAAAGTGGCTTACCTGTGAACTTGCATGCATCCGACGGTACCGTGAGGATAAATTTTAAGGAGTATGTTGCTGGATCGTAGAGTTGGGCATATTTTGAAGTCTTTGGCACACATTGACAAACGATTCCCAAAAAGGTCAGCCATGGGGGCCACCGTGTGCAGTAAAGGTGTTTGTTTTCTCACACTCGCCTCAGCTCTGTGGTAAATCTTGGGGCAAGGTTTCCGAAAGTGCCTTTCACCATGTCTCTCCTTCTGTTTGCTCTGCCCTCTCCCTTTCTTATTAGCAAGTGGGGAGTGAGTGAATGTGGGTGGGAGGGATGACAAGAGTAACAACAGGCTCCCAAGGGCACAGCAGGAAAATTATAGACGGAGGGTGCCTGAGGTGCCGTCTGCTTGAGGCAGACTGCACCTACTGCGGGTGAGGTCCTCACAAGGACCCTGGCTTGTCCCTTCAGCATATCCTACTAGGGACTACATTAGGTTAGAGGGCCTAACCTGCTGCAGGGGACCCTGTGAGGATACATGAACGGACTTCATGAAGTTTGTGTGTCCAGAGCCTCATCCGTCTTAACTGGTCTGTGACTGAGAAGTTCAGATGCACTTCCAGGGAGTTGCATCTTCAATATGAGTTCCCAGGAAGTTTAAGTTGTTAAGCTGGACTACTGTCACCACACAAGAGGAGCAGTGGCCTCTGCTGCCATGATACATGTAGAAGTGAAAGGGGTCAGTGCCCCCACGGATTCCTGTGGTTCCTGGGTATCTTCCTTCCTTCTCATCTCAAGACCTAAGGAAAGATGCTGTCTAAAGCCAAGAAGCTCTTTTGACTAGGCAGCATTTTCCACCATCTGTGGTATCAATAATTTAAGGTACCATCTGGCTGTGTCTGCTTTCCTGAGTTAGTAAGGGCCCAGGAATAAGGAGTTCTGGACCACAGATGTTATTGCTGTGGGTTCACTTCTTTGTTTCATGAGGAGGCTGTCGTGTCAGTCACTGGCCTCATAGGCCCCGGCACGAGAAGATGGGGGCCTCTGTAAACCCATGCCTGCTAGTGGAAGGAGATGGTGCCCCACCAATGGGAACGAGAGTATCTTTTATCTCTGGGAGCCCAGGGTGATAGTAAATGTACCTCATTATGAAACTGTCTGAGCATCTCCTGTGTTAGCGTTCTTTATTAGGATTTATTTAGATGCAAACTATAGAGAAAACATGATTTCTTCTGAGAAGTCACTTACCTTATGTGGGAAACAGGCCAGAAACCGCGAGTGATGGTTTTGAGATGATGCTAGAATAAACTAGTTGGAGTCAGTAGGAACTGATTCAGCAAGTCTTCGATGGAGGTGAGTTTGGTCAGTTGGGTATGGACACAAGTTGGCAGAAGAACAGGGGGAGGCAAACACACGTTGGGCTAGTGTCATGTGTAAGTTGTCCCCAGGATATAGTAAATAGGTATCCTTAGCAAGGCTGCATTTCAGCTGATCACGTGAGCTAGGTGTATATGGTGAACCCTACCTGAAATGCCTTTCCAAAGAACTTTCATGATCCTTGCCTCATTGTATTCTCACAACAGTTCTCAGTGGCTGACAGAGTAACTATTATGCCATGTGTCCCATGGCAAATCCAGAGTTCAGGCAGTTACTGTGGCTTGGCTAAAGTAAGTGCCTAAGTCAGGGTCTCCTGGCTCCGGTGATTGGTGTTAGGATTTATAAAGCTCATAGCGGCCATAATTATGTCATCTTAGCACACAGTTCTCAGAGTAGGAGACTTGAAACTCTCGACTTCTCTTTCCACAGAAAGGACAGCAGAGAGAAGCCCTCCTTCTGTTCTTCAACAGAACAGCCGAAGCTAAAATCCCATCCGTCATGTAAGTAGTCACCAAGTGTCTGTCTGTCTGTCTGTCTGTCTCTTTCGTCTTTGAAAGAAACACCTGTATCTTAGTCGGCCAGAATGGTTTTACCGCTCGGTAAGAAATGATCAGATTCCAGTTACAGCTACTTTAAATGTATAAGGTTTAGGATATCACAGCCTCGTCACCCACAGGCATGAGTGGGCTTGTCACCGCAGTGCCGCCAGGATGTGCCTGGGGTCCCTGTGAGATTCTGTCTTAACCCAAATGTCCTGGAGCTGCTGCCATATGTGAGGAAGGTGGGGTGACCCAAACACTAAGGGGGAGTTTTCCTCTTACTGGGGGAACTGTGCTCACTTGCCTGTAGGAAAAAAATTAGGGCTTTCATGAAAGACCGAGAAGCTGCCTTGGGTGATTCTTTGGTCTTCTCCAAAGATACGGTGTTTCAGCCATTATTCACCTACGGAGAAAGAAGAACTTCAAAGTTTGTTCCAAAGATATGAGCAAGGGGACATTGTTACGCCTAATTCTCCTTCCACCTTATAAACTAAAGCTGAAGTAATTTCTATTCTTAGAATTATTCACTGACTGGAAAAATAAAATCTCAATTGCCTGCCTTTCTTAAAGAAAGAAAAACCCACTCATGTTCAAGTATCCCTGTGGTTCTTAGAAACTTGAGCCAATTCTCATGATGTGCAGTTTGCTTGACTTTTTTGTTTAACATTCATGGGAGATACTGGCAGGATAATGGCCCAAGTGATTAAATTACAACGAGAATGGATTTGGTGTGGGTTGAGCGGTGCCAGGTTGGCTGTGGGGACCAAGATCTGTGGACAAGTGGAGACACAGCCTACCCCACCCTCTCACTCAGTCTCCATGTCTCCCAGCCTCACCCCTCTCCCTCTGTGCCCCTAAATGTGGTAAGAGAGTGAGTTCTCTGCAGTATTCAAATCTAAGATTCTCCACAAAGGCTGCTGAATGTTGGCCAGCTCTCCTTCACCCTCTGGGCACTGCCCTTTTCATTTATGGTACTGTTATGAGACTAATGAACTCCAGATGTGGTTTTTATGGTCTGGAAACTTATCTCTCAGAAACGAATCTGAATTGTCCCCACCGACCCATTTCTCATATGCTGCCGAATAACAGATGGCAGGGGTGTCGGTCCTTCCCCTCCCTCGCTCAGTGTGTGACCTACAAAACTCAGGGTTTATTGAGTCCCAGGCCCAGAACCGACCATGTCTCTTAGAAATTACAAATCCAATCATTTTGCCACCTCATAAATAAACGTGTGTAATGCCTTGTCTTAGTCCGTTCAAGCTGCCATAACAAAAATTCCAGACTGATAGACTGGGTAGCTTAAACAACAGACGTTTGTTTCTCACAGCTCTGGAGGCGGGGAAATCCAACTTCAAGGCGCCAACAGATTCAGAGTCTGCTGAGGGTTCTCTTCCTGGCTCACAGACAGTCTTCTTCTCACTGTGTCCTCACATGGGTGCTCTCTTGGGGTCTCTTTTAGGAGAAGACCCCTAACTCCATCACCTGCCATAGGCTCTACCTTTCCATACCATCCCAGTTAGGAATATTTTGACACAAGCATTCATTCCATAGCACACCTCACACATACTGTTTCACAATTCCATTATAAATTATATAGTGCTTTATCGTTCCAACAATTTTGACATCTGTTAACTCATTTCACATTTACAGCCTCTTTGTGAAATCAGTAGAATGAGTCATGTTGGCACAGTTTTTTAAGTGCAGAAACAGTAAATCTCATGAAAATCTCTGGACCTCACAGTCACACAGCTAGGAGGTGGAAATTAGATTATAATTCTTAAAACCACAGTTTCCTCTGCTGGTTGTTTTTCTTCCCTTTATTGCTATTGTTTGTTTTCATTTTAAGGGACATCTTTCAATAGGAAAGCCAGGGTTATTGTGGTTAGGCAAATACTTTTAGCCTGGTAACTTAGGGACGCAGGGAAGGGCAGAGCAGTAAAGCCATGTCTAAGCTGTAAAGGGGAGAGAGCCATTAAGAAAATGGGGGCCTCTGGTGACTGAGTTGGCCGCGTGGATTTCATGGCCTCCATGGCCTCCCGACTTGTTAATGTGGTAGCAATCAACATTTTTGCTTAGATCATGGCAAACTTTATGTCTCAAGCTAATTAGAGTCTATGTAGTTCACAAATTAAACTCAAATCCATACCCTGGTTGGCCATAGTGTTGTTTGAAAATAATTCTTATATGTGTAGAGGACAGTCCACTGTAACAGGAAGCCTTTGACACGTGTCCTTCTCCGAGGAGGGCAGTGTCTGTTCTCTGCCCAGATACGACTATGTGTGGGGATGGCCTCTGGTGGAGCAAATGCTCCTTGTATCCTCGGAAGCTCACCTTCCCGCCACCTTCCCACCACCCTGCAGGAACGGTGAGCTGCACTGGGACTGTGAACCCTCTGCAGGGCACTTGTCCCGGGGAAGCTTCCAGGGTATGCTGACTGGGTAACTCTCCCCCCTGCAGTCCCCAGGTAAGGTAAGGGGCAGGAAGTCAAACAACAACAACAACAACAATAGAACAGTAGGTATTAGAGAGAAGTAAATTAAAGGGAGAATGAAGACCAAGCCAATTAGGTGCTTCACCCCATATTCCTTTGCCTCGGGAAAGAATTCACTTACTGCTGACTTAACTGCTGGCCCAGATGTGGGCAGGAGCTGGACAGCTTTCCCAGACCATCTCTTCGGTATGATTCCTGAAGAAATTCGATTACTGTCAAGAATCCCTAAATCCCCTGCCTTGGCATTTTCAGATCTATAGACATTTCAATTTGAATTGAAAACTCATTATAAAAATAGTGGCAAGCAAGGTGCTAACTGTTAATTATCTTCTATGATCCCAGGTAATAAGAATGTTTCAGTAACAGATCAAAGACACATAAAACATGCAGATACTTCAATTTATTTGTGTATGAGAGATGACTAAAAAGTATGGAAGTACTCCTTCTGCACCTGGCAAAATATAGCTTGCTTCCCCACAGCTCCTAACTTTGCTTCTTTTATTCAAGTGACCTGGCAGGAGGGAAAGGGGGAGAGGTGCGCTCTCAGAGAAGGGACCGAATGGGCCAGGGAAGACAGGTACCCTGAAGGTGTCTGCTACAGATACAGTCACTTTTCAGTAATTAACCTAAACTGGATGAGTATTAGGTTTAACTTACTGTGTTCTCATTGTCAAATGCAGTGAATATATCCTGGACCTGCTGGAAAGTGGAAAAGAGAAGTTTCTAGTGTTTGCCCACCATAAGATGGTTCTGGATGCAATTACCAAGGAGCTTGAGAGAAAGGTAAGCTCCCTTTGAAATTTCACACAGGATGCATTTATTGTTTGTGTGTCGGCTACTAAGTTGTTCTGAGTAGTCTGAGGTCACATCAGCAAAGGAGTGATCGGCACTCCTGATGGTTTCCGGAAGCATTGCTAAAGACTTCCTGAAGAATTCTTCTTGCTTATAGTACCACAGTGCGGTCAAAATATCTTCCCAGCAGTGTCATTTAACTTCCTCCATGCTCTGTATGGATATCCCAGAAATCTTGCTTTGGGAACATCTCCCAGTGGGTCCCCCATCATTCTGTGTAAATAATTAGAAAATTGACAAGAAAAGAGGTAACAGAAATTGTTCTCCTTGGTGGAGACAAGTATTTGTGTGACAGTCCTCTCCTCTTTCTTCCTTTTGTTCTTCCTTATTACCATCAAGGTGGTTTTATTCATTATACGTGGCCATGTGCCAACTTCAATACAGAGTTTTATGATCCTCATTAAATTGAGTGAAAAATAGCTGGAGGGATTTCCTGGGATGTTCATTAAAACTAAACACATCATATTTTCACCCCCTTTTTAATTTTTTGGTTAAATTTCGGACCATAAATTACCTTTGTCTTCCGTCATTTTTTATGTAATGTTTCAAAAATACAGAAGAGTACAGGGAAAAAAACAACAAACACCTATATGTCCCCTATCCAGGTGTACACACTGTATAACTCCATTTATATAACATTTTTGAAATGAGACATTTTAGAAATGTAGGATGGAGTAGTAGGGCCTGGACATGGTCACCAGGACCACAGAGGATCCTGGTAGTGTTAGAACTGTTCAGTATCCTGACTGTGAGGGCAGATCCATGAAAACCCACACTGGTGAGAAAATTGTGTAGAACACACACACACGAGTTTAAGTAACGGGAAATCTGAGGAAGGTCCGTGGCTTGTATCAAAGTCAGTATCCTGGTCGTGATATTATACTACCGTTTTACAGAATATTAACCATTGGGGGAAACTGGGCAAAATGTACAAGGAATCGCTCTGTGTTATTGCCTAAGCTACTTGGGAATCTGCAATTATCTCAATACAAATTTCAATTCAAAAGACAAGGAAAGACAAGACTAGACCAAGTAACCAGGCTGATGCTCCAGCCGGCTTTGCGGTCCTGCCCCGGGCACCACGCAGCCCGCCTCACTTCCCTCCCGTGTCCCGCAGAAGGTGCAGTATATCCGCATCGATGGCTCCACCTCCTCGGCAGACCGAGAGAGTCTGTGCCAGCAGTTCCAGCTGTCCGAGAGGCACGCCGTGGCCGTGCTGTCCATCACCGCTGCCAACATGGGCCTCACCTTCTCCTCGGCCAACCTGGTGGTGTTCGCCGAGCTGTTCTGGAACCCAGGGGTATGGGACGCATGGCCATGGGGAGGACGGAGCTGGTGTCAGTGGGGAAGACAGGGCTCTGTGAGCTGTCCCTGCTGCCAGTCTCATCTCCTGTCTGTTTCCATTAGCCCTCGTAAACATGTTTATGCTTTCCACCAACCTCTTTTAAGTGAAGACGTGCACATCTGTTGGTTAGCTGTTAGGTATCCACAGCAACCCTGAGTAGTAGGATGACTCCGCCTGAAAACTGAATGAGAATACTGAAGTCTTAGGAGGAATCATAGAAGTCACCTCTCTATGAGGCATTTGGAGCACAGACAGCTCAGGTGCATATATGTCACCAAAGGGGAGCTCGTGGCAGCTCCAGGCCACAGCCCAGCCCTCTGGCTTTCCGCCCTGTACCCCCTTTATTAACCATCCCTGTGAGCTGCCTTGGCCACAGGGGCCACAACAGGGCGACGGCTGTGGGTGTTCCCTGAACACGATCATTGTGCCACTGGCCTTCTCTGATCAGCGGAGAACTGGGACAGCATGTGGAAGACGTTTGTTTGCACTCATTACGTTTTCTCCTGAGCTCCAGAAAGAATTTATTTCCCCTCGCATGTTCTCACATAGTGTTGCTGTTGTTGGCCACACATAGGTGTTTGCTTTAATGATGGGTGGATTTCCAGGTGGAGGGCATTTTATAATGGAGACAGTGCTCCTGGTGGTAGGCGTCCACCATATCAAAAACTACCCTACCTCCTAATATGTTTGGTTAGCTGGGAGATAATTGTTTTGAGTTCATGGAGAGGAAGAATGGACGTGTGCCACGTTTCCTTGGTTTGCCCTTCTTCCCAGCCTGATGGCAGAAGCAAAGCTCGCGTCCCCTTTGCAGCACCTAGAACCGTGCCCGACACAGAAAGGTCACCCCCAGCTATCCAGCTGCAGATTTAATTCCCTGACCAGTGTTTTGCTTGGTTCTGTCTTTTGTCAGATGGCAGGTCGTTTGTAGGGAGAGGCTCATGGGTCCGCCACCACATGGCACGGCAGTGAAGTCCTCTGAGGAAGAAGGGTTGTGGTGGGGCTTCGGGGCAAGGGGCTGCCTGCTGCGCTGGGCTGAGCGGCCTCAGGCCTTGCCCTACAAAGAACCTGATCCCCGGGCCTCACAGGTGCTGATGCAGGCTGAGGACCGGGTGCATCGCATTGGACAGTTGAGCTCCGTGGGCATTCACTACCTCGTGGCGAGAGGCACGGCTGACGACTACATTTGGTATGGCCGGCCACTGGCCCGGCACTTGGGGTCGAGCAAGGCTTGACACAGATGATGTATTTCCTTTGCTCTCTCACTGCTTCTGCTTTTTGCAACAGGCTTCAGGGATCCCCACAGAACATCTGTTAGGAATGCCCTCCCACGTTCCCACTTTCATCATGACCATGTTTGGCTCCTTCACAGCATTCACTGCTGACTTGCATGGTGCATGAGCCAATCTTGTAGGAATAGGGACTGTGGCTCCTTTCCCACTGTCTTGAGACAAGGGAGGAGAAATGGCTGTGATGAAGTGTAGATGGCATTTGTAGAACACTCTGTTCCGAGCCGTGAAGGCATGTTGAGACAGGTGACAGCCCCCTTTGCCCCTTTATGTTGCGCGTTGGTGTGATAAGGCCATCTTATAGCTGCTGGGCCATCAGGAGAAAGTGGCTCACTCTGGGCCATGTCGTGCTTCGTTAACAGAGCTGGGGGTTCATGTCTGTTATCTAAGCAAAAAATCCCAAAATGCTCCTTCCCATCCCCATTTCCCCCTTCCTGATACTAAGTGTCCTGATTATCTCAGTTTCCACTACTCATCTGTTTCCAGCCTTGTGACTGAGGGGTCTTACCATGCAGGGTGTGCAGGTCGCCCCTACTGCCCAGGGTTGGTTTAGTGGACTGGTTAGTGGGGCATCTCAAAACAACACCAAGTTCAAGATTTAGTTGTAATGAGGCAACATTTATTTCCTACACATCTTCCCTCATAATGTATTCTGAACCTGATGATCTGAGCCCTAAGTGGGGTGGCTTACCATTGAGAGGAGGGAGCTATTTCAGGATGGGTGCTGTGCCTTGAGGGTACAAAGATTGGAAACACTGTGTCGCAGCCCTCCGACCCAAGAACAGGGAGGGTGGTCTCATTTTCATCAGTCTGCTGTTTCTGTGCAGGTTGGATTCACTGCAGCTCATTTCTTTCCACCAGGCCCCTGATTCAAGAGAAGATGAAAGTTCTGGGTGAAGCCGGGGTTTCCGAGAGCAATTTTTCAGAAATGACAGAAACCACTGATTACGTATACAAGGTAACAGCAGCACATGTCTCCTCGCCACTGGGGCACAGGGAGGCATTAGGCTGCCCACCCAGCCCATGGGTCCTGAGTGGGAAGATATGAATCACTCCTGGGGGCCTCGTCCTGCTCCGGAGACTGCAGCATTCTCAGTTCAATCCATTGTGCGTCCTTATGGAGAAGTGATGGCGCTGACAACTCCTACTTTGTGTTTTTTAAAGAGAACACAGCTCACAGTGGCCCATGCAGGGATCAAATTGGCAACCTTGGTCTTATCAGCACCACGCTCTAACCAACTGAGCTAACCGGCCACCCCCAACAACTCCTACTTCTGACCTTCCCTCAGAGATTCTCATAAAACTAGGGTTCCAAATGCTGCCTCTTCCATCAGGCCATTAGGAACTGACAGAAAACACCCCGTGGCAACTGTTGAATTGTTGCAGAAAGTACATAGCAGTACCACACAGTAGGGCGGCCCTGGGGACATGTCCCCAGCACAGAATAAGGAATGTTCAAAATCAGGTATTGCTTTTTTATAACATATATTCCCCTCTTGTTGGTGCATTTTATTCTCAGTGCCTGCCATTTTTATAGAAGGGTGAACTGAGACATGCAGAACAGTGAGACTTGCCCACAGTTACGGGCCTCGTGAAGCCATCCCAAGGTAGACAGCTTCCCAACTCGGCCCAGCATTCCTTCTTATTATCAAGGAGAGTAAGAGGCCAGCGAGCATCCTTCCATGGCCAGCTGGGCCTTGTCAGAGGTGCTGAGAGGAAGTTTGTTGGCCTCCAGAGAGGAAGCCTGCCGTGGCCTAGCACTCCGGCCCAATTGCTGCCACAGCCTCTTTCTTCTCCGTTTCAATGTCACTCACTGGAGAGAAGCAAGAGGCACAAAGACTTCCAAAGCCTTGTCTTTCACCTGCTCAGGTGATTGACGTGGAAGGTGAGGACCCGGGAGGTACTGCCTGCTGGAGGCCCACTCCTGAGGGGGAATCTTTTCTAACAAGAGAGGTTAGACAGAGGTCTGAGCCTCACACAGAAAGGGGCCCTAGGATTGCTTGTCAGAAAGCCGAAGTGCCGAGTCTTTCCTGTGGAATTGCCAAGCATCAGAGGCTGAGTTCAATCAACAAAATCTTATAGGTGACACTAAGATTTAGGAGTCTGAGAATCGATCTTTCATTTACATTTACTTAGCAGCTAGATCCTTTCTTCCGAATGTAATTATTAGGATGACTAAGACTCGGAGATTATGGGTTTAAATGGAGAGTTGAATTCAGTTGAATGGTAAATATTTAACAGAGCCTTTGTTATTATATGACCTGTAAAAAGAAAAAGCCTTATTTTTAAAGGATTCTCAGCTACTGATAATGAGTTTATGCGTTTACTTAGTTACAAATAGAAATTCATTAATTCATACTGGCCTTACCCTCAGTTACTCTGAATTTCAGGTGCAGGATAATATAAGTGGAGTTGATCAATATTTATTGTGACTAATAATTATGTCAATTTTTTTTTATTAAAATAGGGCTGAAAATTTCATGAACTACTAGAAAAAGAAAATGTTGCCTCCTGTGTAGGAGACAAAAGCAAAAGAGGTTATGTCTCACTAAGATATCCTGCCTTCTGATAGAGGAAGTGAAATGCTAATCTGATTTTTGAATTTGCTTCCATTAATTATGCCTGGCCCAAATTAGCACATGGAGTTACCATCATCATAATCAAATACACATTAACAGTTATTTCTACTTGGAATAGGCTGCCTTGCGTGGTGGCATTTCCTGGACCTTGCAGTTGTTCAGAAGGTGATGAGAAGAGAAGACACTAGAGGAGGACATGTGGATGGCGTGGGGCGGACCTTAATGGTCTTCAGTATCACTTCCATCTGAAAGGATAATCTCTTCGGTCTCTTTTTTCTTTACCCAAAGTGCAGGAGAGAAGAGATCAGACACTAAGACAGTAAGGTTGCTTTAGTGATGAGTAGTTTACTGAGCTGGCTTGCTCACACCATCATACAGCAGCTGATGGCGTGAAATGTGCAGTCCCTTCCCT
Source organism: Rhinolophus hipposideros (assembly GCF_964194185.1). Lineage (NCBI taxonomy): Eukaryota > Metazoa > Chordata > Mammalia > Chiroptera > Rhinolophidae > Rhinolophus > Rhinolophus hipposideros. The sequence goes on from NC_138052.1 coordinate 83,007,172, forward strand.
CACCTGTGTGTTCTCTCAACAGCCACAGTGGCAGGAAGTCAGTGTTGGAACCTGGATTCTTTTATCTTTCCTTTTCTTTCTCTGATGAAGGACCCAAAGCAGCAGGCGATCTATGACCTATTCCAGAAGTCCTTTGAGGAAGATGGAAACGACAAGGAGTTCCTTGAGGCAGCAGAGTTCTTTGACCCTGGAAGTGCTTCAGGGTCATCAGGACATAGTCCCCAGGACCCAGGAGACCCGCTGGACGAAAGCACACTGACAGGCAGTCCACTGAAGAAAAGGAGATTTGAATTTTTTGATAACTGGGACAGCTTTACCTCTCCCCTGTAAGAGGGGCAAAAAAAAGCATTTGAAAATCACGGAATTCATTAAAATAAACGAAGACATTTTGTTTATAAAGCCTGTGCTCCTCTTGGCATGACAGGGGTGCTGGTCTCTGTCTCCATCCGTAGCAAGTGACCAGGCCAAGGATCAGCATTTCCTTTCCAACCTCATTACATGTGGGTTTGCTTGGGTCTTTATTAGCAGACAGTAGGTTGTAGTAGTAGTAATTCGTGTTCTTTAAATAATGAGATGCTTCCCCGAAATAGGGACTTTTAACAAATATTTATGTACCAGGCACTGTTCTAGGTGCTGGCAGTAACTCGCCAAACACACGAGAACAAGTATGCTCCTTTGCAGAGGTTATCATATCATGAGAGAGGCCATAGTTAGTTACATATTCTAAGAAGAAAAATTAAAAAGTAAGGGTTTAGAGCAGGGGTTTCTTTTTCTGTGCATAGCCAGATAGTAAAACTTTTGGCTTTAAGGGCCAGGACAGCTCTGTTAGAACGACTCAACTCTGCTGCTGTTATGCCAGGTCAACCACAGATAATCCGGAAACAAATGATTACAGCTCTTTTCCAATAACATTCCGTTATGGACACTGAAATTGGAATTTCATATAATTTCTACATGTCACAAATTATTATTCTTTTGATTTATTTTCAATCATTTAAAAATGTAAAACGCATACTTAACTCTCAGACCATACAAAAACAGGCGGTGGGCAGGGTTTGGCCTGCAGACCACAGTTGGCTAACCCCTGGTTTGCAGCAGCACTGTCCGGTAACATAAGCCCCATATGTGATTTTATTTTTCTAGTAAATTATTTTTAAAGATAAAGAGGGATCAAATAAGTAATATTTAACCCAATATATTCAAAACATTGTCTTTTCAATGTATAATCGCTACTAAAAAGTCACTGAGGAACTACATTATTTTTTTTTCATACTTCAAAATCCAGTGTGTATTTGACACTAATAGACGCTTACCTGCTACTCACTCAACCCCCCTCAGGGTGTCCAGAGACGTTTGGGTACAGCTTTTCCACTGGAGCTTGGTCAGGTTCTTTAAATGGCTTAGAGAAGGAGCTATGATCTCATTGCTTACTTCTATTAATAGTTCCCCCTTACTCCAGGAATGTAGCTAGGCGCTCTGTGACCTATTTATAGATCAATGGGTTTGCTTTGAAAGTAAAAGGGAAGTGTGTAGGTGATTTTGAAACACACATACCCATTGTTGCTTAGGACACTCACTGATCGTGGTTAAATGAACAAATCCTGGCTGTATTCACCTCGGAGCCCGACATACAGAGTGGCCCTTGTGATACTGCAAGATGCCAGATCAGTGCCTGTCGTTGGAGGGTTTGCCCTTTGTTCTTGCAATTTGGTGCTTGTATTTGAAACCACTATTTATTCCTCTGTGGTTTTAGTAAATGTGGCCTGTTGAGCCTGCATCTGAGTCCTCTAATTGAACCTCAGTTTCAGCTGCTCTGGAGAAAAACTTCTCTGAGATGTCCCTGAGGTCCTCCAAAGTAAATTTTATTTATACCTTGTAGCCTATATATTTTCAACTATACCGTCTGAAATGTACCTCTGAAATTTATAGAGAGCCATCCGGCCGCTTCTGTAATTCAGTAAAAGACACTTGGATTTATTTATATAGAGAGTGCATACCTTTGGGTTTAAGGAAGGATTTCCACACTAACTCCTTTTCCTCCTGTACTTGGCAGCTCGATCCAGACGTATACACCCCAGCAGCCAGCATGTTTTCTGGAAATGTCAGTTAGAATGAAGACAATTTGAACCCATCTCATTCTACTCCTGTCCCTGTCATCAATTATCCCCATAAAGTGGATAATTTTTTACTAAAAGTCCCCCCAGGTCCACTCACACTGTCTGCTTCCCCTTACCAGGGTCATTAAGTGGAGTCTTGTACCTTGAGTGACCCTGGTTAATTTCTGTCCCGGGGCCAGCGTAAGGAAGATGCTGTTAGCTTTGATCCACTTGTGCTTGAATTAATTGTGTCTTCTTGGCTTCGCACAAGCCTTTTTCTAGGTCAGAGGAAGAGCTGAGAATCAGAGCTGGAGGTGCCGGCGGCCCCTCACCGCTGGCTAAGTTTTGCCTTCTCTGTGCATTCTTGTCTATTGAACCTTGATGCTTTCTGAAGCTCTGTTTAGGTGAAATTTAAACTGAAAAGAGGATAAAAAGACGTCTAACCTTATTTTTTACCCCATGGTTTCACTTCTTACCAAGTTCAAGATTATAAGGTAAAACATGGCTTGGAAGCTTAAAGGGATTTTCATTGGAGTAGTCTCTCATACTTATGCTTTATTTTGGTTGTGCGTTTTCCTGCGGGGGTCTGGAATTGATGCGGAGGGTTGTGTGGGGGTCAGCAAAGGAATTGATGCCTAATCATAGTGGAAATCATTGAGAGGCCTGTGATGGACAGTCTTTTGGGTATTATGACAGCCAACAGTTACTTGATTTTGTAAGACTCTGCCACATTCCCCCCCAACCCATTAAACAGATTTTATTGAGTACCAGGTACTCCTCTCTGTTCTTAATCCCTCTTTTTGGGGATGAAATATAATACATAAAAAGTACATAAATTTAGAGCTTTACAAAATATTACAGAATAAACACCTGTATAATCATGACCCCAAGGTTATGAATGTAATATCTTCAAGAAGCTTTATTGTTGTGCTTCTAATGTTTATATCTACATTCCACCTGGAGGTTATTTTTGTACATGGGTAAGGTCAAGGTTAATTTTTTTTTCCATATGAATATGCAGTTATCTCAGCACCACTTATTGAAAAGAATTTCCCTTCACATACTGCTCTGCAGTGCCTTTTCACTGTTATAAATTTGAGGTAAAAATTAACCTAGAAATGTATAAATAAAAAATGAAAGTCTTACATTCTCATCCCTCCTACATGTGGCCCTTCTTCCTAGAGGTAACCCATATAAACAATTTGGGATGGAGCCATTGGTAATACATTCCCCATGCGTACAATTATAAAGAAACATACAACAGGTCCTTGAATAAACATCGCTTCATTCAACATCTTCATTACATTGTTGATGAGGTGCCATAAGAATTTCAGTCTTGTTTATATCAATTAGCCTATGGTAAAATTGGTGTCCTTATACATCTTTTCACTTAAAATCACAGAAACAATCAATGATGTTAAGTGAGGACTTTACATAGAATTTGTTTTTACAAAAATTGTATCAAACTCTTCATACTGAAAATGGCTTATTTCACATACACTATTTGGCCATTGTTTCATATCGAGCTATCTTATCTCTTTTAAGAGTTGCAGAGTAACTCCCATCCTGATGGCTGCATTACCTGTGTCAATGCTCTGTGAAATCTCCATTTAAAAAAAGAACTAGAATGCATTTAAAGTAAATCTGTGGCAAGAAGTGAGAAAGAAAAGAATCCTCATGTTGAATTCATTTCAGACACCTGATACTTTCTAGGTGTCCAGGTCTTGGTCTTGGCAAACATTGTCCCCCCTCTTGCTGAGTCAGCTCTTCCCTGTGGAGCTTGGACAAAAGGCTCTTGACAGTTCTGTGTAGACTTTGCTCTTCTGTGGCCACCAGGCACTTCAGTGAAGGGCAAGCAAGAGCCCTTCAGGCAGGAAGTGAAGGAACAACATGGAGCCTGGGTCTCCAGAATAAGTCCTTTCTGTCTCCAGCATGACATGAATTCACAATGATGCTGGCACCTTAGATTTCCTTCAAGAATATGATGCTCCATGTGGCCCCAAGAGAACTGATTGACTCAACAGCTAAAAGAACTCTTCTCTGCAGCCAACTTTTAACGTATTTATTTTTCTAAAGGTGAAAGTGAATTTTGAGTACTTCTGAGGAGCAGGAGTGACTCAATAGAGATTTTCACTGAGACTTTTATGGGGACACATTACAGTTAATCTCTACACCTGATGGTTCTCTAATAGGGGTGGAGATTTACTAGCCTACAGATAAAACAAATGGAGATTTTATGAGAGGCACAATTCTCTGAAGCCACTGAGAGCTGATTCATGAGAGGGCTATGTGCACACCCTCAAGCTTGCTATTTAAAAAGAATTGTTCAGTTTTGACAAAATTGCTTTGAACGTGAAACATGTCCTCCTGTTACAGAGTGTCTCGTTTTCAGCCAGTCTATTGCATTCTTATTAATGCAGGAGACGGGGTGGGGATGTGGTAAATGTGCTAAATGACGATCTGAACTAGACTCTAGATCCAGCTCAGGAGAGCTCACTTCAGCTTGGGCTGTCCCAGCGCGGGGCTCGCCGTGCTTAACAACTCACCCAGAACAAGTGAGCCACCACTGCTTGGCAGGAAGCAAAGACTGGAACATTAGAGTGCTCGTTTCTCAACCCTCCTTCCACAAGTCCCATTTGTTTGCATCAATGTGAATACATTTTTATTTTAATTTATAATTTTCTGGAGACGGTATAGTTTTGGCGGAGAGGTTTCCAGGAATCAGCCCCCCTCCCCTGCCAAATGCAGTGTATTTCTCTATTGGGGAAGGAGAGACTTGCTCCCTGGGCCCCTTGCTATTCTTCACCCTAAAGAAGCAAAGGCTACATGAAGCCTGTGGTTGGGGCATCCTGCTCCCTCGGGGGAAACTTAGGTAGCAGTAGCTATGGCTGTAATAGGTTCATTTTATCCAAGGTAAAGAAATTGAGAAAAGAGACGGGCATACTATTAAGGAAATGTAGAAGGTAGATCTGTTGTAGTCCCCTGAGTATGGCAGAAGAGGAAACAAGATTGAAAAGGTATCAAGAGACATTGAAATCAGGTCTTACCATCATCATCTCAATAACAATAACAATCGTTTAGAAATGTCCACTAGGCACTTACACACAAAGGTTATTTCATCCTCCCAAGAATCTTATAAGGTGTATACCTACTTTGAAACTGAGGAAACAGCTTGAATCTTGTGATACAGTAGAGCACTGGTCATTTATTGTCTGCATGACCTTGGGCAAGTCATTTAACCTCCCTGGGCCTCAGTTTCCAGAATAGGCTGGATTATCTCCAAAGCCTTTTTCAGTTCTGACATAAGGGGATTGACTTTGTAACGCAGAAAAGCCCAGACAAATAAAACCGTTTACAAACCCATCTCAGCATCGTACCACGCGAGGTGCCATTTCTCCGTTCAACAAGCATCCACGCGACAGAGCAGTGCCAGGCTCTGCTGTCCTGGGCTGCAGAGGTGGACACGTGGGGCTTGCCCTCGGAGGTGATTTGTGGGGACTTTAGGTGGTGGCGGTTTAAAATAGACTTTATTTTGTAGAAAAGTTTTAGGTTTATATAAAAATTGAGGAGATAGTACGGACAGTACCTGTATAGCCTCACCCAATTTCCCATATTGGTAACATCTTAATATAGTACATTGGAGTGGAGCCTTGGTTTTTAGTCAACACCATACCCGCCCCCTGCACAAGGCCTGCTGCTTTCAGAAGGTATAACGTAGAAAGCAATGCGACTTGGAATCATAAGATTTCAGCACTTCTCTAAGCCAAGAGCCAGTGGGCAAGTCACTTAAAACTTGCGTTTTTCCTTATCCATAAAATGGAGGAAATAGTACCAGCCTTGCAGGGTTTTGTGAGAGATGCGTAAAATAATGTGGATGGGTTCAGGTGCTTCCACGATAGCTTGTTGCTACTATTTGTGAATCACGGTAAACCTGGCGGACAGACGGCTTGCCACGTTCCGCAGAAGGCCGCAGGTTTGAGGAGACCTCCGGATCATAGAGCTCAGATCCTAGCTTGGCCTACCGTCGCCACTTCCGCTCGTCCGCCTGAACTGCGCCTGCGCACTGCCCCACTTCCTTTCTGGGTTCCGGCCTGCTTTGAGGCGACATGGTGAGTGTGGGTCCCGCTGAGGCCTAGAAGTTTATCTGCCTGCATCTGTTCTTGTCTTGGCTCCTTCGCCCTAAGCCGTGTCTGCTTGCCTGCCCTGCCCTGCGTCCTCGGCTTCTGTGCCCCCAGCACTCCTGTCGGACGCGGACTGGGGCGCGGGGCGGGGCGGCTTGGCGGGGCCTGGGGAGGTGGGGAGAAGGCGCCGGCGGCGCCGGGCTGGGCCCAGGGTCTCCGTGCTGGGTCCTCAGGGCGCTGGCGTGTCCCCACAGGCCAAACGCACCAAGAAGGTGGGAATCGTCGGTAAGTACGGGACGCGTTACGGCGCCTCCCTCCGGAAAATGGTGAAGAAGATCGAAATCAGCCAGCACGCCAAGTACACCTGCTCCTTCTGCGGCAAAGTGAGCGCGGCGGGCGGGCGGGGCGGGCGGCACACGGCGTCCTGCGGGCGGGCGGGCGGCGGGCGGGTCCCGGACGGCGCGTGTCTCTTGCAGACCAAGATGAAGCGGCGCGCCGTGGGCATCTGGCACTGCGGCTCCTGCATGAAGACGGTGGCCGGCGGCGCCTGGACCTACAAGTGAGTCGTGGGCGTGGGGACGCGCGGGCCGTGGCGTGGGGACGGGGACGTGGGGGCGCGGGGCGGGGGGCGCCGGCGCTTCTGCCGGACTCGAGCGGGACGGCCGGTTGTCAGCTACGGCGGGGGCCGGAACGGGCACGGCCGGCGTGCGGTCTGCGGCGGGTCCCCTTCCCAAGTTACAATTGTCAAGAAACGGTGCAGGCCCCTTAATGGGACTGAGGTGACACGGAGCCGCAACGTGCGCTGCAGGTTTTCATAAAAAGCAGAGGTCGGTCGGCGTGGTACGGTCTAAGGAGCCGGGAGGCTGTCGGCGCCTCGGCCGCTGCACGCGGCGCTGCTCGGGCCGCCTCTGCCCTAACCACCTTCATGTCACACGATCTGGCCGCTGTGGTTGGAGAATCTTTACATTTAAAACGGAAACACTGGAAAACGTTGGAAAATGTTGACATGAATTAGGGATATATAAGCGGATGTCTAAGCGTCTTGGGAGGTTTCGATGAGACTAGAAGGGAAAACGGGGGCCAGGGCATTCACGTACCCACCATGTGGGGTGGGCTGGGCTGGTGCTTTTCAGGGACAGGTCCTGAATCTTGTAAACGTTTCCGTAGTCGTTCTCATAGCTCTTTTCACAATGGACTTTAGTCTTCTGTGTAGCCTTAGGTGTTTTCTTGATAACTCTTATTCATTGTACCATCTTCTAATGTATTAGTTTCTTCTGACTTTTTGTTCATTGCCTTTTAATACGTTTAGGCCAGCCTCTTGCAACTGTATTTCCAAGTTTGTTTTTTTTTTTTTATGCTCTGTTGTCTGAGAAATCAGATGCATGATACTGCCTATCTAATTCTGCAAGAGCCTGAAGATAGGAATCTTAAAGGATGCCATCGTTAAGATTGTAATGTAAAAATGAGGCAGATAAACTCATTAGCCATTTCACATGTTAACATAGTTAATTATGTCGGAACCAAATTTGTTTTTCTTTCCAGCACGACTTCTGCTGTCACAGTAAAGTCTGCCATCAGAAGACTGAAGGAATTGAAAGACCAGTAGAAGCTCCACAATTGAAACCTTGCTAGCCTAGAATAAATGGGTTAATTTATGTAACAAAATTGCTTTGGTTTGTTAATTTTATTAATTAGATGTTCCGGTTTGCATTGCATTGATTTTGTTTTCTCAAAAAAGACTTGGAAATTAAAATCCTAATTTTTCAGTAGCCAAATGGTACATGACATAAGAATATAAGCCTTACAGATTAGGTATGTGTCTTAGCTTTTTTGTAAGTTGTTGGTTTTTGTTTTGCTTTTTTGTTTGTACCAATTCAACTTTGAGATACATTGGTTAAAATACTGCAAACTTGTTTTTAAATCATAGTTAATATTTTTTTTAATGTTTCTAAAGGTAGGATGACATACTTTCTCTTTTGGCATTTTGTTTGACCATTGTATTGGTCTCTGCAGAAATCGGTGTGAAGCAATTAGAATTTCAGAACAAATTTTGCAAATGGCTGCACTTCATTTTTCAGTTTGCACACAAGGATTTGCAGGCTTGAATTATTCAAGTTGTTATAGTCACACTAATAAAAGAAGTTCCTTGAAGGTATTTAAGAGTTGTGAATAGTTAAGATGATTAATATTCATCACCTTTGTCGCTTAATTGTCTGCCAGTTTTCCTATATCTTTCTCTTTGGCCCATTTCCAGTTTTATTAAATGCTCTATATGGCCTATCACATAAGATTTTTTTTCCCCTTCACTTCAGCATTGGCTCTGGCACAAACAATACTTCTCTAAGTAACACCCTGTGCAAAGCTCCTATTAGGCCAGTAGTAATAACTGTAGGGTTTTAAATTTGGGTTATTGTCCCTAACAGTTTTGTTTACTATCGTAACCTCATTACCTAGTATAATTCCTGCATATTAGGAGGCTTAAATGTTTCATGAGTAAATGTGTGGATCTGAATTTTGTAACAAAATGGTGCTGATTTTGTACTGTGAAACATCATTAGATACTGCGAGGCAGTAGGAGTAGGACCAGAGCTGACAAATCAGGATTGTTAGAAATGTTTGACAGGTCTTCAGGAATCCCCAGATTGGTGCTAGGATTCCACATCAGCATGGGGAGTTTTGAATAATCATTAGGTGGCTGTGGTCAAGAGGTACCAGCTCAGCCAAATGCTTAGGTAGCTATGTGGTTCATGTTAAGTTACTTAACCTCTGCGTAAGTGTCCTGAACAGTGCCTGGTAGTAGAACAGCGTATATGATTTGAGCTAAGATTGCTAATTTGGAGTCTTACTTGAAAGCTCTTGTGTTACTTTGCTTAGGAATTTGATTCTGTAAACAATACAGAGAAATGAGAATTTTGTAAGCAGTGAGGTAATTAACATTTGTTGAGCCTGAGTATTCTGAATACCGAGTCTCATTTAATCCCATAACTTTGAATTGTAGACAATACCTGTTTACATTTGAGAAAGTTATGTAACTTGTAAATGATGGAGTTGGGATTTGAACCCTTGTTTTCTTGGTCCAGACTGATAATCATGGACATTTTATATTGCTTTTAACATTTTTTGTGATAGAAGAGTGGATGGGGAACAAAGACCAGTTCGAGACTATTGAAACAGTAAATATTTTTGTGGCTAAGGAAATAATGTCTATCTCAAGGTTACAGGAGGCAGCTGGTGGCACTAGGGCTGAAAATTAGGTTTCTGGCTCCTAGCCTGTACGAGGCTGCCTTACATTTTATGGGCTCAGAATATGTTCTTTATCTTAATGGTCTAAAGATTCCCCACTTGCATTTTACTCTTACAAGAGCAGCCACCCCTGGCTTGTTTTCACAGTTGTTTTGAGTCTGAGTCATTTAATTGACTTTGCGCTGGGATATAAATGTGAATAAAGTGTGTTCTTCGCTAGATTCTAAGCTTATATCTCATTGTATCCTAAATGTTAGTGTGTGCTCTGATAAATGTACAGGTAGCCACAAAGCCAAAATGGGAGCACATTTAATTTCAAGTTTTGTTTGGGGTGTGGAGATGTGGGGTGGGGATACTTAAGCTTTGTTTTAAGAATTAGTAAGAGATGAGGATTAGAGACCAAGGTCTGGAACCAAGAAGTGCAGCTGAGAACTGAGAAGGGATTTGGGGAAGACCCAACTAAAATGGGAAATAAGAAACATCTGCAACAGCAATTTAGAAATACAGCAACCAGAACGAAGGAGTTTAAAAATTCTTTACTGGTACTATCTTCCTCTGGAAAGCCAAGAGCCATTTTGTTGTTAGCACTTTGGGCCAAAATTCAACAACAGAGAAAAGAAATTTTGATGTGTTTTGGGATAGTCAAAATGAGTCAAGGCTCAAATTGGTGTCGTGCCACAGTCAACCCTGTAGACCAGGGCCCTTGAAAGAGTGTTAGGAAAGTGGGTGGTATGGCTGACACCAAAGACACAGGTCTTTTTTGTGGGTTCAGCTAATGAAGGGTTAGTTGAGGGTAGAGACCATTAAATAAACCAGTATGCACTGACCACCCTGAAGTACAGATGTGATCGCCACTCAGCTCACTAGCAGGGTTGAAACAGCATGCCTCATTAAACTTCTTACAAACTCCTGGTGTGGAAAACTGGTGAGTGTTCCAAAGGAATGATATGCCTGCTTCAATCAAAATGCTATTTTTTCTTTCCCCGGAACTGCAAAATGTTTCTAAAAATTTTTTGGAAACAGGATGAGAAAAGTCAGTGTAGCGTAGTTAGGAACGTGGATAAGTGGGAATTTTAAATTTCTTACGAGTGACCTTCAAGTTTATTTTCTGAACTTCATATTTCTCATCTGTAAAATGGGTGTGATAGTTTTTCTCTCAAAAATAAGGTAAATTGGGTTTCAGAACACTCACTAATGGTGGGTGGGGTCCAGGAGGAACCCAAGGTAAATAAGAGTCCACAATCTTGGGAAGAATACTAATCTTGGAGATACTGGTTCTGTTTTTCAATTGGGATGTTAGGCTAACGTTGGGAATCAGGAGGGAAATTGCTTTTGACAAAGGATAGAATATGATGGGAAAGGAGGGACAGATGTGATGTTCTGGCCGTGGAAGCTTTTTTTAAAGGTAGATATTTGGCCTAAGGTGAAAGAGGAGCTAATGCAAGATTTTTAATAGGAATCCATCACCCTGTGTGTGTGCATATGCACACACATGACCGCATAACATGCCCGTATGATAGAGCACTCTGTGGTTCAATTTTTCTTTGGGCTCTTGTGATACACCTTGTAAGGGGAAGGTTTATTTTGCTTTTTTGCATCTGATCTGCCTGTGCTGTTTGTGTTTATGTGAAATCACGTGGACCTGTATGCCATAGGTTAAATTCTAGCATTCCAGTCTAGAAAATGTTAGACATTAGTCTCACATGACAGGAAAAAATCTCCAAAAGGAAGTCAGAAATTGGCTATAATCTAAGGAGGGCAAGTGTCCTTAACATCAAAATGGAGTTATTTGTATTGTACTTATAGTGGTTACTATAAACCACTAATTTAAAAGTAACACTTGTATTTTGTCCCTCAAACCACCTTGCCAATTTACTACTTTTGGAAGAACGTTATAACATGGCCACAAGTATACACTAAATTGTTTCTCAACTCTTCCTCATGGAAACCTGAGGCCATTTACCATGGTCAGAGTGGGAGCTTCTAGAGGTCAAATGATAGGTGATGTCTTGGACTGAGTCATCAGTGGGTATGTGGAATGATGGCTGCCATCCTGTTACCCCATGCCCAGAATGTAGAATGAGAATATGTGTACTTATAAACTGGGGGAGTTTCTTCATTTGTCCCTTGGCCAGTGGAGGAAAGGCTATTAGGTTTGGAAAGGTCAAGTGCAAACCTCTAGAATTGTACCCACCACCAGCTTGGTAGTTTTTCCCCTCATCCTTACTGCAAAGTAATCAAAATTAGTTTACAGGGACAGCAGTATGCTTTAGTTGCTTTATTTCAGGGCTATCAACTTACTCTCATAATCCTGAAGGATCTTGACTGTTGATAACTCAGAAGATCATATTGATCCATTACACCAATGACGTGACTGGGTATGTACAGGCGTGTGCTCCTACTGCCTCACTGTTTCGCCCTTAATTCAGTTGGCCTCTGCGGAGTTTCTATCAGCTAATGGGAGAGGAAAAAGTGCTTTATGGATAGATGGAGCCACTATACTGGCATTAGCTGAAAGTGGACAGAGGTAACTGAAAGACAATAGTGGAGGGAAATCCAGTGGGCAGAACTTTGGGTAATACCCATTTTGCGTACAAGAAGAGATAGATGGCTTGGGTATAGATTTTTTTACTGATTCATGAGCAGTGGCTAATGGGTTAGCCTTCTGGTCAAAGAGTTGGAACGAGGATCAAAGATTGGTGACAAAGATGTTGCAGGAATAATTGGATAGAACTCTTAGAATGAGTGTAGAGTTGATAGTTACATCCCTTGCAAATACCCAGCAGAAAGCATATACGATGCATGTTGCTCTCCCAAACCAGATAAATTCGGTAACCCATTCTGTGGGTGTCAGCCACTACGATAGGCCCATGAATAAAACAGTCATGATAGCAGAGACAGCCTGTGTATGAGCTTAAAAAGATGGACCTCCTGTACCAGGGGTGACCTGGAGGCCAGTGCTGAACACGATTATGACACCTACTACCATTTAACCTAGTGATTACATTAGGTGCCTTCTGTCATGCAACGGACAGCAGTTTGTCTTTCTTGGCCTATTGTATGTCTACCAGCATCACCATTCAGGGACTTAACAGAATGACTCGTCCATCACTGATATCCCATACAGTATAGTCTCTGACAGTAAAAGAAGCGAAGGAATTGCAGCAGTTGCCTCACACGGAAATCATTTGTTTTAGCATGTGTCTCATCATCTAGAGATAGCTTGTTTAATAGACTTAATGGTTTGCTAAAGGCTGGACCAGCTAGGAGTTACCTCACTGTGAGGTTAGGTACTGTCCTACAGTATATGCTTTAAACCTGTCAGTATACGGTGCTTTCTCCCCCATAGCCAGAATGCATGAGTCAAGACATCAAGGTATGGAAGTGGGACTCACATCACAGAACTAGGCCAGTTGACTCATTGAAGGCGTGTTTTTTTTTTTTAATTTTTATTGAGGAACTGTTCTTCCAGGACCCATCAGCTCTAAGTCATTTTCAATGTAGTTGTGGAGAGCTCAGCTCACTGGCCCATCTGGGAATTGAACCGGTGACCTTGGTGTTACGAACACTGCGCTCTAACCAACTGAGCTAATTGGCTGCCCGTTGAAGGCATTTTTGCTTCCCTTGCTTGAGACTTTTGAGTGGTGAGTTTGGAGGTCTTACTCCATAAGGAAGTAATGTTTCTTTGGGGGAACACAACCTTGGTTCCATTTGAACTGAAACTTTGAGACAGTTCTCTGATCATTTTGGGTTCTTCATGCCACTGAACCAACAAGCAGAAAAAGGAGTCTCTCCAGATACCTCACCTTTACCACCCAGCTCTGTGCTCTGGGAAATTGTCTGCCCTGTATGGCCTATAGCAATGGGTTCCCTTGTTCCCTGACTTCTGGTTAGGTTCAGTAAATGAAAGATACCAGAGAAGACTTGGCAGTTGAAAAGAAAGTGGAGTCATGGTATTTATTTTCCCTGCTGCTTCTTGCAGAGTTGCTTCAGGTCAACTGTGCTGAAGGCTACAGCTCTGTTAGGTGACTCTTTCCTGTACCTACAGCCACTCTCCCTGAGATTTAGTACTCTGTCCCCTTACTCCTGTAGGTCTAAGGTCGTTACGCCTCCCCGTGGTTATTAGTCCTGAAGACTTCATCCATTATTGATTTTCCTTAATCCTGACGACACTGTTGCCCTTAGTCCCTTTATTCAACTTCCCTTAATTACCCCACTTGAGTGTCCCATCTGTTTTCTGCCAGGACCCTGAACCAGATATTTCGTAGTAACGTGTTTTGACATTTCTAGAGCTGAAGTGATATTCTCTAAATTTGTTCCCCATTCTATGTCATCTATTCCTTCCTCTTTTCTGTATTAACATTATTTTTGTCTCCCAGAATCTCTTTGAGCAGCTTATCTCCTTCATTCCATTTGAGTAGCATTACCAATAACAGGATATTTTCCCTTGGCCACAGAAGGATTGTCATATGACACAAACTAGAACTCATTGAATTATTTATTCCAGGAATTTATAAGTTGGGCAGTCAGACACAGAGAAGTGGCTAATTAGAATTGAGTCTTAGGGAAAGAACCCTAAGAGACAGACCCTCAATTTCTGCCTTACATTCCCTGAAGTTGCCCTGGTTCTTGCTTGGGTGTGAGCTCTTCCTTTGATTTGGTGAGATCCCAATATGGAGTAAGACTCCAGCAGTCTACACCCTGAGAGTAGAAGTGAACAACAAATAAACCCTCACAGGGACTAAAGATGAGTTCCAAATCATCTTCATACATGATTGAATTCAGTTAATTTAGAATTACTAGTGCCCTAAGTGCTTACAAGAAGCAAATGTAAATCCTCTCGGGGGGAAGGAAAAAAAGAAAGATCCGGTTTCAACTTATCTCCGTACTTTTTTACATCATATGTAAAAAAGTAAAAATAAGTAAAACATCCAAGTAAAAATAAGTATACAAGGAGACAGTATTTTAAAGTTTGATTTTTAAAATCTAAGGAAACAATAGATAACTGAAAAGCATCCCCAGGGTATTCAAATAATAAAAATTAGATTTTTTAAATCTAAGGAAACAATAGATAACTGAAAAGCATCCCCAGGGTATTCAGAAATTGACTTAAAAAAACTGCTTAATATGGACAAGGAAATAAAAGACAAGACTAAGAATTTCATTACAAAAAAAGATTCTTGTACTAAAAAATTAAAAAACCAATTAACTCCATTGATGGATTTAACAGCAAGTTAGATGCCGATTAAGAGAGGATTAGTGACTAGAAAGATAAAAGAAAATATCCAGAAAGAAGCACAAAAAAACAATGGAAAGGCACAAATAAATATAAGAGACATAGGAGAGAGCATGAAGAGTTCTAATAATGGATAATTGGAGTCCAAGAAAAAGAAAGGATGGCTCAGGATTTTCCAAAACCAATAAAAATATAAAGCCGCAGAATCAAGAATCCCTGTCTCAGGCAAAATAACAAAATCACACCTACGAATGTCGTAGTAGTATGATACCAAAGAAAAAAGGAGTATCTTAAAAGCAGCTAGTAAAAAACAAGCAGCACTAAGATAGTCAACTTCTTAATAACAATAGACTCTAAGACAATAGATTCCTATCTTCAAAGTTCTTCAAATTCTTTGCTCATCACCATATTCTTAAAGTATGAAGGTGAAATGAAGACAATTTCAAACAAATAGTATCACCACAGACCCACCCATTGGACAGGAATAAGGTAGAGACTTGAAGATGCAGGAAGGAATGAAAGTCAACAAAAAGGAAATGTGTAAGTAAATACAAATGAATGTAGACTATAAATAATAGTAAATTTGGGGGTTATATTAAAATGTATTACAGGGCAGCCGGCTGGCTCAGTTGCTTAGAACACGAGCTCTTAACACGGTTGCCGGTTCAGTTCCCGCATGGGATGGTGGGCTGTGCCCCCTGCAACTAAAGAATGAAAACGCCGACTGAACTTGGAGCTGAGCTGATGGGCCGTGGAGAAACACTGTTCCCCAATATTCCCAAAAAAAGCTTAAAAAAGAAAATGTATAACAGTAATTGCATGTAGGTTGCTAAAGAGGGTAAGTAGTGTTTAAGTGTTCTAAGGTTCTTACACTGTTGGGGAAGAGGTAAAACGACTAATCAAATACATGTAATCTCTGGTAATCATTAAAAATACTAAAAGAATAGAAAATAATGTATTAACTAACAAGTTAATAGGATGGGAAAAGAATTAAAAAGCAATTGGAAGGGAAAAGAACTAGGAGAACATACAGTACATAGTAAGATGGTAGATTAAGCATATAGATATATACATGTGTATGTATCAGTAATAACTACATATAAATAGACTAGATGCTTCAATTAAAATGTTAAAATAGTCAAATGGGATTACATACACAAAATAGATTAAAGAAAGGCATACCTGAAGAAGATAAAGGAATCAGATATAAATAACGTATAAGAACACAGACACACTGAAAACAAAGTTACAGAAAAGTTTAATGTAAAAGGATAAGATACAACCTGCAAACTAAGCCATGAAACAAAAGCTGTATTTATATTTGACCAAGTGGAGTTTAAAGCAGAAAAGCATTGCTAGAGACTAAGGGACATTAATATTGGTAAACATACAGAAAAAAACTACATGATTTTTCAGCATTTCTGGGCCATTGACGAAGATATGAAGTAGTAGGTAAGTAGGTGGTGATGGCTCTGAAAATGTTCTTGAGGAACAAACAGAATTAATTGAAGACCTTAGAGAAACACGACTAGAGGAAATCAAGAGTTGGCAAATTCTGCAAAGTCAATACCAATGACCAAGAAGAGCCAGCAAGCTGGGATCATTGTAAGCTGGGAAACGGGAGTTAATTTCTAAATAGTAGATATTTCTACGAAGCAGAAACTTAAAATATCAAGAAATGTTTCAGCAGCTCAAGGTATAATAGTAACAGATGCTAATCATTAAAAAAAAATTTAACCTTTTGAGCTGAATTAGAGCCACCCCTTTGTGGTTTGTTCTGTTACTGACGTCTGCCGCACTGTTTTGTTTCTTAGATCGACATTAAACACTGATGTACCTTAAAAATGTCAACGGGAGAACAGTCATCGTAAAGTGTATGTTACTGTATTTACTGTTGGTTTTGTACTGAGTTTGGAAAGCATCCTCCATAGGATGTCACGGTATAGTCAGTATTTCTCTAGATATTTTTGAAGGTTTCTATAGTGCATTTTGGCGTTGGAACCCAATGGATTTACATATATTCTTTGGAAACTAATCTGTAAATCAGGAAAGTACTTACCTACAGAGATATTCGTTCCTTCAACAAAGCAAAGAAATTGGTCAGCACGTTGGCTGCAGGCATCGTGTATAACGCTAGGGGGTGATACAGTATTACTAGAAGAAAGGAACATAGCCTGACAAGTGTAAGGTGAATCTTGGCAGATTCATCTTGAGGGCAAGTATAAGGTGGTTAAGAGCTGGTGTAACAGTAAGTACCATGTTATTTTTAAATTTCCATAATGTGATCAAGCTGACAATGGAAAAGAAGGAGATCAAAAGGAGTTAGTAAGTATAGGTCTTTTGGGACAAATAACCTACTAACACGTAATTAAGATGAACTTGGGTATGTTTTCTAGAGTCTACTAAATTTTAATTTAGTATTCTCCTTTTGTTAATAATATTAAAAATTATTTTTACCAGCTGTAAAAACAAAACTTCTGCAGTGATAATGCATTGTTAAAATATATTTAATTAAATAAGATTTTACTTACCAAGCAGTTCTCAAATTAGTGTGTGCAGGTCTCTGACCACATTTTCAGAGTCTTCAAGGATTTGTTTTTTCTTCAAAAAGCTCAATACAGGATAAAAGTATTAAATATACCATCATACACACTGGCCTTCATAATTGAGTAACTAGAGTAAGACATGAACCAATGGGGGGAGCTAAGTGAGAGCACAGTCCCCCAAAAGTAGGTCAAAAGGTTACACTAATTCAGGGAGACACCCTAATGGTGCCACCACTGGGCAGAGCCAATGGGATGCTGAGTGGAAATATGATTTGGAAGGGAGCCGGGGGGTGGGGGCGCCTGTGTGGAGAGGGAGGTGTGTGTACATCTGCACACATGCACATGAAATGGTGTAATATGTTAAGATTCAAAGGCCAATATTAGGGGTGTTACGTGGGTCTTCACTTTCCTAATGTTCTTATTCTAATCTTTTCTCCCAAGCAACTGTCAACTTGAGGCTGTTCAGCTCATATATTTATTTCCCTGCTTTAGTTTCTAAGCTGTGATTAATCGTTGGAGAGTACACTGGGAACACCTAACACGCGCACCGTGCTGTGAGGCTGGCTGTGTTCTAAGGGCTGGACCTGCGTAAACTCATTTACTCCTCATGACAGTCCCGCACTGGGATTGTGAGACTATTTTACAAGGCTGGCTGTGACCTTACTGCTGCGTACCTTCCCAGCCGTATCTGTTGTCATGTCCTGTTTGCTTAGCACTCGCGATGCTCAACTTTCCACGACATGAGCACACCGTGCTGTAAGATCACAGCGAGTCTGGATTGTACTCATTGCCAGTTCTTCGTTTCTCCCGCAGTGTCTACCTTTCTCACACCAAACTCATGGAATTAATGTGATTGTTTTCCCATTTACAGCCGAAGAGGAAAAAGTAGCTTAGAGAAGTTAAACGTTATGTCTATGGTGACACACTTCAGAGAGGGATAATGTTCCTGGGAAAAGGGTGAGCTTTGGATCCAGAAGTTATGTTATCCATCTTCTGCTCTGTCGTTTATTGGCGTTTATTGGCTTGAACTTCCGAGAATCTTTATTCTCTTCACAGATAAAGAGACAGGTTCTCAGAGAGTGGCATGTTGTGAAGGGTTTTGATGATGGGAGTGCCAACCTAGGCATGAGACAAAGGCAGAAAACTAGGGGAAGAGCAACAGAATGGAAAGGAAACCATGTTTTCAAGAGGTGGTGTTAACAAAGTGTGAACCTGACTGCACTGATGAATCCTGGCGAGTGCACAGCCTGTGCCTGGGACTAAGGAATCCGGGCGTGTCTTAGTTGATATAGGAAGACGAGTGCGGAGAATGGACAGCAGAGGGAGCCCTGGATACGTTTTGCTCATCAAGTCTGGACTCAGAAGAATGAGAAACATTTTCTCTGGTGTCTCCCCCCTACACCCCCCCCCCCCACCAATAGCTTGTTTCTCCCGTTCTCGTCTTTACTCATACCATTTAGGAAGGTACCATTTCCCTAACAGAAGTGACTGAAGTGCTAGCAGCTGTTCCCCTTCTCACAAGGCCCTGTGAGGTTGCTTTAATCCTCAGCAGGAACCTGCTGAGAGGAATTGAATAGCTGCCCCCAGTTCAGTTACACAACTGATAAATCATTGAGTCAGGGTTCCAAGTCTTAGGGCTCTGGGATTCTAAAGTGCAACCTCCTCAACCCAGTCTCCTCTGTGCCCCTGAATCTCTTCTGGACCTATAGCCCCCTCTGCAAATGCAACCCTGGGTACCAATGGGGTTAGAAAGAAGGAGAGTAGCATAGTCGGTTCATTTTAGCAGGGATATTTTAAAAACAATTCTTTTACTCAGATGAGGTGCCCACACCCAGCACTCCCATAGGAGAGAAACAGAGGGCTGGTGGCAATGGAGGTAGCAAAGGTGTGGATTTGGGCTTTAAAATCCTCCCGTAATTTCCATTACCTCCTCTGTTTCTTATGAACAGCTCACATAATCTTACATCCAAAGCTTTGCAAATACAGCTTCAAAACCCTACCCTGGCTGCACCCTTCCAACTCTCCCTAAACTCCATGGTGGCAGCTGTTAGTGGCAGTATGCAAACTTCCCTCCTGTGAGTGATCATGGGTTAGCACACTTGGGAACCCCAAAAATGAAACAGCTCCAACTACATTAATTGCTAAAAATAAAGACTCCTGTCTTCTCCCCTTCTGGGACTTCACCATGCAGCTCGGCAGGGGACCAAGTCCTTGGGGGACTCAGCAACGACTTGGTGACAGGCTGATTGATGGGTTGCCTTTTCTACCTGCCCTCCCATCCACTCGGGCAGGCTCTGGCCCAGGTTTACCGTCCAGCTGCCTGAGGGTCTGCTTTTCTTTGTTGACTCAGCACCAATGAGTCAGGGCCCAGATCAGCTGGGGGTAGGGGGAATACTGCAGGATACTGGGAAGGGAGTAAGGCCAAAGGAAGACATGGCTGGGGGCATCCGAACGGAGGGCACTGAGGTTGTGGTCAGACGAGCCTGAGCAGGAGGCTGACCTGTTTCTGCCATGGGCCACTGGCTGTTGATGGAACAGTCTTGTAGAAAAACACAAGGAGTTACTCAAATCACGTTGCTTAGGACCCTAAAAAGTCCCAATCTTGTCCTTCTCGTGCTTCAGCTCTACTCCTTTAGAGCTGCCAAAATGGAACCCAGTCTCCATGAACTCTACTTACGGACTCTCCTCTACTGAGAAGAAGATGAGTGAAATTCTCAGATAAACCCCAACAGCAATTCAGCCATGTCTTTTTGCCAGAGCTGCTGAGGATCCAAACAAAGTGGCTGATGACATTTGGGGCAGGTAGGTAGAGGGAACAGAAATTAAGAAATCAGCCTTCCAGTAAGTAACATGTAGGGAGGCGGGAGTGGATGGGAAGAGGTAAACCAATGACGCCGATCTTGCTAACGGTCAGGCAAGACAGTTAAACCCACGTCCCCAGAATCCTAGACCTCATAGCATCCTGAGTCATTGCTGGGGGGGGGGCTACTTTGAGGTTATCGCATCCAGTTCCATCATTCTAAAGAGAAGGAGGTGCAGATCCAGAGCAGTGAAGTGACCTAGCCACAATCCTACAAGTAGGTGGCGACAGAGCCAAAGCCTGATTCAGGGCTCTCCCTGATGAGGAGGACCCAGGCTCACATCTCAGCAGGCCTCGGAAGTTCAGGGTTGTGGGCACAGGTTTGTGGGTGAGACGTTCATTACTGCCAGGGGCTAAGAGACTGGAAGCCCTTGGTTTGACATTTCTGTCCCTTTGAAGGAACCAGTCTTTTTTCAGGTTAGTTGGACTCGTGAGGTTTTTTTTCATTCTCAAGATCAAGGTCATTAAGAGACCAGGCCACAGAGAGTGAAAATGACCTTTCAAAAAGCCTTGGGTTTCTGTGTAACAGAAGAAGGGAGATGGATGCAGGAGGGTCCGTTTATTGCAGGGTCTAAGTGGTCTCAAGAAATGGGAGGTCTGTGTTCTGCCAATGCCATTCTATGAAAGGAGCAGGGCTTGTACTCGGGAAAACTTCTATGCCTTGCTCCTTTCTTAGGGGCTTTCTTAGGAGTGCCTGTTTTAAGGATTAGCAGAATAAAATGAACAAAGTTCCCTAGGGCCCGGGGCTACAAACCTTGAGTCCAGAGCCACATGATGAGGCCACACCCCTCACCCTGGCCTCCTCCAGGAGAGGTCCCCCTCCCTGGCCACCACTTTTGTAAGTGATTTACATCCATATATAAAAACCTGGCAAGAGCAGGAAGGCTTTCTGCTTTGGCGGCACATTTCTCACACAGCAAGACAGCGACTTTGGAGAGGGAAGTAGCTGGAGGGACCTCTTGAACCCAGGAGGGGGCCGTCCTCCTGTGTGGACTGGGGCACTTTGGTTCTCCAGTCCTTCCTTCAGGAAATTCAGAAAGCGGTAGAAACGATTTTCTTAACCCCACAAGAGTAGAGCAGTGGTGAAAATGGGTTTTGGTTTCAAAATTGAAATCCTAGGGTAGTTGTTACCATATGGCAATGTCGCAGTCCTAGTGAGCCAGCAGGAGAGGGTCTTAGCCGTGACCCCATAGGTGCAGCCCAGAGGTCAAGAGACGAGGCTCCCACAGGCCGCTTCATCCATCCATCAGTGGTTATTCTTAGTGTGTGTGTTTCCTTGAGCAACTTTCCTAAGCGCTCCAGGCCTCTGGCCCCTTGTCTCTGAAATGCAGATGACGATGGTGACACCACCTCACAGGGCTGTTACTCTAAAGTGCTCGGCCTGACACGTGATAGACATCCAGTTAGCGTTTGGTATTATTATGTTGTCATTATTCTTTCCCTCACTTGACAGAAATGGAAACTAAGGCTCATGGAGGTATTTTTAAGAAATATATTTTCTTAAAATCATAAAACCAGGCTAATTGTGCATGAACATTTTCACTGATTAAAAAAGCGGACATGCAGAGGGCAGCTGGTTAGCCCATTTAGTTAGAGCGCGGTGCTCTTAACAAGGTTGCTGGTTCGATCCCCCATGAGCCACTGTGAGCTGCGCCCTCCACAACTAGATTGAAACAACTACTTGACTTGGAGCTGATGGGTACTGGAAAAACACACTTAAATAAATAAAAGTTAAAAAAAACATGCAGGCATCTGGACACGAGCCAGGAAAGGCCAGGTTATGTGGTATAACAACTCCCAAATGCCAGAGCTTACAGCAAACATTTCACTGCTGCCCATGCTCTCTGTCCATTGTGGGCCGGCTTGGGGCTCTTCTCATCATTGTCAACCTTCTGGGACCTGGACATTCAAAGCGCAACCCTGTTCTTACAGCATCCATCTGGGAGTGAAGCTGTTCACTGCTGCGCACGTTTCTTGACCAAATCAAAGCACACGGCCCTATGGGAGGTCAGCAGTGTGGGAAGCATGCCCTCCTGACGAGTAACCAGACATTGATGAAGAACTGTGCACGTGATGATAATCTACTGTGTAAACAAAGATGACCTTACTGTGAGTGATCTCTGACAGGAGCCAATTGAAACACGTGCCCCAAGGTATCAGATAGGTATGAAAGACTAAGAGACATTAAAAGGAACATCTACTGATGACCAGTCCTTGAAATAATTTCTCAAAACCCCCAAACCATGGACAAGATCAAAGTCTTCCATTTCTTAACAAACAACCACACAGTCATGTGGCCCATCCTTGGATGAGGAAGTCTTTATACTACAACATCACAGAGGGCTCACTTCCCTCTCCCATCCTGAAGTGCTTACCACCCGGCCGTCCCATTGTATTCCCTGTGTGGGTCATTCCGTTAAGGGGCACTCAGCTAGTGCTGACCACCAGTCTAGATGGTGGAGAGAGAAGGGGACAAGCCCTTGTTCTCAAGGAATGGGAGGAGACTACTGGTGGGGAAAGGAGCAGTAAAGTCAACAGACGGAGTGGTGTAAAGTGAGTGCTGGTGTGGTCTGGGGGCCGAGGAGCCACAAAGAAGCCAGAAAAGTTCATATAGGAAAGCTGACATTACTGGAATTTCATTCTTAAGGCGGGGTGGGAATTATGCAACTAGTTGAAGTTGTGAAATGTTGAGGACAAAATGTATATTTCTTAAGAAGCAAGTATTCAGACTTCCTGGTATTTCTCATTTATTAGCAAGCATCTTGTCCAAGTGTTGGGCATTGGCAATACACTGGGTAGTTAAATGACACGGTTCGTGCCCTTTGGGACTTAATCTAAAAGAATGGGTCTGGGGTCACCCACAGGTGCAGACTTGTGGGGCCCACCCCAGAGTTTCTAGGTGTGAAATCCAGAAATTGGCATTTTAAACAAATAATTATCATAATTTTGTCACACTCAAAATTTGAGGGTTACTGCTTAAAAGGCAGCCATAATACTGGTGAATGTGGAGAAGACCCAGGGAAAACGGGATGAGTGTATTGAACAAAGAAGTACATTAGAGTAATAAATATTTGTGTTACCTGTGAGTCAGGGGCCAATGCCCTTTGAAGTGTGGTACAAAGGTTAGAGAACTTGGCATTTCTTTGGCCAGGCTGCTGTTGACTTCAGTTCAGGACTCTCTCCAAGCCTACTCTCTTATGCTAACATGTTTGTTGTTTTTAAAATTTGTGTTGCCTTTTTATCTCTTCCAATAAAACAATTCAGTGGCGGCATCCGGTACGCACTTTGTGTGCAACAGCCAGTTAGGGGTAAAGTGATTGGTGAAAGAGGAATAATGACATCTGTTGGCTTAGAATTTATAAAGAACTTGAAGTGTCTCATTTGAACTTCAGCCAGTTTTGTGGGGTAGGTCTTGTACTAGCCTCATTTTGCAGTTGAGGAAACTGAGTTTGGTGAGGATAGGCAATGTGTCCAAGGTCACATAAGGTAGTTGGTAAGCTAGCTGCACTGAGAAATGATGGACTTCTTTGGGAATTTAGCCTTTGGGACGATTCCTCTGATTCTGAGGACCCTGCGTAAATAGTTTGCCTCGTTTGCAGCCAGGCTGCCTCTGACGGAGAACTCATTCGCCATGAACCCCACCCTGGTCACTTGATCCCCCTGGTGAATCCTGGCATCCTTTCAACACTGCGAGATCAACAAGAATGAGGTGGTCCAGGTAAGTGGGAGGGAGAAGAAGCAGATAGGGTCAAAGAAAAGGTCAGAAAATGGAGGTGTCCTTCTCCTCCCTGAGGTCAGCAGGCTGGCTGTAATATGCTGGACCAACTTTGGCAGAACTGAGACGCTATATATGGCCTGCAGTCCTCCTCCCCTCCCCTCAGCTGTCTCCCTCACCCCTGCCCCCTCGCCTTTTAGCTCAGTGGTCTCCTTCCTGTCCCAAAGGGACTGGGAACTCTCTCAAGATGGAAGAATTAGGGAGCTGGTGTGTTACTCTCTCCAGGGGCACGTCTGTGCTTTAAGCATAAGGCCAGTTTGGGGAACTGCATAATCCAAAGGAACAGATGATGAAGGGGCGAGTGTAGGCTAGGAAGGAATTGCCATTGTCGGTTATTATGCAGAATGCCACAGCGCTGTTTTCTGACCTCTGGTGAGAGGAGAACAAGCCATAGAACCGAGGACCCTGGAGAGTCTCCTTCCCTTCCTTGAGGTATCCAGTACCAGCAGTAGGAGATGGCTTTGGCTTTAGGAAACTAGGCTAGAATTACAAGTCTACCAAATGCTTGCAGTGGCTTTGACAAGTCTCTTCACCCCTGTTATGCTCACTTTCCCCATGTGTTGAGTGGGAGTAGAGGGGCCTGCCTGCCCTGCCCACCCCATAGGGTGGCTACACACTCAAAGGAGAGGATATGCGAAGCTAAGCTAGTTCCAGCTGCATGGCATGAGCGTGCCATGGGGGAATGGTGTGGAGTGAGAATGGAGATATGAAGTTCCTGGGGACAGGTGCTTTATGAATGACCACTCCGAGTACAGTGGAGGATTCTTACCTCATCCCACGATTGGCATGAGTACGGGTCACAGCTGAACTGTAATAACAATCAGAAGGTAGTGGAGGGGTCTAGCCCAGAGGGTGGGCTTGAGCCCCACTACTTGGGTATTTCTGACTCTGCCTCTCCCTAGCTTTGTGACTCGGGGAAGCTATTTAACGTCTTCAAACCTCAGTGTCCGCTTCTGTAAAATGAACATAATAACGATCCCTAGCTCAGCAAGTTGCTCTGAGATTTAAATGAGACAAGATTGTAGTGCTTAGCAAAATACTTGGTACAAGAGAGAAGCCTGGGAGTGTTAGCTGTTATTATTATCGTTATTATATTTGACTGCAGAACTATGCTCAGTCCAGTGCTTTCTGGTTGCTCATGGGGCCTGTGCTGAAGAGGCCTGAGGGACACAGGCCAGACATTGAGCGAGTCCAGGAATTAAGTGGATAAGGGGCGCAATCAATAAATAATGCATGAACACTTGTGCATAGCAGGAATGGGTAACTGCATATCTAATTGGTTGGCTCTGTGTGCTGTGTGCTCTCAGGTGTAGGAGTAAGAGTGGTCACAGCAGTCCCTGTGCGGCCACACCCTGTGTAACAGACTCTGTCTTGCCTAGCAGTCCTCCCTTGGGTTCCTAAAGGGAAAGAGAAGTTGTGATTATGACGGGAAGCTTTTCATCTGGCTGCTTCCAGCCTTGACTCACCTTCATCTGTACGCATTCGCACCCCCCCCCCAAAGCGTTCTCCGTTCCCTAACCCCCAACTTCAAGTGAAATGAAAAGGAGTCTGCAGGAGAGCAGTTGTGTTCCGTTATGGAAACCAAAGATCTGATTGGCATCTGCTTGCAGTTCCTAGCTTACATTGTCAGTTTCTTTCTACTTCTGTCTGGGTCAGCCTTCAAGAAGCATCACCCTCCCGCGTTTGTTTTACTTAATGGTGATTCTGGGAAACCTTGAAAGGGGGTTTCGTGCAGAGCCTTGATGATTTATGGAGACACGCAAAAAAAGGGTTCATGGGAGGTGCCAAAAGAGGGGGGGGCAGCCCCTTGCTCAGCAGGTTATTTCAGGAATGGTGGGGGGGGAGGGCACTAGACCCCCTTGCTCCCATCACCTTCACACTTCAGCAGCACCTGTGGAGGTGGGAATGGGCAGGAGACGCTCTGT
This sequence comes from Rhinolophus hipposideros, assembly GCF_964194185.1. Lineage (NCBI taxonomy): Eukaryota > Metazoa > Chordata > Mammalia > Chiroptera > Rhinolophidae > Rhinolophus > Rhinolophus hipposideros. The sequence continues at coordinate 83,032,974 of NC_138052.1, forward strand.
TTGACAGTGCCAATGAGGGTGGGGGCCACATCTCTCTTCCCTTTTAGGACTGGCATTCTGGAGGGTGCATTGTTTTCAGAAGTAGTGGGTGTGGGTTTCTACCTCTGCTGTCACTAGCTCTCAGTGCCTATTCTGAGCTTTGCAGGCATTAAGACACTTTAAATCTCCCCCACCCCCCAAAAAAAGATACCAAAAAGAAATTGCAAGATCAAAATTAATATGTTTAACTGAAACTTCTTATGTCACCTTTATTAACTATTAAATTTAGCATTTAAAATTTTCCTATGAAAACAACTTTTAGTTGAGGTTTTTGTATTTTGCAGGAATTCCAGGGGCTACAAATATTAAGATACCAAGGAGTCATAAACAACCACAAATTTAATAAGTTACTGATAGTCAAACCACTTCAAAAGGTAAATTAGAAATATTTATTAAAATACCAGGGACGCACAAGCAACCATAAATTTAATAAATTGCTGATAGTCAAAACACTTGAAAAGCTACATTAGAAATATGCTTTAGAGATTACGTGGACAAAATTCTTTCAATGTGGGTACATTTAGACATGCTTGACGTGATGGAGAGCCTCCAAAGAACATGGGCCCAGGGCCTCGGGAAGTCTTGAGCTCGCTGCCAGCAAGCCTTGACAAGTCACGTCCCTTCCCCGACACTTTCTTTTTGTTTGGTAAGGGTGCCAAGTTAGAAGCTCCCTCATTTTCTTCTCCATCTAAAAATCTGTGAATAGTCTTGCTATTTTCTTCTTCTCTTATCACTTTAGTTTTCAGCCCATAAGGTTGAAAGGATGATCAATAATGAAGCAATTAATTAGTAGGAACCAGATGAGGGCTCCTGGGGAGGCAGCTGGAAGGTCTGTGTGGTGTTTCTCTGCACCAGCTCTTGGCACAGGGCCGCATGACCACAGTCACCTAAATCCTTCAGGCCTCAGTGCCCTGCTGCCACCCCACTCCTTTCCCAGCTTCCTTTTCCACATAGGGGTCTCGCTTCCTGCTGCAGGAGGCTCTGAACACTCAAATTCAACAGAATTACAAGTTACTCTTGGAAAGAATTCCATGAAAGCCAAGGTGATGGAACTAGGAAGGGAAGACAGCATCTCTATATAAAATCTTTAGTCTCCATTAAAAAAAAATTCGTTTTGTGGTTTAAACCCATATAGCTCAAGCACTGAGTTTCATTAGTGCTTCTCCGTCTTTTCAAAGTGCCGTTCTGGGCACCAGGGCTGAGCTTTGCGGTTCAGGGCCAGAGCTGAACATGCCTGCTGCACCAAGTGCGGCATCTGTGAAGCAAGCGCAGAGAGAAGAGAGTGCAGGGGCTTTGAGATCACGTTGTCCAGCTTCTCCACTGGAGTTTTATCGCTATGGAGACTGAGACCCTGGGAGGGAAAAAGTCTCCCCCAGGGCTGTGTGGCTCATTGAAAGGCAGAGCTAGGCCTAGAAGAATTTTTCATTGCTGGTCCAATGCTTTTTCTGCCGCTGTATAAGTGTGGAATGAAGATTTTTCTTCTCGAAGAGATTTGTCTTAACAGCCCTATCCTGTATCCACTCAGGATGCACAGATTTTGGAACCAGTGAGACCTGCAGTGAAAGCCTGGCTTCACCTCTTAACAGCCTTTCCATCTCAAGCAACCTCTCAGAGCTTCAGTTTCGTTATCTGTAGATGGGCCTGGGGCTGCCTGGGCCACAGCAGTGTGTTGTGGCTTCAGTGAACACACGCAGGTGGGATGCCCCTGGAGCGTGCGTGCCCAGTGTACGGCGGGCACTCGGCATTGTCCGAGGGATCTGGACTCGCTGGAATTGTTCTGTAGTTTCTCATCTGGTACCTCTTGTATCCTGCAACAAATGCAACGCTCTGCTGTTACTTTGACTTCCTTCATATCTCTATAGAGATGGACACACAGCTGGTGCTCAAACATTTCTGCTGAACGAAAGAATGCCTCAAAGAGCAAAATCTCTTTGGGACTCACCCCACAGGAATGGCAGAGGCTGTTGTAGAACTTCCTGGAGTTTGTATGCAATCTGAAGGGGAACACCTGCTTTCTGCAGGTGTGGGGGCCACGCGGGGAATAGAACAGCCAGGCCAACCTCTCATTTTACAGATCAGGAGACTGAGGCTTGGAAAAGGAGGGAATGGCCCAAGGACCCAGGAGGCGGCTCTGCTGAGCTGGGCCTCTTTAGGTTGGCCAGGGTGGAGACCAGCTAAAACATCGTGGGGTATGAGGCCCCTGTACTTTCATCGTTTTCAGTCTGCCTGTCCCTGCTTGGAGCCCAGGCACGTTCATAGCTGAACAAGATGTGGCAGGAAACCATGAATCAAGGGGTGAAGGCGTTAAAGCAGTCAAGCTGACTTCTGGGTCTAAATCCCTTTCCCTCTCCTCCCAGGCTTGCTCTGGCCTGTCCCTGCCTGGCAGAGTCTGAAGGTTGCCCTCAGCTCTGTCTTTCAAATTGCACTGGAAGCCAGGTGACAGCTGGGAGAGCCCAGGGCTGGCTCAGCATGCAGAGGGAACGTCAGAATCCGAGACCAAGATGGATTGCTGCAGGGATGGGCGCCCTTTCTGTAGCATAATTTTTCTGAAAGGGAAGTTGTCTTTGCAGGAAGGTTATCCTTAAGAGGCAGCACAGCGCTGAGCAGGGGTCGGCAAACCTTTTCTGTAAAGAGCCAGATAGTAAATATTTTAGCTTTGAAGGGCCATTTAGCCTCCTCTTGCAAATATTCCAACTCTTATAGCACAAAAGCAGCCAGACTCTACATTAATGAACAGATATTGTTGTGTTCTAATAAAGCTTTGTTCACGGATACTGAAATTTGAATTTCGTGTAATTTTTGCATGTCACAAAATATTAGTCTCCTTTTGATTTTTTGTCCCCCAACTATTTAAAAAGTTTAAAAACCCTTCTTGGCTTAATGGCCTTACAGAAACCAGGGCAGACTGCAGGAGGGAGTTTTCAGACCCCTGGACTTGGGAACGTGGACTCAGGAGTTGGACAGCCTCGGGTTCAGACCCCAGCTCAGCTGTACATTTGGCATCTGGGCTTTGGGAGGTGATGTAATCTCTCAGAGCCTCAGTCTCCCCATCCGTAAATAGGAATAATAACATCTACCTCACGGGATTTTAGTGAGCATAAATGAGGGCAAGCGTGCAAAGAAACTGACATGGACTATTTGAAGTCCTCAATGGGTGGAGATTATTGTTACTGTTTTTATCATTCGTAAGAAAACTAGTAATGAGAGCTGGGAGTGACATCCCACTCTATTTCTACCCAGAACGTCTGAAGCTTATTTAGAAAGACAGTCGCCGGAGGTTTTTACAAAAGCTATAACCCCTTGCTCTTGGCTACAACGAATCATCCTGTTTGTGTCCGGTTCACTTCAACTGAACATGCTCACTGAGCACTGAGTTTGTGCAGGGCTCAGGGTGCAGCGAGAGTGGAAGGATAAACTTGGCCTAGCTCCTGACAAGATAGGTATCTTCATAGGAGGAGAGATCAAATGCAAACCCAAACAGCCATAAATCAACACAGCATGTGCAGGAAGACCTCCCAGGGAGGCAGTCATGTCTGCCATCCATTGAGCTCCAGGCCCTGTGCTCTGTGTTAATATATGTAAACCCACAAGGAGAGGATTATTGTCATCCCCACTAGATAAGTGGAAAAATGGAGCCAGACGGACTATTAAGGTACTCTCCAGAGGTCACACCGAGATTCCCACCCACGTCTGGCTCACGTGCTGACCTGAAGCATCTCTGGAGCTCAGAAAGTCCATTCTGACTGTGATGCTTGGGGACGCTTCACAAAGAGGACAGCTTTGGAGCTGCACCCGTGAAGCTGGGGAAGGTTTCTCCAGGCACTGATTGGGGAGGGAGGATTCAAGCAGAGGGACCGATGTGAGCAAGTGTCCCTGGGTGGGAATGTGGAATGCTCTAGGTGTGTTTGGGAAACAGCAGGTCGCCCAAGGCAGGTACGTTCTGTACAAGTGTCCTGTCTCCTTTGTGATCTCCCTGTGCCTTCAAGCAGGGGTAGGGGAGAGGCAAGGAAGGCCTGATGACTTCACCTGGAACTTGCTTGCAACAAAGACCTTCTCATTGTAAAACAATCGGCCATGCAATGTATTCAATTCTTAAAAATTGCTTTTTCACCCATAATTTCTCACCCAGCTTCCATATGTGACTTTTCCTGGTGTGAAGAAGAAGCCACAGGGTATAGTAAAAACCGTGCTGGGCAAGGACGAGGCTGTCTCAGCAGGCACCGCGTGGCCCCAGGCTGGTCACTTCCCCTCTCGTCTCAGTTCCCTCAAACATAAACTTAGGGGTTAGGTGATCCCCGGGTCCTTTCCAGTCTAACCTTCCAAATGACTGCAAGCTGTTCCTGTTTCAGTAAGGAGGCAGCCTTCACCTGTAGCTCAGAGCAGGTGAGGCCAGTGCAGAACAACAGGATGATGGACTGGGCAGCGTGGGGGCCAGGATTAGAACCCCCAGTCTTCAAGTTGTCAGTGTGCTACTTGGATAACCCACCTCTTCCTGAAGCTCCTGGGGATCCACGTTCTTTGTCCGTCCATCTGCCAATACGCCTTTTGATTTAGTGCACCTGTTCATTCACACCTAACCTCTGGAGCCAAACCACCCGAGTTTAAATCCAGAGCTGTTAGCTCTGTGACCAGGGGCAAGTTATAGGCCTCTCTGTGCCTTAGCATTCCCCTCTGTAACGGGGAGGTAATAATGGACTTTGCCTTCCAGGGTTGTGAAGGATTAAGTTGGTCCTATGTGTGAAGTACTTAAAACCGTTCCTGACATGTAGGAAGCACAATGTAAGTGTTCACTCTTGGTATTACCATTCAAAGCATTTCCTGAGTGCATGCTGTGTGCCTGGCGCTGCGAGGAGCTTTTCCTAAGTAACATCTTCACCTTCCCTACAGCCCTGCAAGGTCGGCATTACTACGCCTACTTTTCACAGGAAGAAACTAAGGACTGAGGAGTTTACATGACTTGCCCGAGATGGGCCACTGCCCCCATGGGCTGCAGAGGACACATCAACAGGGCTAAGAAGGGACACAGCTGGGAAGAGCGGGCAGGTCACCTCCTGCCCTTATCACTTGACATCTATCTCGCGTTGCCTCCCTGCTGCACTATTTGGTTCTTGCTCAAACCCGGACTCCTGCTGGTGTCTTGTCTCGAACTGTATAACCTGTCAGCACATGAGAAGCATTTGCAGGCACTGGGAAGCCATGCGACTTAGGAGTAGGGAGAGAAGCTCGGTGAGTCCGGAAAGCTGCCCCTCCACGGTTCATTCTGGAGCTGTTCCTCAGCCAGAGCAAATGGGAAACTCCGGCTTCAGAACAACCAGGATGTTAACACTTCGATACCGTAAGTGAGGACACACATGTCTCAGCTAATACCCCAGGCGTATCGGACCGGTTATGCTGCACCATAGTGCAATGTCCTCTCGGGTTTTATTTCTCTGGCCCAACATTGTGCAGATGGCGTGCTCTACTTACTGGAAGGAAGTGTGGAAATGATAAAATAGAAATACGAGGCATTTGGATATCACTGGAATTGAAACGTGACACTATAGGTCTGACTGAAAATCCAGAAGGCCTCCTTCATGACCCTTTCTCCCTGCTCCCCCTTCACCAGGGAAGGTGCCTGCTGAATGAATTCCCCCAGCCCTCTCCAAATCCCAGCTGTTAGCTCTGGCGCTGTTAGCCCAGTTTCTCCCAGGAGATGTGTGACCAGGTAATTCTCCCCATTCAAGTCCCAGGACTCATGCGCATGCATACACACATGCACACACGTACCCCTCTCACTGCTGCCCAAGGCTCCCCTTCCAGCTTAAACTCTTCATTGATGGCCTCCTGCCTTCTGTCCACTGAACCTTCTTGAGTTTCTCTCACATTCTCCGTGGGAAAAAGCACCTTCTTCTGTCCTCCAAGCTCCATCTTCCTCCTCTGGAGACCAGCTCCCAGAGTGCCTCCTCCAGGATGCCCTCCTTATTTTAGATCCCTATCTTCAGCAGGCCTTCTCTTTGTCCTAACCTATTTTAAAGTCTGTTCTCAACACAGAAACCCAACTTCCTTAAAGTTTCAGGATGCCTCCCTCTCTCCCTACATCCTCAGGCCCCGCCATCCTATAAAACTAAAGCCCTCACTCCTTCTGCGCTTCTGGTGATTTCCATATTGACTGCAGATTCCAGAGCCAGCTGGGCCTCCACAGCACCTGTGTCAGGGGCCAGCTGGAATTCCCGAAAGCCTCTTTCCTACCCCACTCCCTGGATACACTGCTTTTGGTTCACCAAACCTAAGACAATATATTTTGCCTCTTGCCTGTGAAAATGAACTTGCTTCTGGGAATCCAAGAGCCCAAACAGAGTGACTGCTGGTTACTGATGCAGCCTGATGATGTCACATGAGGCCCATCCTCAGGGCTCTGGTCCATTTCACGTGAGAACGTGGATTCCTCTGGGGCACCAGTTTTGCTTTTCCAGCCAGGTGGAAATATTGGCCTGCCCCTTTGACCCCATCACTCGTGGCAATTGGCGTATAAAGGTCTGTAGAGTAGAAAGACTATGATGGCTTTGCTTTGTCTTAGGTCTTGGGTTTTCATCTCTTTAAACTCCAGCTTTTCATACCATTGATTTCAAGCACGGTCCTGTCAAAGAAGAAACCATCAATTGTGCCGCTGCTGCAGCACTCCACCCCGTGTATGGGGGGCTATCACCCTCAGAGCTCTGCTGAGGATGCTGAAGGATCCTCAGGCTCCCTGCAGCCAAGGGCAAGATGAAGGCATATGGCAGTCAGCTCCCCTACCCTGTGCTCCCTGCAGACAGGATTCTCCCGGTTCCTCTAGACCAAGGGTGTCTAAACTGTGGCCCGCAATCCATTTTTTATTGGCCTGCAGCAAATTCCAAAAATATATTTAGTTTACTTAAATAAACCAGGTGAGGCATTACGTACTTCACCTCAAGTGAGTGGCCCGGCTGTTTGTGTATTTTATTGCATATGGCCCTTGGTGAAAAACGTTGAAAACAGTTTGGACACCCCTGCTCTAGACAGTCCTGGGCCACAGCTCCCTGCCTGAGTCTGCTTGGGCTGCCCTAGTGAAGACTGAAGGCCATAGACTGGGCAGCTCAAACAACACAAGTGGATTGTCTCACAGTCCTGGAAGCTGGAGTCCAAGGTCAAAGAGTTGACACAGTTGGTTTCTTCTGAGGCCTTTCTCCTGGTCTGCTTCTCCCTGGGTCTTCATATGGTCCTTGTGGGGACAGAGCCAGGAGTACAGTTTCCAGGCTCTCATCCTCACATGGAAAGGTGCTGGCTCAGGTCGTAAATGGCCATCAACTGTGACTGGATGGCCATCAGCTGTGGCTAGTTGGCTGTCAGCTGTAACCAGTGAGCCATTGGGCACTAATATAACTACTGTGGCTACGCTAGCAGCAGATGGTGGCTGAGCTAGCAAGCACGGATTGTGGATTGGGAATTGCAGAGAGGGGAATTGCAGTTAGCAAGTGAGGTTGGTTGGCAGAGAAGCGGACGGCAGGTTGCAGATCGTGTGGCTCCTGCTTCCTGTGTCTCCAACCCAGCGCCTGCGAGAATACAGTGGTATGACTCCCCAATCTATGGCTCCGTGGGTGTTCCTTTTTTGGCCTCACCATGTCCTGCGTGTTTATGTGGGGAGCGGGACCAGAGACCCCACATGACACCTTGCATGACAGTCCTTCCTCTGCACCCGTCTGTGTCCAAATTTCCTCTTCTCATCGGGACACTGGTCATATTGGATGAGGGCCCACCCTAATGACTTCATTTAAAGACTCTACTTCCTGTTTAAAGACACTACTTCCAAATGCAGTCACATTCTGAGGTACCAGAGGTTAGGACTCCAGCATATTAATTTTAGGGGGACACATTCAGCCTCTAACACTTTGCGCTTTTTAAGTTTTACAGCATCCCGGACCTTCATGTAAAATGAGATTGGTAAAGATACTTAATCTCTTGAATTACGTGCCTATGAGGCGTAATATCGCCTGGCTCATAGTAGATGATCAGTAAATGTTAGAGCCATTGAAATAAACAAAGATGATGATGATGAAGAAGAATGACACCACTTATTAGCACATGTCTTGGTCATAACAGATTTCCTTTTTTATAGCACCTGATGATCATTTTGCTCATATCACTTTCATTTTCTCATTTCTTTCCAAAATAGGCTTCCCAGTAGCTTCCCAGCACCCCAAGATTCAGGTCAAAGCTACTCTTTACCCCTGCTTTGAGGACTTGGAAGTGCTCTGGCAGGAGGAGGCGCTGGGCCTGTCCTACCTCTTCCATCTCCTGCTGGTAACCAGGAGGCCCTGGGACTCCCTTAATCACAGCTCGCTGACTCAGGCAACCACTTTTGACCTTGGCACCTTTCCCGGCACTGTGCCAGGTGCTGGGGGACTGCCAGCTCTCCCAGCCTGCCAAGCTGACTCTCTTCCATCATGCCAGTGATCTGGGAAATCCCATCTCCCTTCCAGCAGGGGACCGATCTGGATTGATCACAGGAAAGGTGCTGCTGCGTGGACACATAGTCCCCGACCCCACCCCCTGCACACACAATACTTGGCTCGCACTCAAAGCCCCTTCTGATGAAGGCTTCCTGCTCAGGACTTTCTGTCTACGTGCATCCAAATATCCATCTCTGTCAGCATTTTTTAAAAAAAATGTTAGTGTGTAAGGCTGGGTGTTGTTCCAGTGTCTGTCCTGTGCATTACGTGCGCATAAACATGTCCAATGGAGAGGCTGGGTCTTTACAGGTTACAAAGCAGTCGCGCGTGAGCACTTTGTGCCTCTCCTCCCCCCGTCTCACGCTCCTGTGCTTTTGCATGTGCTGTTTCCCCACGCACCCCCCCACCTTCTGCCTGGTGCCCTAGTGAGCACGTGTCCTAAGTCAGGCCTGACCTCCCCCGAAGCTGACGACCCCTCCTTGGTGGCTCCATCGTCCCTTTGATGGCCTCTTGTCCATACTGACCATACTGTACGGTGATTGTTTGTGCTGCTTCCCTGGCTGGACTGGGAGCTTCTCAAGGTCAAGCACGATGATTCATTTAACTCTGCATCCCCTATGCCCTGCGCAGTGCCTGGCTACAGATGAATGAAGCCAGTGAGGACGGCTCTGGGCCCTGGCTGTGCTGGGCAGTGCCTTTCATGGCATTTTCCATTCAGCCTCACCTCGTCCTTTGTCCTGTTTTTAGCCTAATTCCTTTCAAGGCTCTGGCATGAGACTCTGAGCTCATTTTCATGATTGCTTTAAATATTTGGGGCTGTTGGTATGCCAACACAGGGACCCACGCTAAGGAGGGAAAGGAATTCTCGAGCTCTCTGGGCCCTGCCCAAACACCAAAAATACTCCAGATGCAGGGGAGGTTCTGAGAAAGCGCCAGATTGGGTCAAAGTAAACTACTTTCCTACCTGGCTTAGGGAACCAGGAATTTGGGCAAGGGACAAGAAAGTGAGAGGACACAAAGGCCTGGAGGCGAGGGGCGGGGGCAGGAATAGAATTCCCAGAAACGCAGGAGGAGTCCGGGGTGGAAGTGAGAGGACAGCCACTGCACTGATCTGGAGATTCAGGGTTGTGCGGACAGAGCCCCAGAGAGCAGTTTCCAGGCTCTCGGCCTCACGTGGAAAGGTGCTGGCTCGGGTATTAGATGGCCATCAGGTGTAATCAGATGGCCATCAGCTGTTACCGGTTAGCCATTAGCCACTAATATAACTGCCGTGGCTACACTAGGGGATGGGTGGGTTGGTTAGCAAGTGTGGATGGCGGATTGCGGATCGTGTGGATCCTACTTCCTGTGTCTCCCCGGCCGCCAGCAAGACTAGGGTGCAGGAAGACCCCTATTGGGGTACTGGCAGATGTTTGCTTTTGTGTCTCGACCAGCCACCATTGAGAATATAGTGGTATGACTCCCCTATCTATGGCTCTGTTGTTCCTTTTTGGCCTCACCATGTCCTGTGTTCTTATGTGGGGGGCGGGAGCTGAGACCCTGCATGACAAGTGTCTATGCCGGGAAATGGTGAGGAGCCCCCTGGAGTAAATGCCAGGACACAGACAGTCCTGGGAGCCAATATTGAAAATCAGATAGACAGGGAGAGACTGAAAGTCTCGTCATGGAAGAACTTGGAAGCTACAGAAAGAAAACTCATGAGCATCTGCGTAAGCTCATGCCGCCCCTGCCACTGTATAGCTGAGGAAGTGGAAGCTCCGAGAGGAAAGGGCTGCCTAAGATCACACAGTTCATGGTGGCAGCACCAGGACTGGGAACTCACATCTCTTTATTCTCTTTCCAAAGCTCCTCCCTGCTCAAGTGCTGGAGAGGAGCTGGAATCATGTTCTTCGCATTTCCTCCAACAGTTGCTATAAATATGACAGAAAGCCTAGCTTCTGCTTGGTGCACTCTTGCTACATGCCAGGCACAATGCTAACTGGTTTACCTGTTTTATCTTCTCTCAGAGCAGCTGAGGAAGTAGACGTTTGTAGCCTCATTTTAAAGATGGCAAACTGAGGTCCAGAGGCTAAATGATTTGCTTCGGTCATCCAGCCCACTGAGATTCTAACTCAGAGCCTGCCCGATTCTGGGGCTCATGCTCTTGACAGCTGTTTTGTAAAACCTTTCCTGCCTGGCCTTTACAGATGCCAGGAGATTGGATCAAAAGCAAGATGGCCTAGAGCTTCTAGATGGAAATGCAACATCGTAGCCCTCCTGGCAGTGAAATTAGGGGCAGGTAGGTGTGGGCATCTGAAGGAGGCAGGATATTTTTCTTCCCTAAAGACTCTCCAGTCCAAAAGAGGCCTGTGATTACAGGGATGGAGATGGACAGAGGACCCATGGCGTGTTATGAGATGAGGCAGCCCAAAAGAACAGTGAGAGGAAGGAGACAGAGATTCCCCACTCACTTCCCAAAGTGGCTGCTGGCTTTAGAGCTCTGGTGTCTAAGAGTAAACTTGTAAAGGAGGTCAACGGCCCCTTAAAATTCATACACTTTACATTTATAGAGCAACTTCAAGCTCACAAGGGACAGTCTCCCATATCCTTATGGGATTCTTATAACAAGGTAGGGTTACTCTTCCCACTTACAAGATGAGCACACCAACCCAGAGAAGTTAAGTGACTTGCTCAAAGTCACACAGCTAGGCTGCAGCTGCCAGGACTACAACCTAGTGCTGAGCCCAGCGTGGAAATCCTGCATCCTGACACCACTTCTAGGGGACAAAGGATCCAGTGGTACAGCTGCTGGAAGCTGATGACCCCGCTCCCGGCCCTCAGCCTGCCCTCACTGGGCTACAGAAAATCCTACTTCCTTCCCCATTGGTTGGTTCAGGAAAGACCAAGTGACACAATTCTAGCGAATGAGGCAGGCATGGAGGCGTGCTGGGCAGCCCATGGGAAACTCTCTCGCTCCTAAAGAGCCACAGAGGGGGGCATTCTCTATCCCTCTGTGCCTGGAACACGATGACGGGCCTGCCGCAACCAACTTGCTGCTCGGAAGAAAGCAGCACATGGCAGAGGGATGAGCAGAGAGATGAGTCTGGGTCTTTGACATCATTTACCAACACTGAGGCCCACTCCCCTCAGGCTGCACATCCCAGACATCAGACTTCAGACGTGGCGCAGTCGTGAAAATACAAGGGAAACCTTGTGTCTCCTTCAGAATTAGGATCACCTCCCCAGAGGTCCCCAGCAGACGGCCCTCACGACTTTGTGCTGAGCACTAGATCCCATGGCTACCCCAAACCTGGCAATGGCGAGTGGCCTGGGAATGCTTCCATTGTCTTACCTTAGTTGGGGTGAAAATAGCAAGCACTCCATAATACAACTTTTATTGTGTGCCAGACACTGTTCTAAGGTCTTTCCATGTATTGTAATGCTCTAGAAGTACTATTAGTATCCTCGTTGTATACAGGAGGAAATGAAAATACAGGGTTTAAATAATTTGCCCAGGAGGCATAACAGCTAGAAAACAGCAGACTAAGTTTTTAACTCAAGCTCCAGCACCTGTGCCCTTAATCACCACTTACTCAAGTCAAGGATGAGAGCAGCCTCCCCGGAGCACGTGACTGTTGTGAAGGAGAGGTGGGACCTTGAACAAAATTGAAGTTCTCTTAAGGAAAGAGGAAGAGATAGATAGTTAGCAGCAGTGTTTGCTACAGCCGACCCCACTAGCTACTCTAGATTTCCGTTGATGCGAGCTAGCAAATATCCTTATGGTTGAAGCCAGTTTGAGTGTTTCTCAACGTATTACCTGTAGCCCAGCTGTCCTAACTAAAATGAGTTATTATTGTGGACTAGAGTGGTCAGAAAAGCCTTCAAGGAAGAGAATGCTTCAAAGGATGACAGATGGGATTTAGAGCAAATGGACATTCCAGAGAGAATTGCGAAAGAAAACAGAAGACAGAGCCGTAAATACAGAGTAGGATCAGGTCCTTGAAGTCCTTGAATGCCAAATGCAGGAGCGTGGGCTTCATTCAGGCAGTGAGAACTGCTCAGGGTCCTGGAGTAGGGGGTAAAGGGTGGCTGGGTGTTTAGAGAGATCCATGCTAAAGCTGAGCAAAGGAAGGTGTGTGCAGGAGGAGAGAGCTGGTTAGCAAGAGGATCTACGTTATGACAAAAGTTTGAATAAGAGTGATTGTGTTAGAAATGGGAAGGCAGAGACACTCCAGGAGACACGGAGAAAAAATAATGTATGGGTGTGATGACCGCTCAGATGCTGGAGGAGCAGAAGTCAGAGGCCCAGCTGAAGTTTCAGGCTTTGGTGACAGGAAGATGGAAACCAGGAGCTTGCCTGGGGGAGGTGGGGGAAGGGGAGCGTGATATGGTGGATTTGGTGTTCGACCTGGAGACCAGAGGTGATGGGACTCCCACAAAGTGGGTGACTGAGACATTAGTGATGGGTGAGAACTAGAGGTGTCTGTTAGAAAGCTGAAGGGATATTGCAGTGGATGAGGGCACCAAGAAAGCGGACATGGAGAAGGAAGAAGGGAACTGCTGAGGCCTGGGCCTGAGGAAAGATCAGCAAGATCAAAGGAGAACCCAGAAAACAGGGAGAGAACCAGGGAATTGAGTGTTTCGAGAAAGAGGGGTCAGTAGTGCTAAATCCTACCACTGCAGAGAAATCCAGGTCGGTGAAAGCAAACATCCTGGGTGTTTTAAGAGAAGAGAGCAGGAAGACTGTGGACGAGCCGACGGATTTATAAACTGCTTGTGGCAATGTAAATTGGGACAATCCCTCAGGAGGACATTGGGTAATATGTGTCAAAGGCCTTAGATATGTATAAAATTATTAATCTAGAAATTCTTCAAGGACCATAACCCCAAAGACGTAATAATCAGTCAAAGTTTATGGAGTACTTTCTCAATGACAATGGCAAGGATGGCAGTGTTTCAAGCACTTTACATTGAATAATTTGTTTAATCCTCAGGACAATCCTATATGGTGAGTGCTAGTAATACTTTCTACAAGTAAATCTTCATTCTACAAATAAAGAAAATAAGGCTCAGAGAGGTTAAATCGTGTGAGTAAGGTCTAATGATAAAAATGTGGTGACACTGGGATTGAGATCCAGGGACAGCAGCTGCAAGGCCGTTGTTCTTACCCATCAGGCCATCTTGCCTGTGGAAATGATGAGACATGATTAGAAATGAAGGCAGGGCTGTGCCCTGAGGGTGTTCATTTTAGCGATATAATAACAGGAAACAATCTAAATGCTTAACAGCTGGAGGTTGGCTAAATAAAGTCTGACTTCCCACTGAGAGCATGCTATATAGATGTTAAAAATCACGTTGTAAAAGAATACTCAATGACATAGAGAAATGTTGATGATACATTTTTAACTGAGAAAAGCTGTTTTCAAAGCAGTGTGATCCCAAATATGAAAAAGGAAAGATATTTGCTATTCTTCACACGTGTGTGTGTTGGCAGACAGACCTGGCTTCTGTACTGAATTGCCTATACCACCGCCAGGTGCCGTTTTGCACCCTCACCTTGCCTGGCACGAGAGCCCCGCCCCAAACCCCAATCAGCTGGGAGTGATCATCTCTGTGCCTCTGGCTGGAAGTGCTGCGAATTTTAACAAAGATAGGCAGGATGCCCAAAATTCCATTGTTTCCCCTCATTCTGGGAACACTCTCTCCATGAGGCAGGATTCTTAGGGAGTGTTGACGAATGGAAATGTTTGCATGGAGCTCATAGGAAGAATATTTCAGGTATGGTGGGACTTAAGAATAGGTATGGGGGAGAGGATGGGTCCTTCCAGTGTAGGGGAGTCTGGAAAGGGCCTGAACGGAGGGTGTCCTGCCCTTGGACCACGGACGGTAGGCCAGTCCCTTACCCCTGGAATCACCAACTTCCTGTTGTAAGTAGCTGGGCCCCAAGATGAGTCAGAATCCTTTTGGCTTTCTGTCCTATGCTTCACCCCAGCTCTATACCCATGTTCAGGCAAAGCCCAGAACTGACTGCTTAGAAAAATATTTAATTGAGATTCCTCCTACAGTGCTTATTTCTGTCTCAATAAGGCCTTGGCATGCCATGGGTAGCTAAATATATTGGCTGTTTCCTCTCCAATGCCAACCTAGTTTTTTTAAATGTTCCCAAGTACATCTGCCCAGCTTTCCCCTTAGGGAGAATTTACAGTATTCTGCCTCTGTAACCCAAAAGAAAAGAAACTGGGGTGGGGGGGCATGGGGAAGATTAGCTTTCTTAGAGAAGAGCAACCAGTAGATCATGCCTGTGCAGAACTATCTTCCTTCCTTCCTTCCTTCCTTCCTTCCTTCCTTCCTTCCTTCCTTCCTTCCTTTCTCCTTCCTTCCTTTCCTCCCTCCCTCTTTATAACCATCTATTGAGCTTCTCCTGAGTTATTGGCTTAACGCGGAGTCTACACAGATTTATGGAATTAGAACTGGTCCCTGCCCTCAAGATGCTCATCATCTAGATAAGGGGTGTCCAAACTGTGGCCCGCAGGCCAACTGCGGCCTGCAATCCATTGTCAATTGGCCTGCAGCAAATTCCAAAAATATATTTAGTTTACTTAAATAAACCAGGTGAGGCAATGCGTGCTTCACCTCGAGTGAGTGGCCCGGCTGTTTGTGTATTTTACCACATATGGCCCTTGGTAAAAAATGTTGAAAAAAGTTTGGACACCCCTGCTCTAGATGTACCGATTACAGAGTGTTAATGATGGGAGTGCGCAAAACAGAGCTGAGGGGAGGGTGTGCAGTCTCCTAGACAGAGGATACAAAGGAGACATTTTCCTAAGTAGCATCTCTGCCTATCCCAGGAGTACTTAGGAACTGGAAGAATGGGGAGAGCTCAAGAAAGACATAAAAGGCACATAAGGATAGATGGGATTTATGTGCATATTACATCAGTTTGGGGTCAACAGTGTGGGCACTTTTCCCGGTAGAATTCTGTGGAATTTGGTGTCTGATTCTAAAGAAATATTGAGTACAGTCAATCTTTCTTCTCTAGGCTTTAATTTCTTTATAAAATATATTAGTACAGTTTCATAAACATTATTAAAATCTCAAAACCCCTTTTGCAAACAAAAGCATATACAGAATATATATATATGTATATATATATACATATATATATATACATATATATATACATATATATATATATATATATATATATATATATATATATATATTCTGTTTTATTTTTTTTAAACATCAGAGCTGCTGCAGTTGAGACAGGGGTTGGAGACCCCGAACTAGTTCAGGCCTACCTCCATTCCCCACTGAGACACCTCACTGAGACTCCAGGCAGGGTTCCTCTAGGGCTGCACTGAAACCTACAGGTTGAGAAGGTGCTTTAGGCTTCCCTGCCGCTACGCCAGACCTCAGTGTTCTCTCTTCACCTCCATTTGGGCACGTGGCTGGTCCCTGCCTCCAGGAGGAGTCTGCACCTGCTACTTGGGAGATTCAGTGGAGGCTGGTGTTGGAGTGGTTGGCATCCCCAAGTCTTGGGAGTCGCCAGGTCCTTTGGTAGAAGGAAAGTAGGTTGTTATCTGAAAGCAGGAGAAGTGTTGTCAGCTGAAAGGGTAAACACAGGCTGGTAGCACGTTACAGATGGCTCTGGCTCCATTTACCCTTCTCGTGCTTCTGGAAGATGATCTAGGGAGAAAGGCCCTTTTGACATTTCAAGGTCTTCAGCATCTCAAATGGGCTTTACTCTCTGTGATATCAATAAGGCAAGGCTGAGAATGGTCTCCCCATTTCATAGATGGGGAAACTGAGGCCCAGTGTGGTTGTCTCTTCCACAAAAGGACACTGAGACTCACTTTTGAGTGTATGGTCTGTACCTTACACCCTCTCAGACTCCTGAGGAGTTCTCTCTGTTCTCTGACGTTGATCCATTTCATTGCGTTTTACCTTTACCCTTCTAGTCATCTAGAAAAATCTGAAGTTGGATTTACCATCCTTCTCAACATTGTACAGACAGCAATAGAGGCATTAGGGGGTCTTGAATGAATGGCCCCCAAAAACTATGGCAGATTTCCATCTCTGTTCAAGAAACACTGCTTTGGTAATCATGGCAGGAGGCTGGAGGGTGGACATGGGAATTTTGGGGTGAGGGTGATTTCAATCCTGGGGACTCTGTCATTCCTCAAATCTTACAAACACGTGCTGAATACCAGACGTTCCTTTAGGTCTGCGCGTCGATGCTCTCCAGCCTTTCCTAGCAGCCTTTCTCCACTGGTCTGGAACCTTTTAGGGCATTCCAAGCCCCCGCACCTCTCCCCCCACCCGGGGGCTGGCCTGCAGTCAAGCATCTTCACACACTGCTGCTTCCATCTGGAGCTCCCTTCCTTCCCTGATCCCTGATGCTGGCTGCCTCTGGGCCTGCTGGCTTTTCTGGTGCCCAGAACCCCACACAGCTCTGCCAGCCGGAGCCATGGTCAACTGCAGTAGGTCAGCGTGGGTTTCACCAGAGGCAGAATGCGTAGGCGAGAGGCTCCATTGCAGGTGCCTCTGACCCTTCATACAGGGGCACATACAGGGGTGCATTGAGGAAGGAGAAACGGCAGGGTACCAACTGGGAGGAGTATTTGGCATATGCGTGATCAGGGAAGGATATCACTAAGCATATAAAGAACACCCCCAAGTAACCTGAGCATTCAAAGTTTCTCTGAGGCGTCCACCGTACCTGAGACGTGAGACTTTGCCTGACGTGGATTCAGGTTCTTTCCAGAAACTTCATTTTCTTCTGCAAAAAGATGAGGGAGTCTGAACACCACATTTGGGGGACCACGAGCTGACTTAGGTACAAAAGTTATTGCGGTTTTTACCATTATTTTTAGCCTTTTAAATCGCAATTACTTTTGCATCAATCTAATATTTCAGGGACTCAACTAAGACTTAGGAAGCACAGGTACTAAGCAAGCATCTGGCTTCCTCTGCGCAGTTTGCATGACTTCCTGCCTCCAGGCAGACCTAGTTATAAAAACAGTGGAGGTTTTTAGGAAACATGATGGCTGGAATAAAGTAAGAGGAAGTGGGAGAAAGAACGAAATAGAAGTGGCACCAGGCTCCTCCCTCCAGAGGTGTGCGCTCCCTGAGACATCTACCCAGAGGGCTCTGTTCAGTCGTCTCACGTAAACTTGTCCAAAATGGACCAAATGGCCTTCTTCTCTGGGCCACCCCCCGTTTTAACTTCTCAGTCTCCAGCGTTCACTTCCCTTGCCCTCCTGACCCAAACCAGGAGCCATCCCTGACTCCTCCCTTCCACCCCCCCCATGTCCAAGCCATCGGTGGACCTCCCTTCCCCTCTTTGTTTGATTGTCCCACTCGCTCCTCCTGCATGACCTTTAACATTTCATTCCTTAAAACTCTGACCTCATGCTATCAGAACCTACAATTAACCCCATTTCTGATGAAGTCATGCCCACCTGCCTCTCCCCGGCTTCCCACCGTCTCCACACCACGCCCCTGCACCATCCCACTGTCGCCCCCGCCATATCCAGGGGCGTCCAGGGCTTCTGCTCTCTCAGCAGCCTCCTCTTGCCTGCCTCCTCTCCCACAAGCGTGTCAGGCTGACTTCTCCCTCCACACTTGGGCCTGGAATACCAGCCTTGGAATACCAAACTACCAATCCTTCAAGGCCCATCTCTTCTGTGCAGTGTCCCCAGCCAAGCCATTCGCCTTATGCCCTTACTATTTGTGTGTGGATTATTTCCAGCCTGGCACCAATCTGGCAGTTTATTATATATTACTAAGTATTGTCTGTTCAGCAAGGTTGTAATCTTCCTGATGGTTAGGGTGTGGTAATACCTGTTTGAATCATCTCTCTCCTGCACCCAAGGCAATGATGTGGAAATGAGGGAAATTACCGTTTATCAAGGGCTTTAAGACATTATCTCACTGAATCCTTTCAAGCCTAGCAGCTGGATATGTTTTTCTCTATTTTATAGATGAGGAAACTGAAGCTCAGAAAAGTATTTTTATATCCACAGCTGGTAAGTGGCAGAGTCAGGATTTGAAACCAGGGTTGCTTGACAACAAAGCATAGGCGGGCCATAGGGTGCTCATAAACACACTGAATCAGAAAAGGAATTCGACACATGAAGCTGATGTGTTTGAAGCATTGCCAGCATTGCACTCATCCGTGTGTTTTATATCCCATTCTGAAAGCGTGAACCCCAGATCGATCTATTCCAAGGCTCATTTCTTTTTTTTCAAAGAAGCTAAGAGCAAATTTTATGATTGATGTCTATTTTAGAGCATCCTATTAATTTTTCTGGAAACATGGTGCTTCTAAAATTTTTGCTTGGTAAGAAGATGACTGATGGTGTCTCTGAGCTGAACCAGGGCAGAGGCTGTGGCAGCTGGTAGTACATCTCTGTCGGGGCTGGTGCCACGGTAGAAAGTGGTTCTGCCCTTGCATATGATTAGATTATAATCAAAGAACCAGAGTGATGAAGCAAATTCTTGAGATGGCACTCAGGTATTATAAATACGTATACCTCGGCCAGGTTCCCAGATGTCAGAAATTCCCTCATGAGCCCCAAAGAAAAACATTTATTTGCACTGGATTATGGCGAAAAGGGGAGAACGGGGTGGGGAAAGCATGAGAGTGTCAACTCTCAAACACAGATTAGGAAATAAAAACAGAAAGAAAGAAAAGGGGATGGAAGAGAACTAAAAGGAAACTTGGTAGAAGTGTTTCTCTGTTAAGTAAATGGAAAATACGTCTTGGATTTTCAGAACTGGAAGGGAAGCAATTTTGTCCTAAGAACAACCCACACCCCAAATCCTTTTTCATATCCGGAGAGCATGAATACAGGCCTGGTGCTTTGGGATTTAAGCTGAGTTAAAGCCAGTTGGCTTTACCCTGCCCTTTCTGCCCACCATGGTGGACCCTTCTGATTAAATGGGTCAGCCCTGGGCTCTACCTAGCTAGCCTCTGCACTATTCTAGCTTGTCCTTTGGTCCTTCCATGTTAGGGAGAAGAGAGAGGATATGGCTGATTAATTCCATCTCACTCACTGGGTGGTTTCTTGACCTTGATTCTCGAGGACCTTCACTAAAAAACAAAGGTTTCTGAGGGCATTATCTCAGAATTAACACAGAACTCTCTGAACTTCTAAAAGTGGCACCGTGCTCTCTGCTCTGCCTCTGGGCATCTTTTCATTTGCCTTCTCAGTCTTCCTTTGGTTCCAAGAAAGAGACTCAAAGGCCCAGGCACCTGGAGGAGGTGAGGTTGTAGACAACTCCTGCCAAGCAGCCCCATTTCTCTCTGTTCTGGACTCTGGGTATCTCATGGCCACACAGACCTCAGCCCTTCCAGAGCTTTGGGAAGAAGGCGGAGGTGAGGGATCAGTCCCAGGTTAGGGCCGGGCTCTGCTGTCTGCGCTTGTCAAGGCTGAAGCCCAAAAGGCAGCCATTTGCCATGGTTTTGTCTAATGCTCAGACAACAGGCCGTACAGTAACTGCTTAGGTAAAAGTGCCTCAGTTCTCTAAGAGACAAAATGTGTTTCGCAGAAGGTAACACGCCATAGTAGAAACAGAATGGGTTGTGAAATCACATGTTCCTGAGTTCAAATCCCAATTTCACCACTAAGTATTGTATAATCCAGTAGCTTTTCTGAGCCTGTGTGTGCCCACCTAGGATGGTTTTGAGAGCTGAATAAGACAGGGGTCTGACTCAGAGTCAGTACTGAACAAATGCCAAGCCCACCTTCTTCCTTTTAGGTTCTACACCAGTGTAGAGACAACAGGAGCCCTTGTTTATTTCTCGGGGTTCATTTCCTACATCTCTTCCCTTTACTGAAACACCAAGACCCTCCCACTTAGGGACACGTCCTTGGCTTGGGTCTTGCTGTCGCCCCATCTCCTAGTGGCTCCTTTACTCCATTCCAGTCTCTGCTCAGATACCACGTCCCCAGAGAGCTCTTCCCAGACCAGGGTGTCTAAAACAGCCCTCTCACACTCTCCATCCCTTCTCCACTTTACTGGCCTTGACAGCATTCACCACCCCCTGACATTGTATTGTCTCCTCCAGGAGATCAGCAGCTTCACAGGGCAGGGGTTTTGTTTGCCTGGTTTTTTTCACTTTATTTCCAGTGTCTATAACAGTTCCAGGCACATACTGTACAGTTGTCCCTCGGTGACTGTGGGGGACTGGTTCTAGGATCCCCCGCAGTTACCAAAATCCACTCATGCTCCAGTCCTTTATATAAAATGGAGTCGTATTGGCATATAACCTATGAACATCCTCCCAAAAGTCATTTCTGGATTGCTTGTAATACTTAATACAGTGTAAATGCTCTGTAAATAGTTGGTATATTGTATCATTTGGGGAATAATGACAAGGGGAAAAAGTCTGTACATGCTCAGTACAGAAGCAACCACCACAGTCCTAACTACATGGTACATGTTAGCGACAGTGTAACGTTTCTTTCCAAATAGTTTCCATCTGAGGTTGTTTGAATCTGCAGATTGGGAAGCCGTGGATACGGAGGGCAGTCAATAATACATATTTGTTAAATGATCGCAAACCAGAAATATTGGGAGAATGGATTCTGCTTGCCAGTGGGGACGGGTGAGGGGCACAGGGTCCCTGCTGCCTACAGGGACGTGTCTGGGCAAGTCAGTCCCAGGCAGAATTTCAGCCTTCACTGGCCCCTTCATCTGGGTGCCCTGAGGCAGGTTACGACTTGCACAGCCTCATGGGGCGGCCTGGGGGATGAGCTATATGGTCATGGAACTCTAATACTCCAGGCTCCTGTGCCCAGACCCCTGGATTCAGGTGCCAATCCTCCTCCCACTGGCTGGCACAATGTTCAGGTGAGCTAGCAACTCCCTCCGCTCAGGAGCTGTGCTTCTCACCCCGGGCGTGGGGAACATGGGGTGTGTGAGGAGGGGGCACAAGTGGCCTCCCTATAAACATATAAGCTTCCTGCATCATCCTTCCCTCTAAGAGCAGTTCCTTGGAAGCATATTGTTACGGCATATCAGCCTGGGCTGGGTCATGTCACAGGAAGTACAATTCCCACCTTTACAAAAAATGGCACTGGTGACTTTGGAGAAGTGTCACTTTTGGTGGGGGTGGGTGGGGATGCTGAGTTGGGAGTGGGACCAGGTGACCTTGTCTTTGCAGCTCTCTCCTCAGCTACTGGCTTCTTTAGAGGAAATGTTTAGATGTGCTGTTGAGGGGTTCTGGCGGAGGAGCTGGGCTGAAAATATTTTCTCATCAAAGATGAGCTTGTGTGTGTAAGTACCTCACTCATGAACGTGCCTTAAGAGATGGGCTGGTGGAAGGCGCACTGGCTTGGGATCAGGAGAACTGGGTTCTAATCCCCACTCTCTCAGGCCAGCCTCTTCCCTGCTCAGTGTCCTCTGAGTATGAGGGGCTGGACTCCCCTGGTGGGGTCCCTTGTCAGAGGCTATGGGAGTTAAAGTCTCATGAGAGGACCAGTCCTACAGGGCTGCACACTGATTGGACAAAGTGTTACTAGCCCCTCCTCCCCCTCATCATTCCTGAGTCCCTTCAGCATTCCCACGGAGAGAAAGTGGCCTGAGTCTCCTGCCAGGAACCTCCGAATGGTCCCTGACATCCTCTGGTTTCTAGAGCTGCCTCTGAAAAGTCACAGCACGTTCCATTTACTCACGTGGGCCTTGGGGACCATCGGGCATAGGAGGTTGTTTCCTCAGACAGAGCGGGTGGCGGGAGGAGAGCTGGAGGCTGGACTGTCCAGCTGTGGGAGCTGAGGAGGTGGGCCGAACAGAGAGAAACCAGCCTTTCCTTTCCCAGGCCAGAGCAGGCCGCGGCTTCATGGATAGGGCCTGCGGTTGCTCACCACCACATACTTCTCATTCCATCCAACCTTACAAGGGCCGCGACGCTGCGACCAGCTTGACCTGGAGGAGCCCCCAAGAAGTGACCTTGTCTGTGCCCCCCTGTGGCAGTTTTGAAACATTGCCCCCAAATTGAGAAGTGTCATGTCTCCCCTCCCCTTGTGACTCCCTTGTGACTGTTTGACAGGTGAATACAATAGCCCAAGTGCTGTGCCAATGTCTGCGCCCAGATCTTCAGATGCTGGTACTTCCACTTCCTGTCTCTCGGGGTGCTTGCTCTTGGAACCCAGCCACCAGGCCGAGAGGAAGCCAGAGCAGCCGGTGGGGAGAAGCCCACGTGGAGAGGCACAGGCACTCTGTGCCCAAGGCCCCGGCTGAGTGCCCATCGCCCGTGTGCCAGCCGTGTGAGGGCGCCATCCTGAAGCCCTCCGTCCAGGATTCCCAGCTGACGGACATGCCCCTTGCCGCCCCCATCAAGCCCTGCCCAACCGCAGGTACATGCACGCAATAAGTGACTAAGTCGCGGGACTGTTTGTTATCGGACAATAGGAATACCTGGCGCTGCGGAGTAAGCCAACAAGTCCTCCCAGACAGTTGCTTGTCTTTTTCTTAAAGCACCGGCAGCTCCAATCATCCTGTAGACAATCCTTTATTTTTCTCCTTTCTCCTTCCAGCAGGTATCTTCTTCTCACCTCAGGCTCCTGCAACTCCCCCAAGGGACTTGACCTCATGGCTGGGTGACATCTCTAGGTGTGCTTTGTGTGTGTGCACGCATGCGTGTGTATGTTCATGTGTGTGTGCATGCATGTGTGAGTGTGTGTGTCGGTACGTACGAGGGGAGTGTTACAAACATTGGAGGTGGTACAGCGAGTGGAGAAGCTGATCATTTTGACTGCTCATGTTTTTGGTGGGTTGATTGGAAACCAACCATTCTTTTAAGAGATTTTAAAATCAAAATCAGCCTTTTCTGGTTATACTATTCTGCATATTTCAAATTTTCTACAGTGAACATGGATTACTTTTGTAATGAAGAAAATAAAACTCACTTCCAATTCCAACACTCACAACTGACCAGAATTCCCCTTCTATTAGGTATTTGAGATCATGCCATAAACACAGTTCTGCGTCTTGACTTTTCACTGTACTTTATATCTTAAGAGTCTCTCCTCAGTATTTTCTCAAACCTAATTTTAATGGCCTGATAGTGTGCTAGCATAAATAAACAAATTATTTAATTTGTTTAGCATAACTTATTGGACATATCATAGATATCACACCTAAATGTCAAATAAATATATGTGTCAAGTACACACACACACACACACACACACACACATGCATATCCTTGCACATAAATCTTCAAGTCTTTAAACCTTTAAATCTTTGAATGTTTTCACTGATTCCTAGAAGGGAAAGTTCCAGGTTAAACACTGACCATGTGGGAGGCTCCTGATACAGAGTACGGACTGGCAGAAACCATTCCTTCTGAAATGTCTGCTTGGCTTAGGAACCATCTCCTGACTGACTGGGCATCACTGACTCTGTTATTCTTTTATCAGGGGAGGACTGAACATGGGAAAACCCAGGGATCACAGACCAGGTAAAGATATGGTAGAAAGAATGGAGCACGCAGAAATACATGCCTAAACTTGATGAATATTGGAATGCCTAGGGAGATCGTTTTTGTTTTCTTGCCCGACTTAATATGATGGAGAGAGGGAACGAACAATACATTCATTACCTCATTTAATCCTTACAAGGACCCTAAGTTATTATTATTCCTATTATATAGATGAGGAAACTGGGCTCTGAGAGGTTAGATGACCTGTCCAGAGTGAGACAGCTGGTCAGGGGCAGAGCCCAGATGTGCACCCAGGATGGTCTGGCTCCAGAGCCAGTGAAATGAGCTGCCATCGGGCCCCTGCCTCTCCACAGTAATATAGGGGAAGGCGAATGGGCTTTGTACCTCCCGGCCCCCCTCCCACCCTGTCCCAATTTGCTCTTTCTCCCTTGAATAGGAGGGACTTAGATGAGGACTAAGCAACCCTTTTCCAACTGTCACAAGATACGCGACACCATCCCCTGGAGTTACTGCAAAATGTCTGGATCCCAGTGAAAGCCTCCTGTTCTCAACCATGCCTGGATGACCTTTGGAGGACCCTGGTAGGCAAAGGATTTCATGGGTTGCTGGGAGCCCTCTGTGGCTGTTCTGACCTGCATTCTTCCAGCACGTGTTGTCTAGGAGCATAAGCCCTGAGCCTATGCAACGAGGGGAGGGCGGGCTCCACTGGCAGGGAAACCACAGGGAGTCCAGCAGATCAAGGAGTATTAATAATGTGGCCGCTGGCTGCTAGGTCTGCCTTCTGAGTCTGTATGGGGAGGGGCCAGAGGGCAGCCGAGGGCAGAAGGCTGTGCAAGGCGCCCGAGCCCTGTGTTTAAACCCCAGCCTGCTGCAGGAGGGTCACCCGTTAATCAGAGCTGAAGTCCAAACCCTCACTCTCTTGGCCACTGGATTGCATCTCTTACCCCTTCAGATTTCCTCTGCAGGATTTCTCCTGGGTGAGGGGCACCCAGATGGACCCCATGTGGCTCTGTTTAGATGCCTCATTTCATTTGGGTAGCTTCACCTGGGGGTGACATTCAACGTATTTACAAATAGTAAGAATGACTTTTGTCCTAGACCAAGCTTAACGGATAGCCAACTGAAGGCAAGAGCAGGCTTCCTCAGGCTCTCTCTAACACATGGGGCATGTGTTAACTCTTTAGTTGCTGGGCTGGGAGAGGTCTGAAGGAGCCAGGAGAGAGGGCGCCAGCCAGAGGCCCTGCTGGGGCTTGGAGGAGTAGCACTTCACCAAGTCGTGCAGATGGTTTTCAATATTTTAAGAACTGCTCTGGCTGTACCCATGTGTACAGGTATGGTTGGGCTCTGCCTAGATGGGAAAAAATGGAATGCAGCCCGTGGTTTCTCAGGGTCGTTGCAAATGAGTCTTTTCTGACCCCTTAAGAGACACGGCTGCAGGCCTGTCTTCTCTGTATCTCTATACAGAGCCTAACAATGGTTTCTGGACTCGTGTTTCTGCAGTTGCCATGTTCCAGCTCAACAGAGATGAACTTAACATGGCCAAAAAAGCCTACTCCCCAGTTCCGCAATGAAGGGTCCTGCACCTTCAGTCATCGCCTCCCATGGCATATGCACTCCCTGATGCCTCCCACAAGGCCCATAGCCATCAAAGGTGGTCAGAAAATGGTTTTTGGTTTTTCGGCTGGGCTGCATTCCCACTGGGGAATTGAAGTTAAGACCTATGGTTCTCAAGGGCAGTGAGGCTGGCCAGCAGATTCTTTCCCCAGCAGATCTGACCATTCCTCTCTTTCCTGGTGGTAGGACACTGACCTGACATTCTGCAAAACAGGTCTGGGAAAGCGGATCCCTCCAGCCCATTCAATTTCTGGAATATGACTCTGTGTTTCCGTTTCATTGCTGCAGCCACGGGACATTCGTCATGGTTGGGGAACCAGATGGTTGGGTTCAAAGGCTGGTTCAGCCACTCTGTGAGTGTGAGCCATGTGATAATAGTAGGATAGTTGTGTGGGTTAAATAACACCGGTGAAGTGTTTAGAACACTTGGTCTTTAGCAAATGCTTACTAAACATTATCTATTTTTGCTGCCTCTGGTTAAGTGTAGGTTTTATGAAGGCGGGGTCTTACCTCTCCTTTACTAACTGATACCCAAAGCCACCAGATTCTGAACCTTTGTTTAGTAACCCTGTGAGCAGGGTACCACCAGCGTCTCTGTCCTGTATGAGAAAGAACAGAACTAACATTCATTGAGGTTTTACTCTGAGCCAGATCTTGTAGCAGACACTTAACATACACTTCTTATTTCACCCTCACACCAATGGCAAGAGATAAGTATTATTCCCACCTCATTCTACTCCTAAGGAAATGGAGGCTGAAAAAGATGGAAGCCACACTACTACGAGTAATTATAGATTCAGACCCAGATCTCTGAGGCTCTAAAACCCTGCCAGCATGAACAGAAGGAACTCTTCTGGAAAGACAATTCCATATCAGCCCAGGGTTTGCCAGAAGAGAAAGCTGACACCTGCATGTGAAGAAGGAAGCCCTCCTATGGGCAGAGGGCCCAGCATTTCCCCTAAAGCCATCTCCCTCTCCTTTCAAGCCAGGCTTAAAGATCCAAAACACAAAAGAAGATGAAAGAACCTTGATGAAGTTCTCCACCCTGGGAAAATGAAGATTTAAAAAAGGGGGGAGAAGAAAGAAAAGGAAGAAAAGAACAGAGGGAGGGGAGAGGAAGCAATCCTTGACAAATATTTTCTGTTAATAAATTCCATTTTGCCTCTAAAATGTTTGCCAACTATCCAAGCAGGAAAAATGTTTCACATACCAGGGCAAACCGTTGCCGAAACGCCTCTGCAGTCGGCCTGCCCGCAGCCCCCGTTTCCATAACCTCCCAGGAGGCAGACTCTTCTGGGCTCTTGTGGTCTTCCTCTAGGAAGACCTGCCTCTTCCGTGAGGAATGTTCAAGGGGATGTTCAAGGGGAAGTGCCCTAGTGGCCTTGCAGGTCTTTATGTGTCCCTAACTCCCCTCTCCCTTTCCCTCCCCTCCCCACCTCTCCTCTCTTTTCCTCTCCTCTCCTTGCTATCTCCGTCTGTCTCTCACCCAGAGCATGGACAGTTTCTTCTCACTGCTCTCCTGCTTCATGTCCAGGGTCAGCCTCTTTTTTCCAGTCAGAAGCATCTCTCTCTCCTATCCCTTTCCCCTTAGTCCTTCTTTTTCTCCTTCCTCCTCCCAAACTTGGTTTTATTGAATTGGGAAGAAGTTCTCAGGCCCTTAGTTGAATCTTCCTACACCTCCAGCACTCTGTCTTCATGCATTCATTGATTCAACAAATTTTATTGAGGATGTACTAATGGCTTCCATTTTTAAAAAGTATATCAGGATTCAGTGTTGGGTTTGGAGAAAATTCTAGCTACTATTCAATTTGTTTTATTGAATTTGCTTAGGGATAAGACCTCTTGAAGATCCTATGGGTAAATTTGTGCCAAAACATACTATTTGGGGACTCCTGAATCCATCTGGGGAATATCTGGATGAAAAGGAAAGGCATTTGTCAACATCATGCTGCCAAGCTGGAGAGCAAATGTGGATCTAGTTAAAACTAAAGCGAGGCCAGAGGGTTGATTATCTTTTCCCCTGATGGACCATCTTTCGATCTCCAGCTCAACTTTTCCCTTCCTGGAATAGAGAGAGGCTAGCTTCTACAATATTGTTCTCACTCAGTCCAACTAGGAGAGTAGTATCTAATACTGCTCCTTGTCTCGGAAGGAAGCACACTTACTCTCCTATGGCCTGACCTTGGTGTTGCCTTACTCTTATTTTCCCTTTAGTGTACTTTGGAGAATTTTCAGATGGTCTGACAAGTTCTTATTCTATTAGGTTATGGAATCAGGACTTTTGAGTGAACAGGACCTCTCCAGGGTCATCGTACCCAAGAACTAGCCTCTATTTAAAATAGCCCTTTCTTCCTCTCTCCCTTCCTTTTGAGACTGTTTATTGACACTATATGTTTTAGGCAGGAGCTAGACATCAAGGAGGCAGTGATCAATAAGACAGATACATTCTTGCCTTCCCAGAACTTATTGTCTGGTGGAAGAGATGGATGCGAGACATCAGCATGGGTCGGTCCATGTCGTGTAGCAAGAGACGTCTTTAATCTTGCTGATATCACGTTTCGTCCCTTGCAGTTCAAAGCTTCATTTTAATGTATACTCTTTGACCCTGCAGTTCTACTACTAGAATTTATTCTTATTTATGTGTGAAATAGCACCTGTATGCAATTATTTCTTATAGTAATGTTTATAACAGTAAATGATTAGAAATAAATACATTAGTCTCCCTTTATCTTCGGTTTTGCTTTCCATGGTGTCAGTTACCCAGGGTCAACTGTGGTCCAAAAAAATTAAATGGAAAGTTCCAGAAATAAACAATTCATAAGTTTTAAATTTCATGCTGTTCTGAGTAGTGTGATGAGCTCTCATGCTGGGACATGAATCATCCCTTTGTCCAGAGTGTCCACGCCGTGTACACACCCTGCCTGTTAGTCAATTAGGATCCCTCTCGGTTATCAGGTCGACAGTCATTCTATCTCAGTGCTTATGTTCAGTCACCCTTATTTTACTTAATGATGCTACTCACCTAACTTTTATTACAGTATATTATTCTAATGGTTCTATTTTATTATTAGTTATTGTTGTTAATCTCTTACTGTGCCTAATTTATACATTAAGCTATTATAGGTATGTATATATAGGAATAAGCAAAGTATATGTAGGGTTCTGTACTATCCAAGGCATCAGGCATCCACTGGGGGTCTTGGAACATATTTCCTGTGGATAACAGGGAACTACTGTATCCCAAAAGTCCATCATAGGGTATTTATTAAATACACTATGGTATATCCATAGGATGGAATTCTATCCAGCTGTAAAAAGAAAGAAAAGAGAGAGAGAGAGAGAGAGAGAGAGAGAGCGAGAGAGAGAGAGAGAGAAAGAAGGAAGGAAGAAAGGAAGAAAAGAAAGGAAGGAAGGAAGGAAGGAAGGAAGGAAGGAAGGAAGGAAGGAAGGAAGGAAGGAAGGAAGGAAGGAAGGAAGGAAGAAAGGAAGGAAGGAAGAAAGAAAGAAAGAAAGAAAGAAAGAAAGAAAGAAAGAAAGAAAGAAAGAAAGAAAGAAAGAAAGAAAGAAGAAGCTTTTTTTATATAGACGCGAACTAATCTCCAAGAGACATTGTTAAGAAAAAACAGCAAGTGAAAGAACAGGGAGTTTAGTGTATTATCATTTTTGTAATGAAAAGGAAAAAAGAGTGTGTGTGTGTGTCTGGTTGTTAATGTACAGAATCTTTCTGTGAGGCTACAAGAGAGGGGATCTATTTGGTTGTGAGATAAGAATTGAAAGGAGACTGTTCACTGTACCCCCTTTTGTACCTTCTGACTTTTAAACCTGTGGATATAGTACTTCTTCAAATACTTAAATTTTACTTAAAGACAACAACAAGGAGAGGTAAGGAACACTGACAACCCAAAGCATGGATGCTCCTTCTAAGACAGGCAGCAGTTCTGCAGTTTTATTCATTATCGGAGTGGGGAGATGCATGTTTAATATTGTCAGATCTTCCAGTTTTACAAGAGAAACTGGAAATAATCGTATGTTTCAGGAATGTAGAATTTACCAATCTTAAAATGCTAGCTCAGAAAAACCATGCTTAAATGAAGCAG
This sequence comes from Rhinolophus hipposideros, assembly GCF_964194185.1. Taxonomy (NCBI): domain Eukaryota; kingdom Metazoa; phylum Chordata; class Mammalia; order Chiroptera; family Rhinolophidae; genus Rhinolophus; species Rhinolophus hipposideros. The sequence goes on from NC_138052.1 coordinate 83,062,604, forward strand.
ATCTGTGAGCTGTGTTGAGTCTGAGTCTATTAATGTGGGGTATTATTGTCAGCATACTCCAGGATCCCTTAGGCAACTATTGTCATTATTTGGGAGAAAGGCCACCTAGGACAGGGGCAGCAAGATGGCAGCAAAGACAGATGGAGTCCAGACTATGTGTGTGTTTATGGGTGAGGGGTAGAAACCATAGGATCTGGTGACAATTGGATGTGGGAAATAAGGAGAAAGAGAAGTAGAAGAAGACTACATTTTCAAGATTTAGTGGTTTGTAGGATGGAGTGATTTAAGGGAAAATGGCTCTGAAATCAGGGAGACCTGGGTGCTCACACCTTCTTCACCATTTGGGGTAAAACTTGGATTTTCTTATCACTAAATGACCTTAGGTACTAAATAAAATAATGCACGTGAAGTGTTTATAGTGCTCAAACTGTTAGTTGTTACAGACATTTGCTATTTTTGGTCCTCAGTTTTATTTTCTCAACTCTTGGTGGACTTGAATCCACCCACAGGAGGGAGTAGCAGGCAGCTCTGGTCTTACCAATGGGTGCATCGCATCCTCCTGGCAACGGTAACAGTTCAGGGGTGGTCATAGGACCCAACCCCAACCAGTTAGAGCCGATGAGCACCAGTCCCGGCACTTCCATTGGAACTGGAATGGAGGTGAAGTGGGAGTCTGGACTGCTGTGGCCATCTTGCCACCCCTGGGGAGACAGGTCTGAGATGCTATTGACCAAGTTAGCAGAGCTGAGAGATGAAACGAGAGAAATCAGGGCCTAGGGAAATAATCAGTGTCCCTGCATAATGCCTCAGCTCCATGCCCAGAGTTTCACCTTACACCTGAGCCAGTACATTTCCTTTTGTCTTAAATAAATACATTTGAGCAAACAAACAACTAAACATGAGTATCCATGGACAGAGGACAGGAAACTGCTAAGCAGGTCACTTGGTGTTTGATGTCCTAGTGTACTGGGACTCACCAGTTTCCTGAAGGCCATGGAAATTTTGTGGGGGCGGGAGGCAGGATGATTGATAACTGCTGAGAACACCCCTGCAACAGTATCACAGAGGCTTCCAGATGAGCAAAACCTTAGCCATACAGTCCGTGTGAGTCAGAGTTGTAACCCAGGGAGATGGAGAAACTGCAGCGTCACAGCAGGAGCGCCGCGAGACGGTGTGAGGGAGGAGGAAGCATTGATGCTGTTTCTAGATTCCTGTGTGGGGAAGCTTTGTGGGGAGACCATGGATTCCAGGGCAGTGAAGCATTCATGTTACTGCTGGAGCCTCAGTGTTCTTTTTCACGTAGGCCCCATGAGCACTAAAACAACGCCACCCAAGATATGGCACCTGCAGAGAGACATCAAAGGAGACATGAGGTCAGAAACCGTCCCCTGAATGATGACCTGGTGAGGGGTGTGGTAAGTGTGTGTGAATGTCTGTCTTCCCATCTCAATGGTCAGAGTGGGACCCAAGTCCAATTTCTCAGTAACCTGCAGAGGCACACACACCGTTCCTGGCACATGGAAAGAGCTAGAATAAAATGTATCATCCAGAAACAAAATGGAAGACTTCAGCAGACTTTCTCCTCTTCCCAGAAGCGCAACCCTAAGCAGGCTGGCTAAACTTGGGACTGAGTTGTGGGGGTGAACGCTGGTGAGAAGAAAGGAGTGTAGGCTGAGATCTCTTGGAGAGATACCAGTTGGCTGGGAGTATTGACAGGGAATTGGGGTGAGTTGCTGTGACACAGGGTTCACTGGAACTGCAGGGACAGGGGGCAAGTCTGTAAGTTAAAGGATCATGAGATATTGGGGTGAGCCTACTGGTATCTCAGCCCACCTTCCCTGCCTTAAGTACCAGCAAGTATGAACTTTCTGTCTGGAGGCTGTTGTGCCCTTTCAATCACTGTCTGGCCACAAAGCTTCCACATAATTCCCACATCGCAGCTTCTAAATGGTCTGCCGCCTTCCTGCCCTCACTCCTCTCCCAGTTAGATACCCGGATAGCAATTCCTGTGTCACCACGGTATTCTGTGGGGTGAGAAGGAATGAGTTGCTACCCCACACCTCAGACTACCTATTGGCAAAAAAAAAGAAAGAGAGAGAGAGAGAGAGAGAGAGAGAGAGAGAGAGAGAGAGAGGAAGGAAGGAAGGAAGGAAGGAAGGAAGGAAGGAAGGAAGGAAGAAAGAAAGAAAGAAAGAAAGAAAGAAAGAAAGAAAGAAAGAAAGAAAGAAAGAAAGAAAGAAAGAAAGAAAGAAAGAAGGAAAGAAAAAGAAAGAAAAGGAAATTCCACTGCGTCTAATAGAATGAGAGAAAAATGACTGCTAGAATAGCAGGGTTGGAAGATTTAAAGGGATAATTGAAGCCTGGGCTCTAGCCCTCACAGCATCATTGATTAGCAGGTAGCTCTTGAACAATTCAATTTATCTATTCATTCAATAAATACTGAGTGATTACCACACATCAGGTACCACGTTATACATCAGGGATAAAGCTGACAGAGGAATGTTTTCTACCTTCACAGACTAGATGGGGAGATAGACGAGCAATCCAGTCAATTATACCATAGGGTGGCATTTGGTGTGCTGGGAGGGACCCAGGTGCAATTGGACCCCAGCAGAGGGCTGTCTTTTGTGGGTTTGCTCCCTCGCCTCTGCATTAAAGGTGTGGTACCTGATCATAACAGAAAGGTAAGGGAGCTTTGCTGTGCCTGTCATGGTCAGACCTTGAGGAGAAACTTGGACTCAGGTTAGGCTCAAACGCAAATGCTAAGTGGTGGTTCTCAGGCTCCAGTGTGAGAACCTGACGCAGAGCTTGTTTTAAAAGGCAGATTCCTGGGCGCAACCCCAGGAATTCTGATTCAGTAGGTTAGGAGTTAGACCTCAAAATCTGCCTTTGAAGAAAGTATTTTGGGTTAATTCTGATACAGATGGTCCACGGTCCACGCTTTGAAAAAGATTATCTCTAAAGTCCCTGACGACTCTAATGTACTAAACTTTCCCCCAAATGTAAGTCATTTACTTTGAGCAAGTAGATGAAGTGCCTGTGATAGAACCTGGATTTGGGTCTATTCATGTGCTTTCTTTATTCCTGATTTAGTTGTTTGGGGAGCAACCCTGTAAAACTGCAATATGGAGTCTAAAGAATTTGCCATTACAAAAACACCCACATACCCTAAATAAGAAAGCAGTACTGATGAAAGGCACAGCCTCTGAAGTTAATTTGTCTAAGTTTCCATCTGAGCTTCTTCACTTGCTAGACATGAGACCTCGGGCAAGTTACTTTACCTCTCTGCGCCTCAGTTGCCTTATATGAAAGCGAGACTGATAATATTAGCACTACCTCAAGGGGTATCAGGGAGTTAAACGAGTTAATATGACCAAGCACTTAGCATGGTGCACAGTGCTTACCAACAAGAAAGGCTACCTGTTACTGACAAAGCTGAGTGTCTAAACATCTCCAGCAGTCAGAAACCGAGAAGGAACTGAAAACTAGAAAAGTAAGCACATGGGCTGTCCTTGCCGTTACCACGGGGATGGAGGCGTGGTGCTGGTGTTAGAGCCGGTCTTATTTACACAGGGGCCTGGGTTTTAATACTGTTCAGGGAGAAGAAATAAGATCTTGAGCCTCTTGGAGGTGGAGTATTGGCATGCAGACTTCCACGTACAGCCAAGACTGGGAAGGACAACATCTTTTAAACAATCGTAGATCAGAAATAGTCAATGTCTAGCAGAGAAAAAATGGAAAGAAAGCTTGTTTATCTTGAACAGAGCTCCAGGTCAGGAGGGGAAAATGTCTCCCTTAAGGATTCAAAACCACTGGCATGAGCCTTTAGTGGGTTTGAGGTTTGAATAAATAGTTCCTGTACAACCTAGAAATCCCTAGGCTAAGAAATAACATAAAATTTGGTCTGGGCCACTGATACCGTGTTAGAAGCAAACACTTTGATCATACTGGTTTCTCCAGATGAAAGCCCTGCTGAAGATGAGCTCGCAATCTGAAATCACACACTACGCCAGGAAAATCCATGAGCAAGAGTCCAGAGATCCAGCAAACAATAGAACTAGATCGCCCAGAACCTTAGATTATAGAACCATCACAGGAAACCATAAACTAAGTGTGTTAAAATCACCAATAGCATAAATCAAGGCTTTGAAAACGTAATATCTAGAAAATGAACAAAATCAGGCAGATTTAAAAAATAAAACAAATAGCACTTTTTCTTAGAAATTAAAAAAAAATATATTAAAATTTAAAATTCAATGAACAGATTTAATAGTAGATTAGACATTGCTAAAGAAAGAAATTTTGAACTCAGAGGTAAATCTAGGAAATTATCCAGGTGGAATCCAGAGATGGAAATTATGAAAGAGTTCTTAGGAGACATGGAGGATAAAATGAAAAAGTCTAACATGTCTATCTCATAGGAGTTCCAGCAGAGAAACTAGATAAATTGGGGTGAGGCGATGTTTGAAGGGAAGATGCCTGAGAACTAATGAAACATAAGAATATTTGATTCAGGAATCACCAAAAAACCTAAACCGAAGGATAAAACCAAATATTCTTTTAGAGATACCGTAGGGAAACTGCAAAACACCCTGAGACAAACAGAAACTTTATAAAAGAAACCAGAGAGAAACATCTGAGATGCATAACAGCTGGAAATGCCCTGGGAGCAGCCATGAAGACCTCATGAGAGTGAGCCTCTGGGACCTGCCTCCTAGGAGTGGAGTCTGCATGATGCAGGACCCACAAATGTGAAGTTGACAATGGGGGTAGAGGCAGAGGCTGAGATCAAAAACAACTTCAAAAGCAGGCTGAGGATTTGGATTAGTATGGAAGGAACTTTTGCATTGTTGCAAGGACCCAATGAGACATATAAATAGGCTGATTACCTAAAAAGCATTTCTGAAGGATTGTTTTGCAGTGACTGTGGTCTGGAAATGAAACTATCTGGGACTCTTTGTTCCCAACTCCAAACTGCTGTTTTTGTTGTTGTTTTATTTGTTATTGTTGTTTTTCTTTTTTTTTTTTTTAATAGCACAGAGACGTTTTGCAACAATTTGAGGTGCTTTGAAAAAAGTGTTACATCAGTTTTGAGCAAATGCTTGCTGTTTCATTCTGGATTAAGTCTTCTGTGTGCAGTGCTGACAATTTTTGATGGAAATAAATTACCCTACTTCCTTTTCCCTCTCTATTGCTTTGTCAGATTAGGCAGATCGTGCTTGGAAAAATTCTGAATTGGACCAAACAAGGGTATGTGCTGGGCAGAGGGGATGTCCCTGAAAAATGTTGATGTCACATACAGGTTGGTAATTCTCTGTGGCCTCCAGCTTCCTGGGTTGTTGCTGACAAATGGAAAGTTGCTAAACATTTGCTCAGGCAGTGAAGGAAAAAGAATCAGGAACATAAAGAATCAGGTGCAGCCTGCCAAGGAATGTGAAAAAATTAGCAAAGGCTGGCCCCAGGCTCCACTCACCCGATCACTCTCTAGAGAGCTTTTAACTCACTGATCTGTGACTTGGAGACACAGTTGGCCCAGGAAGAGCTTGTTCTTTCAGATATGTTTTTATGGAGTACTAACTATGTGACAGTCACTACACGCAGTGTGCTAGGGACCCTGTAGTGATCCAGACAAGATCCCTGCCCCCTCAGAGCTGAAAGTCTAGTGAGAGATAGAATCAGTAATTACGATGCAGCTTTGCAAGTGTGATATTATGGCGGTGGTACAGAGATGGCCGTAGGGAAACTTACACTGAGGCTTGAGAGAAATAAGTACGAGTCGCTGAGGGAAGGAAAGAGCAAGATGTAGTCAAAGAATTGTACATTGTTCAACTTCTCTGGAGCACCAAAAGTGAGGAGTGAACAGTGAGAAATATTGCTGCAAAGGCAGGCGGGAGCAAAGGCAGACCAGAAGGAGTCTGTAAGCCAAGAACCAACCTTGATTTTGATCTTGAGGAGTCTGGGGGCCATTGAAGGGTTTTATGCAGGAATGTAACCTGATGAGATTTTATTCTTAGAAAGCTCAGTCTGGATGCTGTCTGGAGATTCCATTAGAAGGGAGAGGTCAGAGCAGGGAAATCCATGAGGCAGCCATTGCAAGGGTTGCAGGCTGAACCAGGTGGCTGTGGTGGAGATGGGAAGTGTGAGGATTCAAGAGATGCTTCCACAGGAGAGCTGATAGGGGTTGGTGACGGAATGTGGTCTTTGAGGGAGAGAGAGGATGCAGAATGATATTCAGGGTCCTGGTTTGAACATCAGACAGATGATAGGAGAAAGAGCTCTGTTCCTATGACTTCATGAAAGCAAAGGAGAAAAAGGAGTGATATAACAGAAAGTCAGGACAGAGCTGTAAACTGAGTGGAGCAGCATAGATAAGGTTCAGGGAAACTCAGGGCCAGGTTCATGGGTCTTCAACCCATGTAGTCTCACCGGGACCCACACTCAAAAGGGCCTGTGCTTGGCTTCATGCTCTGCTAGCCACCTTGAAATCTGTAACAATTTTCTCTTTGAACTTGTGTTTTGTAAGCAAAGATGGCAGCACAGTGAGATTCAAAACAAGTACAAGATAAGCGTGTTATGGAAGCTGGTTGTTTTGAGCTTCAATGAGCCCCAGAATTCCCCACTCTTGTTCCATATCAACATGACTACCACTGAGTAAGTAAGGTGACTGCCCTGAAAAACCACACTTTCTATTCAAATCAACTTGCTTTCAATGCAGAACAGAATGACCAAGGAAACTTTCTTATTTATGTTACTTCCCTATATTAGCCAACCATTTATGCTAAAAATGACAACATGAGGAAAGGGACAGGGTAATGCATAGATCCTTTTCTTTTGAGTCCTTCCTTACCTTTAAGTTGAAGGTATTGGTAGAATGTGCACATATCAAATACACTTGAGTTAGTATTGTTTAGTGTTTCTACTCCTTTGGTAAGAAGTAAATACATGTACATGTATGAGCTACAAAATACAAATTGTGTAATTTCGGTGATTCTGCTTATGTGTTAATGTTCTTATAGTTCATTTAAAACTGGCATTGCACAATATGAAGTTAACAATAAAACTCATGCTAATAATCTAAAGTTTAAAATTTTCTCTACTTGGAACAACATATAATAGCAAATAAAAATACTACGACAGTAGGAACGCAAAATGGTACAGCCACTTTAAAAGACAGTTTGGCAATTTCTTACAAAACTAAACATAGTTTTAGCATATGATCCAACAATCACACTCCTAGGTATTTATACCCACATGAGTAGAGAACTTATGATGTCCACACAAAAATCTGTACATGAATGTTTATAGCAGCTTTATTCATATTGCCAAAATTTAGAAGTGACCAAGGTGTACTTCAATAGAGAAACAGAGAAACTGTGATGTATCGTACATCCAGACAATGGAATATTATTCAGTGATAAAAAGAAATGAGCTATCAAGCCATGAAAAGACATGGAGGAACCTTCGATGCATATTGCTTAGTGAAAGAAACCAGTCTGAAAAGGATACCTACTATATAATTCCAACTATATGACATTCTGGAAAAGGCAAAACTATGAAGTCAGTAAAACGGTCAGTGGTTGCCAGGAGTTTGGAGGGAGGACAAAAGGGGAGGGATGAAAAGTGGAGCACAGGAGATTTTCAGCACAGCAAACTATTCTGTATGATATTGTGATGATGAATACAGGACATACATTTGTCAAAACACAGAATATACAACACAAAAAGGGAGCTCTTGTGTAAACTATGGGCTTTGGTTAATAATAATGTGTCAATATTGGTTTATCAGTTATAAAAATTGTACCACACTAGTGCAAGAGTAGAGAAGGAGTATGGGCGAGCTGTCTACTTTCTGCTCAATAAAGTCTATTAATTAAGAAAATCAAAGGGTAAAGAAACCCTGGTTGCATGTCATATTGAGTTCTGGGTCAAGGCTAAGAAGCTAGAGGGTAGAGAAAGTGATGTCCACTGTAGAAAGGCCTCATAGTGACCAGTAGGCATCTTTGCATGGGCTTGGCTCCCCTTCTTTATCAACAGTGAGTAGAGTCATCAAGGACCCCATCCTGTGTCAGCTTCCCCATTGGGCTTTGCCCAGAGTTCAGACAGACATTTTCAGAGCTAATGCTCCCGTGTACTTTGCTGGTGGATACTCTCCGCCTTACCTTCAGCTTACCCCTATTCAGAATTTACTACAGGCCATGGGGAGTGACATTTCTTCCTGGACAACCAAGTAATAGTCAGCATTATCAGAAAAGAGATCTTGGGATGGTCGGTTAGCCCATTTAGTTAAAGCACGGTGCTCTTAACAAGGTTGCCAGGGTTCGATACCCACATGGGCCACTGTGAGCTGTGCCCTCCACAACTAGATTGAAACAACTGCTTGACTGGGAGCTGATGGGGGCTGGAAAAACACCGAAATAAACAAACTTTTTTTTAAAAAAAGAGAGATCTCTGCCACTCTCTGGGTAACCCTGACCAAGTTGCTTCACTTCTCAGGGACTCAGTCGATCTATGTATAAAACAAGGAACATGATGGAGGGAGACAAATTAGGTGATTTTCCAAGAAAACTACCCTAGAACCTCAGTGTGTAAAAAGATGTAAGTGGGGTGGCTCTGCTTGAAGGTAGGGAAAGATAAGAGAAGGATAACCTAGAATTCCAAACCACCACTCACCTGTCTTCTTGACCCACCGGTGCCCTTGAAGCTCCAGAATTTCTAGTCACCTCAAGGTACCATGGAACACAATTCAGAAATCCCTATCTGGTCTACCTCTCTCAACAGAAGAACCAGGGACTGATTCAAGGTCATACAAGGAGTTAGTGGTCATGATGGAATTAGGACCCAGGTCCCCTGACCTCTGGTGCAGTGTTCTTTCCTCTCACCGTTTTGCCCCAGTCCTGCTGTGGCCACTTTTGTTTATTGAGTGGAAAATACCCTATGAGCCCAAACATGAGCTCTGCCCTCTGCAGCCCACACACAAATCATTGCCACCCCCCTGTGCAATGGCACCTACACAGAGTGCCAGCAACATGAGCTTGACTTTCACAGGTTATTTGCATTTATAACCAAGTATGAGATCCCCAAGCTACCTAGAGACTCTGTCAGGGATTTGGATGAGCCATTAGATGAATCTTAAGCAGCTTCAGTATTTGTCCTCTGTGTCAGCATAGCACTGGTATGCACAGTCTTGTATCCTTGCAGCCTAGATATTTTATGAGTATTGGTTGTATCTCTTCAACTAGATGTTCTACTCCATAATTGGAGAAGTCCCTCTAGTTTGGTGTTCTGTACACAGTTGGTGCTTGGTTAATAGTGCTTAGTCAATCACGCTTCTTCTCAAAGCCACTGTACCTATTTCTGCTCATGAAATGGAAAGGGGAGCAACATCAGAAAAGAGTTCCTGAGGCAGCAAACTTTTGAACCTATCAGAAAGAACATGGCCCTATGTCACCCAGCATGACGTGAGTGAGAAGGAGCTAAGATGCCAGCCAACGAGAGTGGGCTACAAATAACAGCTATGCGTTTGGGACATTTACTGTGTGGCACGCATGGTGCTGAACCCTACAGATTCATGATCTCCAGAAGTGATCAAAAGAACCTTGGGTGGACTTCTTCCCAGCTCAGTGTAGATGAGGGAACTGAGGCTCAAAGAGGGGAGGTAACTTTGGCAAGGCATCAGAACTACGACTAGAACCCAGGTCTAGCTGACTCTAAAGCCCAAGTTCATAATCTCTACATCAAGATGACCAAGGGCAATATAATTGGCTTTTGAAAGAGCCTATGGGTAACAAAAAGAGCTTGTGTATCACATTTTTCGATATCCGTCTGCCTGGTCTTTGCCCTTCGGCCCACTTTGCTGTTTCTCCCTCCTGCAGCCTCCCAAAGAATTTAGACAGGACATCAAATGAAATGCCTAGAGTGTGTGGAGCCAGCAAGTTTGTAAGCCAGACATATTAACATGGCCCAGAGACCTCTGGGAACAGGGGAAGGGGGTGCTGGCTGAGACTTTAATACAGCCAGAGACGGGGTAATGAATACATAAAATCTGCAAAGTTTATCCCAAAGGTCTTTAAATCGGGAACATTGTGATCCTACTGAACAGTCCCTCAGAGGCAAACATGATGAACTAAAGCTTTTCCAAAGTCCCCTGGGGGTTCTGAGATTGTAGCGGGTGGTTACTCAGGAATCTCTCGGAGTCACACAGATGTGGGATTCAATCCCAGACCCAGATCCTTCACTTAATAGCTGAGGGATTTGGGGCAATTTACTTAAGCCTTTAAACTTCAGTTTGCCATCTAATAATAATAATACCTACCTCAGAGGATTGTAAAATTTAAACAAGAATCTTGCTGGGTGCCTAGCACAGTATCTGGCATATTGTAAGCATTCAGCAAAGAGTTGCTCTTTTTGTGATTATATATTTAAGATCCCCCAGGATCAACTTCTCATCAGGTTTAATATAATTCTTTTGATAGCCAAAGTGAGTAAACCCCCAGTTCAGTCGCACCCTGCAGGGACCAAGCCAGCCTTTGGGCTCATCCCCTAACCCACAACTTCACTCTTGCGTTGACTGACACTCACTTTGCAGTGCTGCTGAATCTGGAGGCCTACGTGAAGCCCTCTGGTGGAAAGATAATTGTGTTGTTCTCTCCCAGGGTAGATTGGGTGGTAGCTCAGAAGGAAAATTACCCAGACCCCAGAATCATTAACATTCTTAAAAACGTTTGAAGCGGCTGGAATATCCAAAACCTAAAGTTCTCGTTAGCCTTCCCACAACTCTAGACTCAAAATATTTGAGCTAGACTACTCTATGGGAACTTAGAAGTCACCTGGTCCAACCTCTTCATGTTACAGATCAAAACACCGATTCCTAGAGAGAGGCTGGGACTTTGACTAGAACTACAGATTATTAGAATTGCAAGGCAGTAAACAGCACTGTGAAAGGCTGAGAATGAGAACAAGTCAAGAGATTCTCTGGATCTAGTGTCATCTGAAACCACCCTCCCGTCCCCCAACCCCCAAACCTGTGGCGTTCTGATGACAGTTCAGACAGGCTCTGGGCTCTCGGTGTATTTCCATCTCTGTCTTTCTTGGTGGAACTTTTTCCCTTGCATGTGTGGCTCTGTAGCCAATTCTGTCATGGACTTACGGTCAGAATAAAGTCAAGAACTTTCTACCTTCTTGTGCTCATCGGTCTCAGGGTCCCTGGAAAAGTTAAGTAGCAGCTTCTCCAGGTCAAAACAAGGGAGCTTTCTTCCCAGGGCAATTCTCACAATTCTGTCAGAGGTGGGTGGTAGGGAGATACTGAAGAAATAAAATCCGTGAGAATCAGAATAGAGAAACCAGGGACCCAAATCAGAGAGATGGGGACAGGTGTGTGATGAAGGAACGAGAAGGGACAGGGATCACATCTGCATTGTTCCCTGTGGTATCTACAGTGGTCACACCTGGTGCTCAGTAGGTATACACTGAATGAATGAATGAATGAATGAATGAATGAATGAATGAATTGAGGGAGGATGGGAAGGAGAGAGGGAGAGAAGCGGGGAGGGAGAGATGTGCAGCCTATTAGATCACTTGCAGCCTATTAGATCACGGGACAGGTAATCTGGTCAAAGGGCCGTTTAGACATATGCAGGAAAGAGGACAGTAATTAACACATGTGGGGCCTCCCGTGTGGACCAGACCCTGTGCTTGGCCCTTCCATGTGGCATATCACAGAACCCTCATTGCCACCCCATGCCATCTCACAGTCAGGAACACTGAGACTCAGAGCAACTGTAGTGTCTAGACAGAGGCAAAGTCTTCTTGGAAAGAGTTCATACTGATGAACTCTCCTTCTCTAGATATCATGTGTGCTGATTATTCTCCATTTGCCCATCAGATTCATCATCTGCCCCTCGCCGTTCTGCTCCATGCCTTTTGATACTGACCTCTATGGACTACATCACCCAGACTCCTTTGCTCTGGCTTTCTGCTGAGGGACACTGGGCAATGGGACTGTGGGAGCCCTCCAATTTGCAGTCGCAGGAAATTACACATCCAGTGTCCTTAATAACCATTCCAACTTATTCAAATGATGACTCAAGAGGGTGCGCTCCATGATATGCAGTCCTTTTAAGTATCTTTGGAATTGGAGATTGTGTTTCTCATAAGATAATGCCTCCTCTGATTTCTGCGTAATTTCTCTACCTCCCTCCGATAAGGACATTTGTGGTGGCATTTAGGGCCTACCTGAATAATCCAGGATAATTTCATATTAAGATCCTTAATCACATCTGCATAAACGCTTTTCCCAAATAATGCGGCCCTTGTAGGTTCCAAGGATTAGGACGTGGATGTCTTTTGAGGTGCCCTTTTTTGGCCTACCATCCCACCCCATCATGTGGACATGGGGAAACCTGAGGCTCCACAAGGTAAGAAAACCTGCACAACATTATAGAGAAAACAGAGGCGGAGGCAGGCTTCCAAGCACCGGGGCTGGACTCAACCCCCTACTCCTTCCAGCCCAGTAAGCTGTTCCCTAGAGGAAAGCAGGATGACAGAAAGACCCTGCGGAGGAGGGTCCCTTCACCGAGAGCTTCCCCCTTCAGGAAGGAAGAGCACAGTAGCTCAGGAGAACCGCATTGTCATTGACTTGGGGTGACACCAGAGGCTCATTCTTGTGGTCAGGCAAATTCGTGGAAGCAAGAAATGCTACATGAGCCTCAGATTCAGAGAAACCAAAGTTATTTTGGAAAATGTCTCAGGTACAAAGGCAAGGACTGCTGGAATATCTCTGTGGTGATTCCACTTAATATACTAAGGCTGGAGACAGGGTTTTCTCTTCATGAATGAAGCAGCGAACACAGAAGGACCTGCCAGGTCTTATTCAAAGAGATGCTGGGAAGCAATCAGACTCAGTGAAGGCGGCGGCCTGTGCTAAGCTTTGGACCTGGGCATGGGAGGAGAGGATGGGGTTGGGACTCCGGCAGGTGCTTTTCTGGTTGAGGAAGTAGACTCTTGCTACAAGCACGAGAAGGCAGGATGACCAGCTCACCCCAGTTTGCCTGGGACTCTCCCCAAATAAGCACTGAAAGGTCCACCTCCATGAAATCCCTTGTTCCTGGGCAAACAGAGACAGCCGTTTCCAGCCCTCATTTGAGTATCATGGATGCCTCTAAATGTATCTCAGATGGCAAGGACACGGCCGCAGCTCTGACTCCTCAGGGAAAGGAAAAGGCTGTCTTAGCAAACCGCTTCCAGAAAGACAATATAAAAAGAGATGCATTTGCTGCGTATGAATTTGGCCGCCCTATGGGCTCCTGAGTGGAGGATCCAAGATAGAAGTGGACTCAAAGGGAGTGGGCAGGGCTGAGCCGGGGTGAAGAAGAGGCTGACGTGGTGAGGGCTACTCAGTAGGCTGGCTGGAGGAAACAGGAGTGGATGCCAGGAAAGACCAGTAAAAGGCAGGGAGGGGGGCACTCAGGAAACCTCCCTGATTATATGGGACGTTGGAAAGGGGAGGGGAGGGCAGCAGAGTCAGTAGAGAGGCGATAAGAAACTCTTGGATGATGAGGTAGGTCAGAAGCACTCAGCAATTAAGATCCCCATTATGCACTGAACTGTGTCTCCCAGACTCAGATGTTGAAGTCTTAACCCCCAGGATCTCAGCATGTCACTGTATTAGGAGATAGAGTCTCTAAAGAGGTAATTAAGGTAAAACGAGGTTATCAGGGCAAACCCTAATCCAATCTTCCTGGTGTCTTTATAAGAAGAGGAGGTTAGAACACCGACATGCACAGAGGGAAGAAGACCAGTGAAGATATAGTGAGAAGGCCACCGTCTGCAAGCCAAGGAGAGGGGTCTCAGAGGAAACCGAACCTGCTGGCACCGTGATCTTGGACGTCCAGCCTCCAGAACATGAGAAAATCAATTTCTGTTGTTAAAGCCACCTAGCATGTGGCATTTTATTATGGCACTCCTAGCAAACTAATACAGTTCCTCACTTACAAAAGCATTTTCAATCTTTCCCAGCAACTTTATCTGCCCTAACAGAAATCAGATTTTGTCTGATCAAAGTTTTTTTCTTCTTTCTCTTTTTTATCTTTAAATTTTAACAAAATTAAGAAACATATTAAAGTCTGAAGAATACTAAATACTCATGTTCTCATTATGAAGAATTAGCAACTGTAAAAATTTTTTCCTATTTGTTTCAAGCATTTTTGATAAAATAGCTAAAACATTACAAGTATGGTTAAAGTCTCTTTCACCACAAACTTTTCCTCTCCTTTCCCTCTTCAGAGCCAATCACTGTTAAGGAATTGATGTGAATTCTTTTAATCCATGTGTCCATGAAAAACATTTGGAATTGGTTTGTGTGGGTTTTTAATTTTTTGCAATCACGCTACATGTCTTGTGAACCTTGGCTCCACAACTTTCTAATCTCATGGTTAGTATTTCCCAAAGTATAACAGGCAAACCAAAATCCAAGAAATCATGGCAACTGGTACAAGGACCAGCAGGGCACACAATACCATTAAAAGGAATAGTGACAAATTTATTCCTGTAGATGAAGTCAAAGAGAAGTCTCAGGGGCGTTAATCGTTCATTCTTGCTTATACATTTTCATACCACTGTTATCTTCCAGAAATTTATGTTTAGGATTACCTTCTATTTAAGGTGAGTGATATTGGTCTTTCATTTATGACACTTTATTATGATAACTTTAAGAATAAAGAATAGAGTTAAGAATATAATAAAGAATAACTTTAAGAATAAAGAATATAGTTAAGAACTTTAAGAATAAAGAATAAAGTTATCCTATAAAATAAATGTAAGTGTAAAAATATGATTTTAAATAAAACCATTAAGCCAATATGGTAGAGATGGCATGTGAATTAAGAAAATTAGTGAAAGATGTTTAGGAAAAGGATTTGGGGAAAAGCCAGATACACCCATGGGTACACTGATAACTCCTTTTATGGGGCACTCAGACTGCATCTGGCACGTTATAGAATGAGTTCTATGCATTGTTTACTGTAATCCTACAACCCTGAAAAAGAGATGATTAGCCTCCTTTTGCAAATGAGGCCGAGGGGGTGAAGTAGGTGGCCCAGCCCATGTCTGAACTAACTCCAGAACTCATGTGCTTAAGCTACGCTTGCTCTCTTGGAGTCTTGTCTTCACTTGTAAAATGGGGCTTAAAGACATTTGGTAAATTCTAAGTATTGTCCAGAGGTCAGAATAAAGGCAAGGATTTGAATGGAGTTTGAAACCTGTGTAATGTGGTCTGGGTGCTTCAGGGGCCTCTGGCTGATGCCAAAGGACTGGTACTCGCTCTGCTGTGGCCATCTTGAGTTTCTTACCACTGTCACTTGTGACTGTGCTTGTAAGTGACGTCCAGTGGGACAGTGCAGCACGCCCAAGAGGCCTGGAGCCCCTGATCATGGGGTCCGCCTCCCACTGCCTCCCGAGCTCTGAGTTCTGGTTCCTGAGCCCTGTCTGGCCTCAAAACGGTGGCTGCCCTCTATCCAGCATGTTGGTGGCCTGTGCTCTGCCGTTTCTCCACCCTGGCCTGGGTGCGGGCACAGGGAGAATTAGAGTAGGGGTGATTGGAGTAGGGCTGTGCCCTGTGGTGTCTCACATGGGATGAGGTGTGTCGGCCCTCCTGGCTTGTAGGGCCGAGGCTTGTTCATGCCCGCCTGAGCGTGGACACCTCAGTCCGGGGGCCCAGGGCACCTTGGCATCAAAGTCACAATCCGCGGGGTGGCTGGCCCAAAGGAAGGAGAAATGGAAGTCCCCACCCGCTGCCAGACCCCATACATTTTGTAGCCAGCCTTGAATACTGAGTAAGGATAAGGGAGTACTCGATGTGTGTGCCCGTGTGGAAAAGCAAGACTCCAAAGGGAAAATCTGGGATAGAGGAAGTGTTTAGGGAAGTCTCAAAGGGCAGGAAAATCCACACAGATATGGCAGAGTGCAAAGGAGAGAAGCACCAAACCTAATTCCCCTCTCCCAGCTATTAACTGTCTATGGATCTTCATTTCTGCATTTGTGAAATGAGGAGGCTGGACCAGATCAGGGGCCAGAATCCCAATATGGTCTCTAGGAATAGGATCTATGGACTCTCTCCCCAGAAAAGTGCCCAGACCCTTGACATTTTGCGTGAAACTTCAGAGCATCACAGCTTCCGCAGAACCCCATGGATGGACCACAAGGGCTCAGGGTCAGGACGTCCTGGACTGGACGTTCTCTGCAGCTCCTTCCAGCACCGAAACTATCGGGCAGGAAGCACACTGCCTATGACAGTTCAGGGTGTGGGAGGCTGACTGAAACCTTAAAGCACCAAATGAGACGGAGGAGGAAAACTTTCAAAATGGACAAGAGAGATCTGTGAGAAGGGCAGAACAAAGATGGTGGAGTATGTGGAGGCTACAAAAGCTTCCTGGGAAATCAGGCGGTACATTGTAAAACAAGAAAAAAAAGAAAGAAAACAAAGAATCCATACTCCTAAAGTAGAAATTGATGACTTACCAGAGAAAGGCAAAGACGAGGCTTTAGGAGCCTGCAGGAAATAGGAGGATTCTGTGAAGAGGAGCTGACTCATGAAATGTTTGCACTGATGGGCCTCTGGGGGACTTACCTAAATTCCATGGTGGGAGTGACAGCTGCTAGCTGGGTCTCTGATGGGCCACTGATTGATTTCTGAGGCCAGCTGGCCCAAGCTCTGGAAAGAAAGAGTGGGTACAGACTGTCTCCAAAGAAAGCAGCTCCAGAGCCTTGGGGAAAAGTAAAGAGGGAGGAGGAGAACCGACATTGGAAGTGAATAAAGCAGCAAATGGCATGGCAAAAATGCTCACATTCAAAAAGGAAGACCAGTGTCCCGGGAAATGAGCAGAGAAATGATATCGTAGCAGTGGGGAAGAGGGCAACCATAGAAAATGGGAATTTCTGAAGTTCGTGAGAGATGTGAGACGTGGGATTAAACGGTTCTGGTTGTGGGAGAAGACGTGAATACTTGTCACACAGTTCACAATTTAATTGCATAATTTGTCAGAAATTAACAACCCATCCAGAACAAGACCAAATGCTATTCATGGACAACTGGATGGTAAAGAAGGCTCTTTCGGGAGTCGACCAGGCTGAACACATGGCTGGAATTATTTTTCCCGTCTGTAAGGCCCCCTGGGAGCGAGAACTACAGGTCAGGAAGAGCATTTAGAATCAGACCTGGGTTTAAATCTGTACTCTGCCACGATTAGCTCTGTGATTGTAGTTATTTAGGTTATTTAAATTCCAGTTTCATTCTTTGTCAGAAGAAAAAGTAGTATCTGTCATGCTAGTGCCCAGAGTGGTTTACAGGCTCTATGGAAAAAATGTGTGCATAATAGCTTTGTAAACTGTAAATCACTTCCAATGCAAGACTCTTTCTTTGCTCATTTATTTGTTTATTACCCAGCCAAGTATAGCCATTATCCCAGATAAACAAAAAGGGCACTAAGTTAAAGTCAAAATACTTTAATACTTCAGGCCACTTTGTCCTTCACTTTATTACTATTAGTGAAACGTGGGCTGGAATGGAGCTTTATCCAGTCATTTTTCCACTTCTTTATTCTTTAATTGGACCCATCATTCATTCTACACAGGGTGGTGAGATCCTGCTAAGGGCCAGACATCTTATGAATACAAATAACCAGGGGATCAAATGTGACGTTTTCTATCTTCACGAAGCTCATTGACTAGTGGGGGTTTTAGATCCCAGCAATGGAAGAAGAAACTTTCCCCACCCCCACTTTTACTTTTATTCGTTTTAAAGCTCATCTAAGTTTAATTTTTGAGCCAAAACAGGTTCGAGAGCTTAATTTGACTTCTGCCTGGGCCACTGCTGGCTTTCCTCATTTTTATTTTCCTGAGACCCATCTCAGTTTTCTGCTTTAGGGTGTCAATGAACCCCATCCTGGAAAGACCACTCTTTTTTTTTTTTTTTCAATTTGTCACCGCTATAGAATGACACCCTTTCCTTGAACTGCAAACTCCTTAAAGACAAAAGCTCCTTTCTCCCAAATTAATGTAGACTCTAGATCCTGTGGCTCAAAATATGTTGGAGCTCTGCCTTCAGGGTCTACCATCGCTCTGGGGAAGCACACAGGAAGGAGGCATTCACGTTTCTCCTGAATCCTACTCCTTCCTCTGGGTGACTTCCAGAACCCGAGCTGGGAATGTGAAAAGCTGAGTCAGGACCTCGTCAGCCTTGTGGGAGTTGATCACAGCTGGATGGGGAAGATACCCGGGGCCACAGAGGTACCGCAAAGAAGTGCAGGAGTGACAGCATCTGTCCCTGGGAGACGTGGGTTCTATTCCATGGGAGGGCTCGCCACACGCTATGGAGATAACACTTAATGGTCAGGTCCTGATGCCCCCTCCAAGCCTGGAACTAGTCACGTGAAAAGAGAATCTATTGGTAACAGCCAGCCCCTGCCCAGTGGGCATCTCCTCCAACTTAGCACCCTCCCCATTCCCTAGCACGGTGCTTCCTCCCCCTTTCTAATCCCTCCATGAGGCCACTTCAAGGTTTTGATGTTTCTTTTTTCTAAGCAGACTCTCCTGCATCTGGTAGTTTTTCCAAGCATGCTCCAGCCGTCTACACCTCAGCCTACCCCAAATGCACTTGGCCCAGATGCTGTTCTTCCCCTGAAAACAATACTTTCCTCTCTCTTCTGAGACAGGACAGCAGCTTAGGGCCCCTATGTGGTCTACATTCTATATTATTATTCCGCTGCTATGAACTAAATACCTTTTCTTTGTTGTCGTTTATTGGGGTAAAACACACATAACAGAATTTAGAATTTTGCCTATTTTTTCATTTTTTATGGTGGGATAATTGATATATAAAGTTATATTAGTTTCAGGTGTGCAACAATAATTTGATATTTGTACATATGGAGAAATTATCACCACAATAAGTCTGGTGAGCTTCCATCACCGTATATAGTTACAAAAACGTGTTTTTCTCGGGATGAGAGCTTTTAAGGTACCTGCCTATTGTAACTCAGTTTGTTTTTGTTGAGTTGTAGTCGTTTATACAAACTGGATATTAATCCCTTATCATATATATGCCTTGCAAATATTTTGCCCGTTCTGTGGTTTGCCTTTTCACTCTCTTCATAGTGTCTTAAGATGCACAAACGTTTTTAATTTTGATGAGGTTTAGTTTATCTAGTTTTTACTTTGTTTGCTGTGCTTTTAGGGTCATATCCAAGAAATCATGTCCTGCCAAATCCAGTGTCATGTAGATGTTCCCCAATTGTTTCTTCTAAGAGTTTTATAGATTTAGCTCTTACTTTTGGGTCTTTGATTCATTTGAGTTAATTTTTGATTATGGTATGAAGTCAGTGTCCAGCTTTATTCTTTCATACGTGGACATCCAGTTCTCCCAGCACCATTTGTTAAAAAGACTGTCCTATCCCCATTGAATGGTCTTAGACTCCTTGTTGGAATTGCCCATATTAGGTACCTCTTCTCTTGAAGTCTTGTCTCATCTGCCTTTCCCACCCCGGCACCCTCATCACCCAGCACAGCACCTCAGGGTCCCACTTCGGTTAGAGACTCATCCTGTTTTGCTGCTGTTCACTTCAGATGCTACTGCAGATGACTGCCAATCACCTCAGATGGTGCTTTCCAGTGCCATGGAACTAGGGCTCCTGAAATCCCAGACGACAAGTTACGACAGCCTTTAAAATTAGGTTAGTAAATGTCCCAGAGGCCACAGGCAGGAGACCAACGCCCGGGGCCAGTACTGCGGCTCTCCACCCTCAGCGTACAGACCGGGTTGATGTATCATTTCTAAGCATGACTGTCATGTGACCTCATGTAGGTAATTCCTTGCTCTGTCCACAGGCCTAAATACTCCCCCAATCCCAAAAGAGGGACATACCTATTAGTGAGTCAGACTTGTATCTTCTTGTCATGTCTTAACAGTGCAGGAAATACAGAAAACACACATGGGCTTCTGGGGTTCTGTGAAACTGAGCAGGTCAGCTTTCAGGACTCATGGGCTTTCGGCTTATTCTCAAACGTATGACCTCCGTCTTCACTGTGTCTAACCAAACAAATTCCTCAGGGCTAAATTACCGAAAGCAAACATTTCCCCCACACACCCCCATATGGATGATCCATCTATTGTTTTGATCTCTGATAACACCAAAGAGTGGTTTGTCGAAATTAAGGAGTGGGCTTTAGCTCCTTCTCTGTAATCTTCATCACCACCTCCCCCAAGTCTAAGAAAAAACATTGTTTTCTTTGCAAACACAGCAGTAAGATACATCAATCGATCGAGCAGATCCTCTTTCCAGCAGACTGCCTCCACGCTGCCATAGGAAAGTGCTGGAGCCACTGCTACTCTGATGGCAAAGCCACACCATCTCCTTTTACTTAAGGCTGTCACTTGGCTCCACTGTCACCCTCCAGGCAGCTACTCCAGCTCCACTCTTGCTCTGATTCCACTCTCTTTATCGTCTCGCTCCCCTCCATCTGCTGTTTCGACCTTTCCTAATCACTGGGATGGCTCCCAAAGGAAAGCAGCCCATGGCTGTGGCGGGGCATGTGGGTTGTAATTCTGTCACGGGTGTCCTAGTCACCACCTGGTTCTGTTCCTCTCAGCTCCTTCGTCAGTTGAATGAGGGCAGTGGAACCAATCATCTTCCATTTCCAGCTCCTCAGGTCCATGGTGGTGCTTACTTTTACATCTCCATGTCACGTCTAGATGCTGCAACAACCAGCCCATTGCTGGGTCTCCAGCACTCGGAATGTTTCATCCCCTGACTTCCTGCTGTACCCTTCTTTGCCTATGACTGGTCACAGCTGCTCTTGATCATCCGCATTCCCTGGTCTACTTTCTCAGATGGTGAAGTGTTTCTGGAATATGATGGAGTCCCAATTTTTGCTTGGTTAGATCATTACAGATTCTTACCCTTTAATCTGAACTGACGTTCACTGTCACTAAGAACGACCTTTGTGTATTTCTGAAGAACCATTGTTAACACACCTCATCTTGTCTATTTCACACATTTTTTTTTTTGTTTCTTAACCCAAGTTCCTGTCTCTAGCAGATGCTCGTAGTGCTGAAAGCCATATCTTCTCAGCTGGTATCCTTTCCATGCATGTTTCTAAATGCGCACATCCGGCTGCCGGAAACTGCTATGCTCAGTGTGCAAGGCACTGTGGGTACAGAGCCCCAGAGAGCAGTTTCCAGGCTCTCGGCCTCACTTGGAAAGGTGCTGGCTCAGGTAGTAGATGGCCAAGAGCTGTAACTGATTGGCCATCAGCTGTAACCAGCCATTAGCCACTGATATAACTGCCGTGGCTAAGCTAGTAAGCGCGGATTGCAGTTAGCACTGAGGATTACAGTTAGCCAGTGAGGTTGGTTGGCCAAGAAGCAGACGGCAGGTTGCAGATTGTGTGGCTCCTGCTTCCTGTGTCTCCAACCCAGCCGCCAGTGAGAATACAGTGGTATGACTCCCCTATCTATGGCTCCGGGGGTGTTCCTTTTTGGCCTCACCATATCCTGCGTTTCTATGTGGGGAGCGGGACCAGAGACCCTGCGTGACACCCCATGTGACAGGCACTGTCCACTAATGTGTCGCCAGGATGTGTCCTCTGGAAGCATCCCTAAACCAATGACTGAAAGGAGCTGGTAGATAAATTCCCTGGCTCCATCACTTCTCTTTCAGGATAATTCTAAGAAGTGTGTTCTATGCTGCTTCCCAGAGCTCTCCACCAGATGTAGCTCCCACAGTGGTCACCGGCTATGGGGACAGAGTCCCAGGGAGCAGTTTCCAGGCTCTCAACCTCACATGGAAAGGTGCTATCTCGGGTAGTAGATGACCATCAGCTGTGACTAGTTGGCCATCAGCTGTTACCGGTTAGCCCTTAGCCACTGATATAACTTCCGTGGCTGAGCTAGCAAGCGTGGATTGCAGTTAGCACGGCAGATTGCAATAAGTGGGGTCGGTTGGCAGCTTGCAGATCACGTGGCTCCTGCTTCCTGTGTCTCCAACCCAGCCGCCAGTGAGAATACAGTGGTATGACGCCCCTATCCATGGCTCCGTGGGTGTTCCTTTTTGGCCTAGCCACATTCTGTGTTCTTATGCGGGGAGCAGGAGCTGAGACCCCGCATGACACGCTGCATGACACTGGCCTAAGAATGCATCCAGCACTGGCTACCTTCCCTGCCCTGTCTCACCTGTACGCGCCCTTACTGCTGCTTCCTGGAATCAGCTCCCAAATAAACCACTTGTCTCAAATCCTAGTCTCAGAATCGACTTCTGGGGACACCCATACCAAAACCCCATCTCTTCTCCATTTTCCTCCCTCAGAGCTGATAACCTCAAATCTTATTTTGCGGAGAACATTGAGGCCAGCCAAGTTTATGTGGAGAGTTGTATAACCTCATCTACGTGTCCTACATCCAAACCTTAAAACTTCCACATATATCCATATATCTTAGCTTGGGAAGGGAAGGGTCAGGGAAAGTCCAGGCAAATCCTATCTATCTTTCCTTGGGAGTCTTTTCTACCACTGTTCTTCTAGAACCTTCTCTCTACTGACTTCTTTATTTCTGTCTTTAATCTATTGGGGAAAATAATACAACTTGCCTTGAACCTGTCCCATAACCAACTGACCTTTCCTTTACGCTGAAGCTTCTCACTAGAATTATAATACTCCATTTTCATTACAGCCCTGCCTACCCGTTCCTTCCTCTTTTGTGACCTAGTTTCCATGTAAGTCACTCTGGGAGTATCATTGTAAGGTCATCAATGGTGTCTTCTTTTCCAGCTCTGTTGATCTTTGCTCGTCCTTGTCATATTTTTCTTGACTGTTCATCTCTTCTCTCTTTTAACCTGTTTGTTGTATTTGGCTCCAGGTGATATTGAAAAGCCCTGCTGTGATCACATTACTCTACCTGCTCAAAATTCTTTGAGGATAAAAAGATAAAAACAATCTTCTGGCACTTAAAGTCCTCCATGACTGGCCTCTAACTTTTCCAGATTGTCTTGCAAACCCTCCACTACGGGCAACTGGCTTAATAAGCTTCAAAATGTGTCCATTCATGTCCACTGTTTCCTTCTAGAACTCTCTCAGAGCAAGATGGCTTCATTTCCTCTTCTTTCTTATATAAGCAGTTCCTTGAGTCCCCCTGCAGGGCCATTCTATCCTTATTTATAGTCTTTGCCATTTTTCTCCTAGCTAGCCCTACTTCCTTATCTACAGTCCCATGGGCATTGGTCTATGCTTCCTTACTTGGCTCTGTCTTTCGTGTGTATGCCTTGTCCCTCCCATGATGTAAGGACTGTGTGTAACCGTAGAGCCTGATAAATGGCATTCCATGAATATTTGCTGATGTTGACAAAGATGAAATAGAATGTCTGAGTCAGTCCTGAAGAAGTCATATACTTACCATCCTGCACCTCCTTTTCTGGCAGATGGAAGATTGGAGAACCCTCCCCCATAGAGCTGGCTAGTGCACAGTTGGGGGACCTCTTCCCTCTTCACTCCTTCGGCACCACCCCAGGCTCGCACCTTAGGTTTATTCCAGCAGAATCTGGTCTCAGTCTATTTTCTAGGACATTCTTCTGGGGACTCCTGGGAAGTGTGAGCCTTATATTATCTCTTGACAGATAAGGGCAGGCAGGCCCCAAGAGGAAAAGCAATTTGTCCAAGGCCACCATGCTGATAAATGGCAGAGTCAGGATGAGAATTCCTATCTCCTAGATCCTAATTCAGATGCTCTCTTGAACACCTGAGTGAAAGTTCAACGTTACCCCCCACAGGAGGCAACGGGAGACCGCACAGCATCTAGGGAAAGACCACAGTTGTGGGGGCACCTGGTCTGTCACTTACTAACACGATGACCTTGAGCAAATCACTTAATTTTTTGAGCATCAGTTCTCTCATGTATACAAATAGGCATAATGACATCTCCCTCAAAGATTTACCACAGGAATTAAATTAGATGACATACAGAACATTACTTTGGAAGGAATGTTGAGGGCACACGCTTGATTGTGAATCCTCACTGTTATTTCTTGGCAGCTTAACCAATAGGGAGTTACTTGACTTCTGAGCTAAGGAGCTTGATTTCCCTACATGTCAAAAGAGGATAATAACTGTACTTGCTTCATGGGATGAAAGGAGAACATGCAGATATGGCACTCGGCACAGCGCCTTCTGCTGTTACAGACAAACCCCACCACCATCCCGCCCGTGTCTTGCGCATACCAGACATCCAAGAAACGTTAATTTCCTTCTGTCCTTCATAGAAAATACGATAAACATGATAATGGGAACCACATTTTAACTATTAGAGAGAGAGAGAAAAAAATGTTTTCTGGGACTTTAGAACTTTTTAGGCAACCACTGTTACTAATTACCAGCCCTGTTCTGGTACTGGTGTTTGTGTTTTTCTCCTACACTAACCTGTGAGCGAGTCCAGGGCGGGGTCACGTGTATTCGCATTTGCTTGCCCCAAACAGAGGACAGTACTGGGTACACGGTAGGTAATCAAAAATGTTTGCTGACTCAGTGTCATAAATTGACTCTTTAGGAAGAAAAACATTGAAGCATTTCATGGAAAAGATAATACAAAGTAACATGAATGTTTACTTGGTGGTATAGAAATATAAAATAATAAAATCCTAGAGTGCCTTCTGTGTCAGGTACTATTTGTAATGTGTGAGTATGTGATGATGTATTTAGTGCATCTCACAAAATTTATGAGGTGTGCACTGTTATTGGCCCATTTTATGGAGGAAGAAACTGAGGCACAGAGAGGTTAAGAAACGTGCTGGAGGTTATGTAACTATCAGTAGTAGAACTGGGATTAGAATCCAGGCAGCTTGGCAATAGAATTTCGTCTTCTATCAACTGTTCTTCCCTTCCCCTCCTGATATGCCTTGGGCCGTGGTGAGGATTAAATGAATATAAAGCATGATGCCTCATATACAGCAGGTGCCCAATAAGTATTAGATCCTTACAAGTCCCACCCACTCACATAGCTCAGGCCATCCGAGATGTGTACTTGGCAAACTAATAAAACAAGAAAGACTACTTTTGTCAGAAGTGTTTGCAATAAGAATAGAATTTCCTTTTTAAAAACAGTGTTTTTGCTGACTAATTAACTGAACGTTCCTTGTTCCTTCTATTTCCATCTCTACTCCTGTGACCCTCAAGGTGCAGCTGTGTTCTTTACATCCACATCTGTCTCCCTGGCTGGTGGGACGAGCTACTTGAGAGCAGAGACCTGATCTGCCTCATTAATGTCTCCATTTCCTGAGTGCCTAGGACAGTGCTTGGCACAGAACAAGCATTCCATAAATAGTTGTGGAATTTTTGAACTAAATTAAGTCTTCACAGTGGGAAAACAAGAATGAAATAGTCCATGAAAAAGCAGAAAGTAATCTGTAACATCACAATGCCAACGATTTATAAGATTTTATGCCTCCTTTTCATTAGGCTAATAATACATGTTCATGGTGGAAAAATGAGAAAATATCGATAAGCAAAGAGAAAAATGTTGAAATAGCCTATGAGTCCATGATTTACATTGTAATTTATTCCTTCTACTTCTTCTCCTTTGTGCTTTGTCTCTGCCCATTCCTAATCTTACATACAGACAATTTATGTGGCAATGATAAGGGCATGTAACCTTTTTCCTCAACTCGATTTTGTATAAGTTTTACTTTGCACCCACTTGTTTAATGGGACATCTTTACCATTCATATTTATTGTAAAAAATTTGGAAAATCAAAAAGCTTTGAATAAAAAAACAGAAATAAAACTTAAATCCCAGCACCCAGAGTTAATGTCTAGGTCTCTTCTCTTCTCTTCTCTTCTCTCTCTCTCTTTCTCTCTCTCTCTCTCTCTCTCTCTCTCTCACACACACACACACACACACACACACACACAAAATACATATAACAAAATTGACATTATATACATGGTTTTATATCCTGTTTGTTTTTAAACAAAACTCTTACATTTATTCAGTGAATATTTTCTTATAGTTTCCAGTGTTCTTCAAAAGTATGCTTGTTATTTCACTAGTTGGATGTTACCTCAGGTATTTTTAAAGTGCTGTAGGCTATATATAGTGATAAGCAAACTCTTATGCTTTTTCTTTTTTAAACAACTGTAAGGAAATAAGATTTGCATACCATTGTTTCGCCGTCTAGTAAATTAGATGACTTTTAGTAAACCTATGTAGATGTGCATCGCCACAATCCAGTTTTGAAATATTTCCATCTCCCCTAATGGGAAATCGTAAGCACTTTCGATAGGCTTCGTAGGAGAGAGGTCTGGGGACTGGAACCAACTTTCTGCAGATCCAAACCCCACATGGGTTGTTCCCTCTTCCCAGCAAAGTAGGGCACTGTGTGCCGAGCCTGGGACTCAGGAGACCTGGTTGCTGGGTGTCCTTAGAAGTGGCTCTGTCCCCTGTCTTCTTTTATCTTCCTGGGTTCCCCTCAGGGAGACAGAACTTCCCATGTCCTGATTTGCCAGATAATTTTAATGTTTGCATCTGGCATTCATTTCTTTTCCCTCTCCTCTTTCTCGTCTTTCGCCATTTCCCTCCCTCACCCACTGAGGCTGAGACAGGTTGCAGCAGCTCATCTCTCGGGCATCTCTGAGCATCTTGTCATGTAGATACCAGCTCCATTTTTCCACTCTTGCATCTCTGCAGTCTGGCCTTCACCCTGTAACCAGAGAGATCACTCCCCTGCTCAAAACCCTCCCACGGCTCCCCATTCTTCTCAACACACTGGTCTTGCTGGTCCTAAAATATGCCACACTTGTTTCCACCCCAAGGCCTTTGCACTTGCTGTTCGTCATTTCTCATTTCCTTACTTCCTCATTTCATTTGGTCTCTGTTCAAATGTCACCTCCTTGGAGAGGCCTTTCCTGACTGCTTTATTTTAAAATACCCCTACCCCATCACGCCCTATTCCTTTACCTTGCTGGTGGTGTTCTTCATTTTAGCATGACTTGCAGTTGTATTTTAAACTCGAGCATTCATTGAATGAATGATTAACTAATACACAATTTACTTTGATTCGTGGAGACATCCCCATAAAAAGTATGACCTATAGGGTCTGAATATATGAGGGACTGTACAAGAGGACGGCTGGAAATCCTCGTTGGGGGGAGGTGTCTCACTTTCTGGCTTTGTGACTTTGGTGTCTCACTGTCTGGCTTCAAATCCACCGCTTCTGAGTTATTTTCATTTGTAATCAGGGTCTATTTATAATGCGCACCTCTGGGTCCTTTGTGAAGACTAAAGACTAGTGTATGTAAGGTACTTAGCACATACAGGCCTCGTTTTAAGAAGTTAGCTGTGATCATCTCTGTCACCATCACCATCTCCATCTCCATAATCTCATCATCACTCTACTTGTCTAATTAGGGACTTAGAATATGGACAAAGCCTCGTGAGAAGCTGTTGCAGCATCACTTGGGAGACTGCTAAAAATTCAATTCCTCAGGCCTTGGGCCAGGCTTCGAGAATGAGAAACTCTGGGGTAGGGCCTGGCCAGCTGTGTTTCAACAAGCCCTTTGGGTGCCTGCTGATGCTTAAGCTTGAGAACCACTGGATGAGGCAGAAAACTGGTACCTACAGGCTGAGTCAGGCCTGCAGGTGCTTTTGCTTGGCCTGCATGTCAGTTGAAAATTTTGAAATTAGGTGTCAGCATTTAAAATTTTGGAGATTTTTACATAAAATCTCAGATTTCCAGTTTCTCCATTGGCCAGAGTGAAGTAGTAGCTGCCCCTTGAGAAAGAGCAGAGATTCATTTGCCCCAGCCCATCCCATCCCATCCCTGTTGTATTACACCTGGCAAGCTTTGCTCATTTCCTTTACCTGTCTCTACCTTGTGGAACACCTGTAACAGAACAGTTTATCTATAGAGGGTATTGGACGTCCCTCAATAGAAGCCCCACCTTGTACAGATGAGGAGCAGAATCCATGTGGCATGGCTGCCTGTCACGACCAAATCCAAACCGAGTGCAAGGCGCTATGACTCTTAGACCTGCTCTCTTGAGGGTACTGAGGCCAAGGGATCTGCTCATGGAAGTAGTGCCTCCCAGAGTCCTTTGTCCTGCCAGCCCAGCCCAGGAGTCTAATATTAAGCCACTAAAATACTTTCAAGGATGAGTCTCTGGGTGACACAACCATTTTCCCTTGCCTTGGAGTTTGGGTGTGAGGAGAGAGCCCGAGAGCTGGTGGGGAGGGTCTGTTAATTTTCTGGGCTGTCAACCTGGCAGGAACACTGGGTGGGAGAAGAGAAGTGGGGAGAGGGCTGTGCTAAGGAGGGCCATGGACTTGTGTAGTGAGACGGGCCTGGACATCAGGCTTTATCACGGGAACCAGGTATCCCTCGGTGCCTCACAGCTCAGACTGCATTGAGCAGAGCTATAGGGACCAGTAGCTTAAGTCATGATGGCTGCAGCTGAATTGGCTTAATCCTGAGCTACCTGGGGTTTTGCACTTCACTTAGCTGATTACGTGGAGGGGGAGGGGAGGCAGAGGGGAACCATGCCAGGTCAGAGGTGATTTCCGGGTCCCCTTTCTGCAGTTTCTGGGCAGGCCTTGCGGGGCTGAGCCCCTGTCCACTCACAGACATGGCTCTGAGCCTTTTCCAGTCTTTCATTCACCTGCCCGACGTCGCTTCTCTTCTCAAGCCTTGCCTTTGCAGAGCACCTCTGACTCCTGACTGTTTCAGGGACTCGCTTTCCAGGTATTCCTTCCAGTAGTTCTCTTTTTCCTCTTTACCCTCCAGATTAACCCCATTCCCCCCTCAGGAATGTCTTTTCCCTCAGACCCCTACCTTTACTTTCCTCGTCGCTAAACCCAAAGGCCATTTCCTCTTGTTTCTTCTCCGTACTCTGATTATAACAAGCCAAATCCGCTGCCCTGCTGCCCCCTGCTCTCCTCTCAGCCCCGGAGGCTGACCACATTTGCCGACAACTCCGCTGACTTCCACTTGCCTCGTACCACAGTACCTTTCTGGTATCCCCCCGTGGAAGAGACCTAGAGGAGGGGCCTGCCATTTAGGGGTCAGGGAGGGAGAGAAAGGCTGGGTCTCTGCGATTCCAAGGAGGAAGAGTAGGGAAAGGAAGGGGTGACAGTGTGTGTGAGGAAGAGGAAGTGGTATTTGGAGGTCAGAAGGAGCAAGGTTGTTGAAAAGCGTGAAGGGTAGAATTTATGAGGAATGGTGATTTCATCTAAACTGGTGGTTTCAAATTTTTTTGACCGTGACCCACTGTAAAAAATACATTTTACCTCCCGACATAGTACACACCCATTCACCCCCTCAACATACAACTCTAGTTTCACTGAACAATACTTACCCTTATTACATGTGATACACTAATATTTTCTATTATTTTTCTCCTTTCTTCCTACATACTTGTCTTTTGTTGTTTAATTATAATAAATATTTAAAGCGCTGCAATATTGTGATTTATAAGCAACATAGTCATTTGGATTTTCACTCAGGTGACCAAATATATTATTTCTCATATGTATTTAGTCTTTGTCCACAGTTCCAGGCTCACAGCTCTGGAAACCCCAGGAATTTTGCAAGTGTTGAGAGTGATAAAGGTATCTCTTGTTATGCAAATGAAGTGACTTTTAGAAGCACCTAAGGACGGGATGCTGGTTGCCTGGAGAACCAACCACGTGATTCAAGGTTTGGAACTTTCAGTCTCACCTCTCACCCCCACCCCCACCCCCACACCTCCAAGGAGAAGGGGAGAAGGGTCAGATATTGAATCAGTGGCCAACAGCCAGTGATTTACTCGATCATGTCTTATTAATGCATCCTCCATAAAAACCCAAGAGGTTGGAATTTAGAGAGCTCGTGGGTTGGTGAACACGCGGAGATGTGGGGAGAGTGGGGAGCTGGGCAAGGGCATGGAAGCACTTGGGCATGGAAGTGCCCCTTCCACATTTGTTGTACTGTGCTTCTCTTTCATCTCACTGTTCCTGGGTTATATCCTTTGACAACAAATCAGTGATCTAGTCGGTGACATGTTTCTCTGAGTTCTGTGAGCCCTCGAAGCCATTGTAGCAAATTAATCAAACCCAAGAAGCGGGTTGTGGGACATCTGATTTTGAGCCAGTTGGTCAGAGGTACAGGTCTTGCGATTGGCGTTCTGAGTTGGAGGGGGTCATTGGAACCTCCAATCTATACCTGGGTGATCAGAAGCACAGATAAGATTCTGGTCAGCTGGTATCTAAATTGTGTGTATGGGATGGGGGCAGTTTTGTAGAACTGAGCCCTTCACTTGGGAAATCTGATGCTATGTCCAGGTAGATAGTGTCAGAATTGAGCTGAATTCTTAGACACTTTGCTGATTGTCGGAAAATTGTTAGTGTTGGGGGCCCACACGTTGGAATTGGGTCCAGGGAACCCTTTCTAAACGTGTAATATTATACTTATAAAAGTGATTTTACAACACACCAGTTGTGCATAGGTTGAAAAGCAATGACCTGAAGATAGGCAGTTGAGAGCAAATCACTGGCTTCTAAACCCAAAAAGGTGATTAATAATGATGAGAAATAATGATAGCTAACAGGCACAGTTCTAAGCAGTTTTATAGGCATTATCTCATTCAGCCTTACAAATCCATGAGGTACTATTACTTCCATTTACAAGTGAGGAAATGGACACACTGAGAGTTTATCTAACTTTATTCAAGCTGGTCATTGGCCGAGCCAGGATTCAACTCCGACGCCCGACGCCAGAGCCACATTCCAACCTTCTGCTCCTCCTGCACAGACTGACCAGTAAACGTGCCAGTCATTTGTTGATAGCTTTGAGTGCTCCAGGGTTATACATGATACTAGATGCAGCTCCTGCCACTTCTTGGGGGGCTGTCAGAGGTAACCAGACACGGAACGGAGAAGGACCAACCCAACAGCAGAGAAGGCATCCCAGAGCAGAGGCAGAGATCATTGAGGCCAGACCCTTACTCCACCATGGGGCACCGAGGCCCTGGGACCCGCCGAGCTGGAGACAGTTTGGCGGGAACCCAAGAGCTCTGGGCAACTAAATCTGCTCTCTTCCTCCAATGGCCTCCGTGCAGGGTTATGAAAAGCCAAGACGAGTGGGCAAATATTTGTGGTCGCCTCTGGGGATTCTTGTGAACGACTTCATGCGTTCCTGGCGAAGGGGGCATGTGTTCAGTTCTGTTCTGCTGTTCTCCCAGACCTCGCACCAGGCTGGGCAAACTATACACCTGCTGCAGGTATCCTCTAGACCAGCCATGTCCTATTCATCAGGAGCTGCCTTGCCAGTTCTTTCTCTGCTAGTCTTTCCTCACCTTTGTCATGTACATCTTGTGTTTTGGTTCATTCTCATTGCATTTTATATCCCCCCAACTGACTAGAACCTTAAGCTCCTTGAGGATGTGGAGTGTGTCTCTTTAACTTGCTATCTGCCATACACTCACATTGCAGTGCACAGTGCCTATCTCCAAAGTAGATGTTGGAGGAAAGAATGAATAGATTAGGGGGCCCAGCTGCAAGACGGGCACCATATGCTCCACTTCCCAATCGAAGCCCTTCTTCTGGATTCCTCGCTTGAAGATGCATGCAAATGTACTCTTGTCTGCTACCTTAGCGGAGAGGAGTAACTCCTCCCCCACAGATGGCCCATGGACCAGGAGAGTTGAAATCGAGGGTCCTTATGATTTGATTAGCTTTAATTCCTAGATCTAGAAATCATCTCTCTCTATATCCCTCAGAGACTTAGCCTTTCCCCCGGATAATCAGCAACCCCGGAGGCAGCAGAAGACAGTAGCCTGGACCTGACTAAAGATCACAAGGTCTGGACGTCTGGCGGGCTATGATAACATCTGACCTAAGTTATGTTTCAGGTCCTACACCCTAAGGTGAAACGACCCCCTGGCTACTTTCCCGTGAAACCAGACAGAGGGACACTGGAACAAACCTCAGAACTGTCTTCAAGTCCCAAAAAAATGGTTTATTACCCTTACGTCACCTCCGACCAATCAGCAACCAGCAAGACCCCAAACCACCAAGTCTTGTGATTTTGCACAAAACAACCTGTAACCTACACGCTATTGGAGAGTTTGGGCTTTTGAGCATTAGCTTCCTGTTCTCCGGCCGGTGCTTTTCCTGATAAAATTGCCAATCTTTCTCCACTGCAATTTTCAGTGTTTAGTGTTTGGCTCTGCTAATGACAGGTGGACAAACTCTTTCTGTTCAGTAACAGAATGAGAATGAAAGATTCAGAGCAGGCCTCCCTAAGTTGTGCTACTTTGGCACAGGGAGTATTCTGAGCTAAAGGCAATCAAGATCCTTCAGGTTCAAGACACTTTTACCTCTCCCTTAAAGAATTTAAGTTGGGGGTGTTGCCCATAATAAGAGTTACTACCAAAAATACCTTTTTATGACCTGTGTTTGCAAGGCAAACATCTAATTACTGAACATCCTCTCTTCCTATCTTCTGACAAATGACCCTCTTCCCCTCTGAAGTCCCTGGTGGCTTCCCTCTTTCATTAGCTCCAACTGCCATATACGGGTATACTTCATTTTACCTTTCTGTCTCTGAAGCTCTTGCGTGTATGGTGTCTCTGATTCTCTCATGTGTGTGGTTCTTTTCTCTTGTTAATCTGTCTTATGTTGATTTACTTATTAGACCAGCTGAAAGGACCTCTAAGGGTAGAGTAAAATTTCTCCCTCCCCAATAAAAACAAGGGCTTCAGAGGGAAGACCTGATTAGGCCTGGGGGCTTCATTTCAGCCTGTGGATAAAATAAAATTGGACTCATTGGGCCTGGCATGTCTGGCCACCCTGGGTCATTTAAAATAACAGCATGTTTGCTCTTGGATCATTTTGCCACCCCTGCATTTCCATGGCTCCTTTACCCTCGGGCTTCTAGAAGCTGTGGCTGAAGGGAGGAACGGGTGGGTCATTGGAGAGTGGGAAGAGGGGAGAAGTCAGGCCATTTCTCCTCCATTCCCTCCACTTCCTGCCGTGTCTGTCTCCAGCAGCAGCTGCTCCTCGGCGGCCCCACAACCTTCTGGGCAGACCCCTGCCCATCTTCTAGCTCCTGCAGGGTGTAGGGTGGCCAGATTTAATAAATAAAAATACAAGGCACTGGTTAAATTTCAATTGCCAATACACTGAAGAAACTTATATGCAATGTTTTTATTATGGTAAAACACATATACCAGAATTTTAAATCATTTTAAAAGGTACAATTCTGTGGCATTTAGTACATTATATACTAACATTTGTATACCCAAAATTATTTATGTAC
This sequence comes from Rhinolophus hipposideros, assembly GCF_964194185.1. Lineage (NCBI taxonomy): Eukaryota > Metazoa > Chordata > Mammalia > Chiroptera > Rhinolophidae > Rhinolophus > Rhinolophus hipposideros. The sequence continues at coordinate 83,095,924 of NC_138052.1, forward strand.
CCGAAATTCCAATTTAACCAGCGTCTTGTATTTTATGTGGCAAGACTTGCTGGAGAATTTTTGCTCCTCAGGGTCTCCGGCTCCCTCCAGCCCAAGGACGCTTTCTGTCACCTCTGTAACCGATTTCCTTCTTTCAAGTCTCTCAATAAAAGACCTAGAGTTCACTCCCCCCTCGCCAGGGCCCTCCTGATAAACTGTGGGAAATATCCACCCTCCCACACCCCATCACCAGGAGATCAAAATAAGGTCCCCAAGTGAGTTCGCTGAGCAGTTCTTAGAGGGTCCTTCCATCTTACCCAGCCCTGCTCTATCATTAGCCCTTTTCCTCGGCAGCTTTTAACCCTCCTCTGCTCCAGAAACTGCCAGGTGTTTTTACATCCTCAGGTGCACCCCCACCCCGTTGCCTGGGGTAATGGGTTCCCTGCGTCTGTTTGCCTTTGTCACACGGCCCCTCCCCCGCCCGTCCCCGCCACCCGCCCACCTGCCTTCCTCCCTCCGTCCTCTGTCGCTGAGCCCTTCCTGTTGCACGTCTGGCACGTCCCCTGCGTCTGCAGGCTCTCCTGCTCCCTCCCTGCCCCCTTTCAGGGCATGACAAAGGAAAGAAAAGGGTGATTATTGTTGCATTCTCTACTTTTATTAATGAGTGCTTGCACAGAAACAGCTGGTCCTGCAAACATTTCTGCTGAGTTGGGGTGTCGCAAAAGGAGGTGGGATCCTAGCGTCCTTTGGAGCTAACTTATCTAACTCTGGAACAATACAGGGACCTCTCCCAAAGTCACCCAAACCAGACACGCGCAGCCTGCGTTGCTCATGAATCCTTAATGCTGGGGTGAGCGGTGGAGGTTAACTGTCAGCTTTTGGAATCCAGACAAGTGATTTTTTTTTTCAGTGCCCAGCTCAGTCCTCTTAATCCTCAGGCAGGGGCCAGCCTCCAGTGAGGGGATTAGCGCAACTCCAGATGGTTGTGGCCCCTTGCCACTCTGCAGCACCCAGAGGAGAAAAGTGTAGCAGCTGAGAGGAAGCATGCAGAAACTCCGAGAGCAATGTGCCATTGCTGTGCCATCCAACCCCGTGATGAGTTTTCCAGTAATTCATTTCATTTCTGTGTTTTATAAAAGTGGCGTTCTGTGATGAGTTGGGGGTAAAACCGGTCTTTCGCCAGGGTAATTTGAGAAGCACTTTTAGAGCACCCACTCTGGAGCTTTGTCTCTGTTGGAAAAGAGGCTACGTGTCCTAAGGCACGTGAGTAACCTTGGCCTGTGTAGCTCAGTTTCTCCTCTGTGGGGATAATAATGGCTTATACCAGGTGGCATGGTGGGGAAAATTCTGAGCTCCCGATAGAAGGAGAAGTGCCTGGCAGTCACTGTCCTTATTTTTGGGATGTTTCTTGATTTGAGTTGATAAAACCACCAAGATCTCTGCCCACCAACCAACCCTCTTTCTGGAGAGCTCGGAGGATACACCTCTGTTCCTACTCTAAGTTGCTGTTCTGGTAATTACTGATCTTGAAGTTCTCTTTCTAGATGTGGAAACGTGTCCAGCCCCACCCCTTATTTTAAATCATGGGGCTACAGGGTCAGACTCAAGCAGTGGGTCAACCCTGAGGACAGTCTGGGAGGTCAGAATGGAGTGGAAGAGAAAAGCCAAGGGTAGCCACTGGGGACTGAAGAGAAGGAATCAAACTGGGGTGGGAAGGGTCACAGAGCCAGAGTCACAGAACAAGAACTGAAATGGGGACTCTGCAAGAGGAGCAGAGGATGGACCCATGAGAAGCAATGGGAAACGGTGGGTGTCATTCCAGCAGGCAGTCCGTTCTCAGCTACCTTTAAAATGCTGCACATGTAACCTCGGGCTTGAGTTTCTGGAATGCTGAAGGTGTTCTGATGTCTGACAACTCCTGGTCACCCCTCAACAGCTCTCACTCACCCCAGGAACGGGTGTCCTGGCAGATCGTGTCACTTGGTGGAGAGAAAACATTACCACACCTGTTCTGTCCTTCTCCCAATGGCACTTTTTCTTCTATCAGCAAGCTGGCAAGTCTCCAGGGCCTCAAGCAAGTCCTTTTGCCCTGGTCGCACTTCTGAGCTCCAGCCTGATTCTCCCTTTCCTTCGAGCAACTGCACTGCTGGAAGACATCGTCTATACCAAGCCATTTTCTTCGCCAACTCTCGACTCACATCTAGCTCGTAGGCGTGGTGTGTATGCTTGCTACCCTGGCTTTCTTTTCTTTTCTAAATTTCAAATCAGTTACCGACATTTTCAAATTGGGAGAAGTCATGCAAAAGTCTAGAGAACTGGTTTCCCTTTGAAAATCACCCCCTTTGGCTACCCTGAGCCCTCATCCCTGGAAGGCCACTGGTGTTTGGAGTGGAGTGGAGGCTGAGCTGTTTTGATGGCACGTGTCCCCACCTCTCCTGATTGCTACAGGAGATTGCTCCAGTCCCCACCTCTCCTGATTGTCTGGCCTTTTGCTTATTTCACTTATTTATGTCAGCTTTCTGGGACGCAGAAGCATTCACGTGTGCAAACCTTTGTCCAAACTTTGGCTACTTTCAAAGTTCCCAATAGGATTCCTTCCTTAAAGAATCATTGGAACAGGCTCTTTTTCATTTCCCCTCTATATTCCATCCCCGACTTCATTCCTCTCCCCTTCGTTCCTCTCAGCTCAGTTCTCATTAACATCTGCACAGCACTTCTAAGATATTCACACCCTACACATTCAGACCCCGTAGCACCACTAAGCCTTCACTCATCTTGGGTCCTCTACTTACTTGGATAAATATTAAAATTTACAGTTACATATAAAAAGCTCTCCAGAGTGTCTGAAAACCATTGTTGCTGCTGTTATCACACCCTGGCTTTTCCGAGTGCAGACCCCTACACCTTTCTTGAACCTTTCCCCTTTAATACCTCCCCTGCAACTCAAGACCATGTTCTTTTCTTGTCTCCACAGACAAGGCCACACTGTTCTAACTGGCTTCTCTGCCCCTTCTTGATCCCCTTCAGATCCTTTTCCCTCTCTCATTAGGATCTACCTAAAATGCAGTTGTGTCCATGTTACTCTTCTGATTAAAACCTTCGATGCCATTCCACTGTTTTGACGTGGAAAATTCAAAGTTCTTTGTAGCACTTAAAAGTTGCTCCACAACCTGGCCCCCCACCTACTGCTCCAGCTCCATTCCCACCAGTCCCAGGCTTATACTTGACTTTCCAGCAACCCCACACCACTAGCAGTTCCCACAGCTCCCAAGTCGCATCTGCCTGCAGGCCTTGGTGCCATTGCAATGGCCTGGCGAGGCCTTCCCAGCCCAACCCACCCTCATCTGTCTCCCGACCGAGTTCCTGAGTCTCACCACCCCCAAGACGCCCTTACACGCTGAGATCGGCACATTGCCCCCACCTCCTCACCCCACAACCTGCCTGCTTTGTTAGTGTGACAGGGCTTTGAGGACAAGAACTGCATGAGTCTAGCTCATTTTTATGTCCCCAAACCACAAAGGGGCTTGATCAATGTATGCTGAATGAATAAATAAGTCTCCAAATAGAAAATAACTTTGCAGCCCAGTCCTGTGCTTTCCCAATGAAAAGGTGAGTAATGATATGGAACAGAGCTCTCAGCGGTGCAGGTCCAAGCTTTGTGAGGCTGGAGGGTGTCTGCTCAGCGTTTTACTGGAGCTAGGCTTGGTTAAGGACCCATTTCACCCCACTCCTTCTCCAGGGTTTCACACTGCAGCGGTTTCTGTTTTTTAACACAGGTGCAGTGACCACATGATTGGACTGTCTGAGGTCAAAGGTTCTGACTCTGTCCCTTTTATCTGCATCTATACTGTGAGACCACAGGACCCGATTTGTGGTTTAGGTGCCGAGGACACCCTGGCCACAGCTCTTGATCCCCTGCCCCTTCTCACTTTTTAGGAAAGGGAGTTTCCTACAGATCATTACAGATGTAAGAAGATCATTAAAAGTCTGCGGTGCAGGAATGGAGGTATGGAAGAGTCATTTACTCAGCAAATCGTGTTGGACTCAGCAAATCAAGGTTCTGGGCATACGGTGGTGAGTATGACAGTCCTTGTTTGCAGGAGCTTCCTGTTCAGTGCGGGAGACACCGTCATTGGACACTTGAACAGCTAATGTGACGCTATCACTGTGAGAAGAGTGAGAGATCCACAGTCCTCGGGGAGTTTGTAAGGAGGGGCTTGACGATGGGAAGGACAGGCCTTCCTTCCGAGAGGCTGAGATGACTGAGAAGACAGTTGAAGGGGGAGGTGACTGGTTAAAAGGGAAGGGACTGGGAGAGCCGGTTAGAGAGGGAATGAGGCAGGGGAGACACAGACCCCATGCTCAGGCCTAAGGCTTGGGGTCTTGATCCTAAGAGCAAAGGGAAACGGCTGAAGGGTTTTGAGTAGGATCCGAGTTGATCGTATTTCTGTTTGGAGAAGAATTCTCTCTGGCAGCAACGTGGATTACAGACTGGAGCTGGGTGGAGCTTTCTTAGCGGGAGGATGGTGAGAAGAAACTTCCCCTGATGCCTGCTCGTTGTCCCTGCGCTGCCTCCCATGTCAGCTTCCCCAGGGCAGCGGGAGTTGTCTGATTTGTTCACTGGTCTATCCCAAACAATGAAAACAGCGCCTGGCACATAGCAGGTGCCCCCCCCCCCAATTCCTGTATGCCTCCAAACTCCCCTAGTGCTTCAGAGCAGGTTTATGTCAACCCCAGATCCTTGGTTGGCTAAGGAAGGCATTGGTCATCTGAGGAGGCATTGGCTCATTTGAACAATTTGTCCTGGGGCCTGTGCTTGTGCCAAAGACACAAAGGATCCCCTCGTCACAAAGGGGAGAAAGATGGAGCATCAAGGAAATGGCTGAGGCAGGCTAGTAAGGGCCTGGCTGTCACAATGCAGAAGGATGAGCTTCTCAGAAATGGATCTGTTGGGAGTCCCTTGGTCAAGGTCAGCACGAGCTCATTTGGTGTCTGCTTTCTGCAAGCTGTATGACCTTGGGCAAATCACTTAGCTTCTCAGAGCCTCACTTACATTCGTGGGGTTGTGGTGAGAGTTCGATAAGGTAATTAAATGAGATTATTTTGGAAGGTGACTTTACTAGGAGACTGGTACGTAGCAGACTGCCCAGCTCTGCCACTGCCCCCCGCTCCGCCTCCTCTCTCCTCCTTCCTCTTCTTTCTCCTCTCTTGTTGTGATGGGGGTTGTTGTTTCTGGCTGGCCATCCTCCCTGTGTCTCTCCAGAAACCATTAACCATGGTTAAATAAATCACTCCCTGCTTCTACTTCCTTGTAATTAATTATAAGAGTTGCCCACTTGAGAAGCAGCTCAAATGCCACTCCGACTGCAAGTCCTCAGGACTATGACTCTTGGGGCTTTGTCTGAAACGTGTCTGGTTTCTCTGTCCTTGATGAATTCATACGTGCTGCATGTCCCTCCTAATCAGACCTCACTCGGGCCTCCCTTTGCATTCCATGGGTTTGCAGGAGAATGGCGGCCCGTCCAGCCCTTGGGGGCGCCCGCACCTCCCGGCCACTTCAAAGGAAATTTTGCATTCCCCTCAAAACCTATATTTTAAGTCAAGTCCTTTGAAATAAGCCCTCTAGACCAGGTGGAAAATCTCTCCAGGCATTTTTCTGTGAAATGGAAACAGGAAATCTTATTTTTATAGAGAAAACCATCCCAGGACCTCACAGTCGCGTGGAGAAGACCGGGGTCACTCTGGGATGCATGTTGCAGAAAAGACCTCGAGGGACGGAGTTCACACGACCCGCTTCCTGGAAGGTCCCAGTCACTTGTCTAGCGCTGCTGTCCGAGTGGGCTGAGCACGCCCATAGGAACAGGCACACACTGAGTAACAGGACCGACCAATGTTGAAATGCACATTCTCACCTCACACTGTGGCCCAGAAGGGACCAGAGCCCAATGGAATGGGGATAGAATCATAAACAACTCCACTGGCTACATGACACTGTGCTTATCTCTGCAAATATTGACTCTGGAGGATCAAAGAGGTGGCCAAAAAAACAATAATATTTTCCCTCAGAGAGAAGGTCCTGTTCCAGACAGTCAGGACCAAGTAGGCGGACAGGTAGCGGCAGGTGGCACACCTGCAAGGTGAAGGTCTCTGGCAAGGGCACTGCTCTGCTTGGGAGGCTCCCTGCAGAGTCCTTATGGCGAGGGTAGGAGGGATGGGGCTGAGTGCCAACAGGTGGTCCTGAAGACTCCCTGGCACCCCAGGTTCTGGACCGGAGTTTTCAAAGTCAGAAGACCGGTCCAAGAAGCAAGCACCCCACAGGGAATACCCAGCTTGGGTTCGGCAGACACTGAGTTGAACCTGCTCTTTGGACCAAACATCCTGCCAAAGACCTTCACGTGTGATTCCTCTTGATGCTTAGAGGAGCCCGTGAGCTAGGTGTTCTCACCCCATTGTGCAGATGAGGAAACTGCAGCTTTAAGCAGTTTGGTGACTTGCAAAAGATCACCCCTGGCAAAGCTGGCATCGGGAGCCCTATATAACTGCCTCTGATATGTTATGCTCATTCTGGTGTTGCCAGCTTTGAAGTCCTTGGTGTTACAACTCACAGGCCCCTTTATACACTGAAGGTGCAGAGACCAGGATTCTGGACAAAGAGCCGGAGCTGAAGTCACTGAATTGGCTGAGCCTCCGGGTTGTTTACTATTTTGTAAAGCTATCGATGGAAATAATTATTGACTTGTCATTGTGGCTCATGGGCAGGAGGCAGAATTTGGAAAGTATTGGCAAGGTGCCCAATGCTGCCCCCCAGCCATGCAGTGTGTGTGTGTGTGTGTGTGTGTGGTGATGGTAGTAGGGGGGATTCATTGTGACTCTAAACCCTCCCTTCTGCCCAAACCCAGACAGTGATACCTTAGAGTCCCGTGGCCACTGATTATCATTACAATATAGCCGAGTCCCCAGGACTCTTTTCTACAGAAGGAAAGGGCTGGGTCAAGGAAAGAGGCTTCTAGCTGGGGGTGAGAATGGAGATGGAAAATAATATACTTAATGAAGATAACAGTGATGGAGAAAAAGAGGCAGAGGATGCAGGGAGAAAGCAAGAAAGAGACCAACCCCAAGACAAGCTTCAGTGTGACAGAGAGGAACAACAACATAGCAGATAGAAATAGTTACATTGTGACGCGTTTGCAGAGAGGAGAGAGAAACACTGAAGAACGCAGGGAAGACAAGTTCCACTGGAGGTGGTGGTCAGAAAGATTTCCAGTGAGAAAAGCCTTCTACACGAAGGCTGTGGGTGACAGGGAGCGAGTGGGGGGCTGTGCAAGGGACTCGGAGCAGCCGAGGGTGCGGAGCACTAGACACACCTCAGAGACACAGGCACTGCTGCGTCTGATGGCCCTGAGGTCCTGCCCACCACCGGGCCCCAGAAAAGTTTCCACCGGGCACCTGCTGTCCATGGCTGAAACTCAAGGGAAATGCGGAGCTGAGATGTGGGAGAGGGAAAAAGGATTCCAGGAACACCCTCACAACAAGGGCCAGAGCTCTGACTTCTACCACCACCTCCAGGAAGCCTTCCCAGCCCACTGTTTAGACTGCAGGGCTCCCCATGACCCATCCCTTGCTTTGCATTCATAGCTCAACAGAAATATAATCAGAGCTTTAATTCCCTATAGGCTCTTTTATTTGTGTTTTTCATGTGGGTGGGTATTGTTGCTTTTAATAGCCCGTACATTCCTCTACTATTTCTGTTACATCTTCGCAGTATCTGGTGCAAGGCTCCTGTTCTTTTGATTATGTACAGCACTCTCTACTCCTTCCTGTTTTAGCAATTTATACTTTAAAAAAAAAATTCTCTCATTAAACTTTATGCTATTCTCCTGGCCATGTCTTCTATTAAAAACTCCCCTTCTATTTCACAGCTTCTTATACTGCCCATTGCCCTTCATGGGGTGTTTATTATCTTGTGAAGGCAGAGCAGGCATTTTATTCCCATCTTATAGACCCAGGGACTGAATGTCAGAGACTTGCCTATAATAATTAACCTGGCCAGAAGATTAAAATACCTTGTACATTTCGTACCAACGTATGGTACACGAGTTGATTCTAGGTGGTATACCAAAGGTCATCTTTCATTTGATAAGTTATGTATTTTGTTCTCATGTGTAAAGAAAAGGTAGTACATTAAACTGGTGCTTTCAGAGACATTATTGTTTGCTGTATCTTAACTAAATAAAAATCAGTGAGTTGGTTTGAAGATAAATATGAAGGAAACAATAATAATCGAGGTGGTTCAAAGGTATGGCAAAAATTGGAAGCAGGTTCCCAAATGACTGATGTTTGGGAAACGCTGCTTGGCGTCAGCTCTGTCTACATGAGCCCTCACCTCAGTCTGTGAGGTTCCCTTGGTCTGTGAGGTTTCGTTGCCCAGGTGAAGAGGAGGGAGTGCGAAGCCGAGGGACCCAGTCTCCGAAGAACCACAGATTCATCCAAGGACCTTGAGCAAGAAGGGGCTCCATTTCTTCAGGCCACAGCTCTTCCATTTATGCCAAGAGGAATCACTGCAGGTATCCGCATGCAGGCATGTAGGGAGAGTGGGGTAATCTCCGTCTATGGTGGGCAAAGCCAGGCAGAAGGGGGATGTGTGTTGGGGAGCAGCATGCGGGGCACACAGGAATCAGAGAAGACCAGTCCCTGCCCTCAGTGTTATGAGGAGGTGGAGGAGATGCATGGATGACCCAAAAAGAAACACAAAGTAATATAAAGTCTAACCTCAGGACAGCTTGCACAGAGCTCCATTCCTGAGTGGCAGTGTTAGGAGCCACGGATGGGGATAGAGGAGGTGTGCCTCACCTGCAGGAGTGAAGAATGGTAATTAGAAGAGAGGCCTCCTCCCACAGGGAGCTTCCTCATTCTCACACTGGCCTGTAAAGAATCCCCAAATTGAAGGGCCTCCTCTTTCCTCTAGGGAAGGATTTTTTGCTAGCCCCTCCCCCCATGGCTTTGTTTCCAAATTGGGTGATTTCATCATTTCCTCCCATACTCAAGTCTCCCTCCCTTCCCCCTCAATCTTGGTGGACCAGTTGCAATCTCACCGGCTGGCTTCTGATTAGAGAAGGGACACTGATTCTTAATTCCAAAGCAAAGGAGAAACAGGGTTGTCTGTACAATTGTAATGTGTTGTCCATACAGCCGTTCCCCCAAGCAGGAAAGAGGTGGGGAGTCAGAAGGGTGCCCTGCAAATCCACCTTTTACCACCACCACCCAGCAGCAATTTTGTAAGTGACCAAACTGCCTGGTGCCTACAGTAACTTCTTTCTCTCCTCGACTCTGCCGAGACAACAGATTTCCTGGAAAGGGGAGTTAGGGCGATGAAATATGTGCGACATTGAGGGGAGGGAGAGGTCTGGGGAGGAGGGGTGTCTGTGTGCTCAGCTGGACACACAAATTCTGGAGCCTGCATTGCAACATGCCTTTGCAGTGGACTTGGGTTTCACCTCTCGGAAGGGTTCAGCTTTTGTTGTAGTTGGGACTTTGGGGGAGGCTGGTGCCCTTGGAGCAGGAGGCAAGATGAGTTTGCGGTTTCACGATTTCACGTTGTCAGGGCCTTGCAAACGCTGGCTGGGTCCCTTCCTATTCTTTATTTGTTTGTCTTTGCCTGCTTCTCTGTGGCCTCACAGGGGTGCGGGGGTGGGGGATTGGGGAGATGAGATAATTGTAGAGGCCTGGACAAGTTTGCTCAGACAGTATTGTGTGGCGGAGACCCATTGAGCGAGCAAGAGAAAGAGAGACCCCCTGGGAGGAGAGGGGGAGGGAGGAAAACCCAGCACAACAATTCTAAAAGTGAAGTCAAAGTTACTAAAAGTAAACGTGAAGACTCAAAACCCAGACTCTGTCAGCGTTGAGAGGGGTGGCAAGTGTGGGCAGTCTTTCCCCCAGTGAAGACCGGGGAGTGGGGGCAGCAGGGATTTCCTGGGAGTGGAGGGGTGCCTGCAGACAGATTTGGGATTAAGAAATCCGCCGTGTTTCGGGAGCTTCCCCCACCGGAATAAGATGGACTGCTGTTTGCCAGAGCCTGAAAGGTTTATTTAACAATTCCAGATAGAGGATCTCCAAACAGATGCAGTCTTGTTCCTAGAAAGAAAAGCTGCACCAGGAAGGAAGGGGTGGGGGCAGGCCCATCTAATGGAGGCAGCACCCCACTCACGTTGTCCCCAGATGCTGCACCCTGCGTGAAACCTTCCCAGGGAAGCCAGTTCTGTCTCGCTCTAATCTGTGGCATCTGCCTGGCTCCCTTGTGCCTGCTGCCTGTGCCGCTCTCCTTGCCCAAGTCTGGGGAGCACCTGGTCCGGTTCTGTGTCTTGTTCTAGCTGAGCAGAAGGCTCTGCTGGGACCTGGCCACATGCCCGATTGAGACTCTCTACTGGTGACGCCGCTGTGGACCTGCACAGCTCATTGTGGGGTTCTGGGAGGGAGTGGGGACCAGGAGGGGTGCTGTGGGAACTGGGACACTGGTAAAGAACCTGACATTTATGGAGCTGCCCTTTCCAACAGGCATCCTGTTGCTCCCTGGAGGCTCTGTGCTTGGGCCAACACGCACTGCGGACCTCGGGCCACTGCTGGCCTCCACCTATTCTCATAAACAGTTACTGGATCACAGCCATGCTCCTTGATTTGACTGTCGTCCTTGGCTGCTTTGGGGCTGTCCTGGCAGAGTTGAGTAGTTGTGACAGAGACCATATGAAGCTCACAACACCTAAAATATTTGTCGTAGGGTCTGATCTAGAGAATTCCAGTGGAGGAATGTCTGGTTTAACACCCCTCCTTGAGATGCCGTGGGTCCCAAGGTTTTGAAGCCGTCAAGGATTTCTACAACACCTTGACCTCAACAACCTTTCAAAAGGGGAGGAACAAAAAGTGCTATGTTTAATGAGTTGCACCTCTACCCAAGGCTTGGAGCTCTGCGGGGGTCTTTGTAAAACTGAGCCTCGGAGGCTGGGAGGAGTGGGTGACAGCAGGGGAGGGAACAGCGTTGAGTCATTTCATTCCTACCAGCCTCGCTGCCCCCGGAGAGCAGCAGTTGCCCCTCGCTCCTCAGGAAATGACCGGTGGCCTGGCTTCCACACAGATGTTTTCATCAGTGAGGAGGGGTGGAGGCTGTGCCCAGTGTCCTTTCTAGAGATGTCCTCCCCCGTGTGTCCTGTGCCACTTGCCAGTGCCCCATCCCCTTGAAGACGGGCTGGTTTGGTGACTGTTTCACCGGCAGAATACGGGGGAAGCGATGCTGTGGGACTTCTGGTTGCCAAGAAGCCTTGCAATTTCCACCTGGCCTCCTGGAAGAACACTCACTCTTGGGGTACTCCCTCTCGAAACACACCACCATGCTCTGAGAAGCCCAGGCCATATGGAGGAGCCATAGGTAGGTGCTACTGTTGCCCAGCCAGCTCAGCTGGTAGCCAGCAGCCAGCCTCATCTGCTGGCCAAGTGAGTGAGGAACGCTCTTGGATGTCAAGCTCAGGCAGGCTCAGGGGACCCACGTCCCTCTCTCTTATGACCACATGAAAGAGCCCACGTGAAAATGACCCAGCTGAGCCCCGTCCATCCACAGAAGCACAGCACATGATACAGATGGTTGGTTTAGGACTGAAGCTTTGGGATGATTTGTTACCCATCAAGAGGTAACCAGAAGAAAGGTGATGGCAGTGTGGGCTGTGAGGAACACAGGGGACAACTGTGGCCACACACCTGGAAGTTAACAGCAGATCTAGACGAGAGTTCTGCTTTCTTGGCCCCCTGTGATAGTGGCAAGGTGAGCGTTCTATACCTGGCTCGATTATATACTGGTGAGTGCCTGTGGACGGGTCACTTGACCTTTTTGGCCTCATGTGACACTTAGGAGAATTAAATGAAATAACACGTGTGAAAGTGTTTGCACAGACTTACTGCTTTTAGTATTGTTCCGTTTTCCCTCTTGTTATTTGCCTGCCTGTGGCTGTGGCCATCAGGTTAGCTGGACCCCTTACCACATCAGGGAGAGGTTCTGGGCCCCTGTGGCTGGTTCCACGCCTTCTCCAGGCCCCTGAGGGCCGCTGTGCTCAGCTGGCTTCTCCTGTATCTTTCTTCTTACCTTTCAGTGTACCTCCTGGAGGCTCTGTGCACCCAGTTATCCCTTCCTGCCTCACTGCATGCCTGGGAGTCACTCCCAACTCTTCCCACCACGTTTGAGGCCTTCCTCCTGCAAATGTGTTCCTAGATTTATGAGAGGAGGGGACGGACATAAGTGGTGTTTTCCTGACTTCACACTGAGGAACTCAGCCTCAGGCTCTACTTCTGCTTTGTGCCAAAGGACCTGGGCCCCTCCTCATGAGTGCCAGGTAAGAATAACAGTGTGACCATCTATTGTGGAGGGTTGCATGGCGGGCAGAGTGCTAAGGACTTCACCTCGATTGTTTCCTTTAAGCTTTGCAGCAAAAATAGGTACCATTATTATCATCCCTTATTACAAATAGGAAACTGAGGCTCAGAGGGGTGAAGTAAGTTGCCCCAAAGGACATGGCCAGTGAATGGAGGAGTTGGGCATGAATCCAGACAGCTAGCCGCTGTCAGCCTCCAGTGCTCACATGCCTCATTCCGATTCTTTTGTGTCCTTTCCATTTGGTCACTTTAGAGTCATTCAACCAAATTCAGTAACTTCTAGAGGGCAGGGCCATACGAAAGGCTAAGTCAGTGTCTGGGAAGAGGCATTTGGTGAAGATGACGGATCAAGTTGCTGGTCTGACACGTGAGGCGTTTTCAGGAAACCACCACAAAACATGTAGCTCTTAGTTCCTACCCCAACGCACATTTTTCACCTTTTCCACAGTGATTCTCCTCAGATTTTCATGATGGGGTTTCCAACCAAGGAATTGCATTAGAAAAGCCAGAGGTTCTCCTACCTGTGGAGTGTGCTTCAGGATTCACCAAGAAGGAGATGGCAGTGGTCTGGGGCTATCCCAGGGTTACGGGCTAGAGAGGACACCTCCTCTGCTCGAGCGACACTCTTACTCTTTTCTGCTTCTTCCTGAAACATCGACAAAAGTAAAACAAAAACCTCCACAACAACGTGTAGGTATTTAATCACGATACATGGTCATGACATTATACAACACGATTCCCTTTTAAAATTCCTCCTCTTCTGTCATTAAAAAGGTGCTCACTTCCATGAATCATAAGGGCACTAAAAACATATAACCACAATAAGATACAACTACATATCCACCAAAATGGGTATATTGAAAAAGGATGGAAAAGGTGTTGGCAAGAATGGGAAGGAAGTGGAATCCTCTTGGGGGTTCAGAATTAGTTGCCCCAAGATGTGCCTCTGGTATGTGGATTATTTTGAGTTAAATCTTTGGGCTCGAGAAACTTCTGCCACCTCCCCCTGTCCCCCGCCGTGGCTTAACTACCTAGAAGAATTTAAATTAGGGGCCTTGTCCATAATAAGAGTTATTACCAGAAATAACTTTTTACGAACTATCTATAGGGCAGGGCAAACATCTAATTACTGAACATCTGCTCTTTTTATCGTTCTGTGAATTACCTCATTTTAATTATTCAACCAGCTAAAAGGACCAGAGGAGAGAAGGGAGACATTTCCCCCTCCCCTACACCTCATATATTGTGATAAGAGTATAGATTTATACATTTACTTGGCAAAACTTTCTGGCTGTATCTACTAAAGCTGAACACTAATATACTCATGACCTAGAAATTCCACATCCAGGTATAGACTGAACAGAAACGTGTGCCCACGCTCCACAAACGACTTGTTCTGGGAAGTTCACAGCAGCTGTGTTGTAAGAGTCAAAAACTGGAAACTATCCAAGTGTCCATCAACAGTAGAACGAATAGATTCTGGTAAAGTCTTACCGTGGAACACTACCGAACAATGAGGAAGAACCAATAACTACATGCAAGAAGAATGTTGAACAAAAGAAGCCAGAGAGAAAAAAAACTGCATGTTGTATGTTTTCGTTTATATGAAATGCAAAAACAGGCAAAAAACTTATCCACGGTAGTAGAAGTCAGAATCATGGTTGCCCATGGAGGGGGGCATGTAATAATTGGAAGTGAAGATAAGGGGGCTTCTGAGTAGTTACTATTCTCTTTCTTCATCTGGGAGCTGGTTACATGGGATGGCCAATTGTGAACACTTACCAGTTTACGATGTGTACTTTTTTGCATGTGTTACATTTCTTTTTTTTTTTTAAAGATTTTTTTTTTATTGGGGAAGGGGTACAGGACTTTATTGGGGTACAGTGTGTACTTCCAGGACTTTTTTTCCAAGTCAAGTTGTTGTCCTTCCAATCTTAGCTGTGGAGGGTGCTGTTCAGCTTCAAGTTGTTGTCCTTTCAGTCTTAGTTGTGGAGGGCGCAGCTCAGCTCCAGGTCCAGTTGCCGTTGCTAGTCGTGGGGGGGGGGGGCGAAACCCACCATCCCTTGTGGGAGTCGAACCAGCAACCTTGTGGTTGAGAGAACGCACTCCAACCAACTGAGCCATCCGGGAGCCCAGCGGCAGCTCAGCTCAAGGTGCCGTGTTCAATCTTAGTTGCAGGGGGCGCTGCCCACCATCCCTTGGGGGACTCGAGGAATTGAACCGGCAACCTTGTGGTTGAGAGCCTACTGGCCCATGTGGGAATCGAACCGGCAGCCTTCGGAGTTAGGATCACGGAGCTCTAACCGCCTGAGCCACAGGGCTCATGTTTACATTTAAATAAGATGTTTTTAAAAATATTCCTCTCCTGATGACTTAATGGAGAAAATCTCAGCTTGGGTCAGTCTGGTTTGCCCTGCTACTTCTCTTACACTGGACCATATTTTGTTAACCAGAGAGTGTGCCAGGCGCAGAGGCTTTAGTAAGCAACAGTATCCAGCTGGAATTGAATACCATTGTTTTGTTTCATTGTGTTTGTTTTCATGGTTGCTATCTACATATGACCATCCATACAGGTTTTCCATTTATGGTAGGGATATAAAGTTTCTTTTAAAAATAGCTTTCAGTAAAAAGAAAAAAGAAAGTGAATTGACTTCCCTTAAAACAATGTTATGTAAATAATAGTACAGGTGGTACTTAGTTACAGTAAACTTGGAGAGGGTGGAGTTGGTGAAACACTTTTCAAATGGAAAAACGCAAGGATTAGGGGGAGGGAAGAAAACCAGTTTCAGCCTGTCCCCATCTCTCCACAGGAGTCCTGGCTGCCTGGCACAGACAGGCTCTCAGGCCTAAGGACATATCCTTTACAGAGGACTCGTGAGAAATGTCAAGTAAGGTATGCTCCAGGAACAGTGGGCAAAGCAGGGCAGAGCAGAGAACCTGAGTTCACTGCACAAATATTTATCTAGCATCTGTGTTCCAGGCACTGTTCTAGGCTCTGGGCCTGCAGTAATGAGTAAAACGGAGCCCCCACCTTTCTCTAGGCTTCAGCTGATGGAGGGTGTTCTGTGATTGAAGGCTCTGTGGAGTAGGGCTCTGAATCTCAGGGTGGATAGAACAGGACGTCAAAACACGGGGCTGGTGGTGGTGGTGGTGGGGGGGGCAAAATTGACTATTAACCAGGGAACTAGGAGAAAAGAATTGGGAAGTGGTCTTCAGACTCATTAGAAAGACAAATCTCACTGAATACTTTGCATTGGTGAAGTTGGCCCCACTTTACCTGCTAATCTCCAGGGTTCTCGGCCAAGAGATTAAGAACTTTAAACAAGGGCAGAAGGAGAATGAATGAATCTCAAAAACTGAGTAGCTGAATGAATGAAAAAATGCATCACCTGTCCTCTCAATACGTTCATCACAACCTTTCATCACCAACAGCTGGGCATTGCAATGGAGACTGAGAATAAGGGGCCCAGCTGGGAGTATTTTTAGGGAAAGTACTTTTCATTCATTCATTCAACACATTTACTGAGTGCCTACTGGGTGCCCGGCACTACGTTTTAGATCCATTCCCTCTCTCATTTGGTAGCTACTAGCCACATGTGGCCATGGAGAATTTGAATTTTGGCTAGTTCAAATTGAAATGTACTGCCAGCACAAAATACACATCAGAGCTTGAGGATTTAGTATTAAAAAAAGAAATATTAAATCTCTCAGTAATAATTTTTAATATTTATTGCACATTGAAATGATAATTTGAATATATGGGGTTAAATAAAGTATATGATTAAAATGGGTTCCATCTATTTCTTTTTACTATATTTTAATGTGGCTACTAGAAAACTGAAAATTGCACCCATGGCTTTCTGCGGTTTGCATTGGATTTCTATTGGTCAGTGTCATAATGGACGCTGTTCTTACTCTGAAGGGGCTCAGACTCTAGGGGGTGAGAGCAACAGAAACAATGTTACCAGGTCAGCACACCCATGAGGAGTAACCATCAACCTCCTGGTGCCTGTGCTTTCTGACTGCTGTCAGATCTGCACTAGACACAGTTCCAGTGGTTTCCAGAAGACCAGCTCTACCTGTTTCACTCCTCTGTTCAAACATGGACGCTATACTCCCCTGCCTGCCAAATAAAGTCAAACCGCCACACAAGTCAACTGGATTTCCTGCCGGTCTCTCCCCTCCCACTCTTCCCCTCTTCCAAGCATTCTGCTGGCCACAGTGGACTTCTTTTCTCCAACCTCACTTTCCCATTTCCGTGTCCTTGCTTTGCCTGGTCTTGGCGTGGGGTGCCCTTGCTACCCCGACATGTCCCCTGGTAGACTTCTAAGCTTTAGTGTCAAGTCTGATTTACTTGTGAAACCCTCTTCACATCTCCATCTAAGTGTTTCTCCTCCTCAAAGCCTCTGACCACCAGTTACTTGTTCATCTTACTAAACTCTCTGCCATAATATTGTTAGTTTCTTAAGATCAGGAACTTGCCTTCCTCGGCATCTAGCTCATCTTCAGGGCCAGGCCACTAAGTTGAATCAAAAGGTAGAAAGAACTGGAGTGGAGGGAACTCTGGTGGAGGGAAGGGTGGAACGGAGGTACAGTAATGCACAGCTTAACGAGGGGGATACGTTCAGAGAAATGCATCATGAGGTGATTTCTTCACTGTGGGAACATCATAGAGGGCACTTAACCTATTTCTCCTAGGCTACAAGCCTGTATAGCATTTTACTGTGTAAAACAACCTGAGATCCAGTCAAGTACAAGAGTAAATGATGCAATCAGGACACTCGGTGCGCATGAGATGGATGAGGCTGCTGTCAGCGTACCATTATATACGGTTTTACGGTATGCTCTAAAATAATGATAAGAAGTACAGTAAATACGTAAGCCACTCACATAGGTGTGTGTCACCGTTATCAAGTATCATGCACTGTACAGAATTGCACGTACTTTACAGCACAGGTCTGTTTACACTGGCACCACACAAACATATGAGTAATGTTTGGGCTGTGCCCTTGCAATGGCTATGAAGTTACTAGCTGCTAAGAATGTGTCTGCTCTAATTCTTTGGGACCACCTTCGTACATGCAGTCCCTAGTTCACAGAGACAGACGTCCTTATGTGGTGCATGCCTGTGTGGAGAAATTACACCTGGGCTGAAGACAGCTTAATGGTCCATCCCTCACCAAAAAAATTCTCTGACGAGGGTCTTTGTGAGGGTCACAACCCAGGGAGATGGGTGATAATTAAGGCAAGTACAGCCTGGAATGCTGAGGGGTTGGGGGCAGCTTGGACAGGACTCAGTGAACCAAACAGAACAATGAGGGGAGGCCATCCTTGTCCATCTGCATTATTAGAGAGAGCTATAGATGACCTTACTCCAGGATGTTCTCACACACCTGGAAGGCTGATCTGACCTCTCCAAGCGCCCTGAAGCAGGGTGTTCTGGGATCTCTCCTGCAGCAAATGCCTCCAGATCTATGGGTAGGGGGCCCAGGTCGCTAAGTGATTACTTTTTTGGGAGGGCGGGGGAGGCAGAGTAGGCAGAGAGGAAGGGAGCAGTTTCTCGGTGTCCAGAAATTGCATTTCTGGTACTTACCTGTCACCGCCCGATGCTTGCAGGGTTGGGAAACTGCAGTGGTCACTAAGGGAGGCTGCTGGGGCCAGGCTGGTCTAGAGGATCTGAACCACCTCCGGACTCACCGTCCCAAGCAACGCGTGTGTCTCTGTGTGTGTGTGTGTGTGAGGGGGGGGGGTTGAAAACCCAGATGGTAGGAGTCGGTGGCAGTGAAATCTACTTGAACATCAAGAGCATGTCTTTTCTCCGTTGCATTCCCCCGGGAGTTAGTCCAGTGCCCGCCACTTGGGAAGCGCGCAAACTAAGTCCTGGCGAATTGAACGGAAAACAGGAGACAAAAAGCACCCATTCTTCGCTCCCGCGCCCAACCTACTCAAGCCCCCAAGCGATTCTTATTGCTCAGGAGTCAGGGCTCCCGGGGTAGAAGGGTGTGGACAGACCGAGGAAGGACTCGGAGGGGACCCACCGAGCGAGTGACCAAGTGGGGGTGGGCGAGCGGGCGTGCGCGCACGCCCCAGCCGGCGCTCCGGAGTGTCGGGGAGGGAAGGGGGTGGTCTCCCAAAGGGGAGGGGAGAAGGCAGGGGGCGGGGAGAAGCAGGGCTCTTTAGGACCCGGCTGCGGCCGCCGGGGAGGAGAGAGAAGCCCAGGAGGCGGCCCCCGCGCTCTCAGGGCCGTGCCACCTGCCCGCTTGCTCGCCGCAGTCGCGCTCCCCGTCGCCAACATGCTGCCGAGACTGGGCGGCCCCGCGCTGCCGCTGCTCCTGCCGCCGCTGCTGCTGCTGCTGCTGGGCGCGGACGTGCGCGCCGAGGTGCTGTTCCGCTGCCCGCCCTGCACGCCCGAGCGCCTGGCCGCCTGCGGGACCACGCCGGCCGTGGCCGGGGCGCCGTGCGCCGAGCTGGTGCGGGAGCCGGGCTGCGGCTGCTGCTCCGTGTGCGCCCGGCTGGAGGGCGAGGCGTGCGGCGTCTACACCCCGCGCTGCGCCCAGGGGCTGCGCTGCTATCCCCACCCGGACTCGGAGCTGCCTCTGCAGGCGTTGGTCCTGGGCGCCGGCACTTGCGAGAAGCGCCGGGACGCCGAGTACGGCACCAGCCCCGAGCAGGTTGCAGGTAACGCGGGCTGGGACAACTAGTTGCGACAAACTTGGAGGGTAGCCGGGGGCTGGGCTGGGGGCCCTTCAGCAGGCAAGGAGGGTGCAGCGGGCCCGCAGGACGTTTAAGCGGAGGGAGAGCGGAGTCCCTGACCAGCGCCCGGCGGACTCCGTGGGCTGCGGGGAGGGGACCCCGAAAGTCAGGCCCCGGGAGGGGACTGGAGTCAGAGCGCGCGGAGGAGCCTGGCTGCTAATTTGTGCGGATAAATGGCGAAAGGCACCCCCGTGATCACGGTTTCCCCGGGTGGAACGTACCCCGACTTCTGTTTTGGAAGGGGGGTTACTGGGGTCAGATATGTGGGAGCAGGAACCCAAGGTCCTGGAAAGGTCCTGGTGGAGGACGCTGCTGGGGGGGCTGAGGTGGCGGGTGCCGGTGACACTGAGGGTCCCTGGCGAGGGGAGGGGCGCTAGGCGAAGGCAGCGGCGCGTTGAGGGACCGTTCCTGCTACTGGGATTGTACGGGGGGAAGAAAGGACGTGTTGGCACTTGGCAGGGTGGGTTGCTTAGGGAAAAAAAGAAAAACGGACGCTGCTGTTTTACATAGAGAACGAAGAAGGCTCTGGCTACTATGTTGGATAGAAAAATAAAGGAGGGGCATTGGGGAGGCGAGGAAGAGACCCTAGCAGCTGAGTCAGTGTAACTTAAGCCGGGTCGCCGGCTGCAACCTAGAGGCGGGGGCAGCGCTGCTGCTCAGTTTAGTATCGGGGCCCAGGGCGGAAGCGGGGGACGCCCGGGCGGCGGTCGCGGCCCCTCTTACTGAAGCGCGGTGTCCCTTCCCCGCCCCATCTTCACTTGATAGAACAGGGACCCTAAGATTCTTTGTAAGGGGCCCTCATCCCCCCCAAAAAAAGTTTTTTGAGGGACACAGCTGAACTATAAGGATCTCACTTTTTTTTGTTTGTTTGTATGTTTTTAAAATTACAAAAGCCTCCTGCCCCACTGGTCTGGAGGAAGCTGTAATTATTTTCTTTCCTCTTGGAGACAGTGGTAATATGTGTCCATTGCCTACTGCTGTTCAAAACATAAAAAGCAGGCGAGTCTGACCAAATTTCTGAAAGTTGGGGGAAAAAAGAGAGAGAAAAGGAAGGAAGGAGTGTCGGACAGAGGAAGGAAAGAAGGAAGGAAGGAAGGAAGGAAGGAAGGAAGGAAGGAAGGAAGGAAGGAAGGAAGGAAGGAAGGAAGGAAGGAAGGGGAAAGAAAAGAAAAATAAAAGTGAAAACATTTTTGCTTGCTTCTCAGCTTCTGGGGTCATTGTACAACTTGCCCTCTCCCCCAGGGACTCCCCCACCCCTTTCGTCTAGCCTGCTATTGTTTTTTCCCTGTTCCAGAGAATAGAATGAGGGGTAAGAGTTGAAATCTTTTTCTATTTCTCTGGCCCATCTTGACTTTGAGTGCAGAGCAAGTTAGAGCTTCCTCTGAGCAGAACCCCTTGGTCTCTTTCTTCTCCCTGCGGCTGGCTTCCCTCCCCAGCCTGTCTCAAAGTTAATCCATCCCTCCTGCTTCTCGTAGAAAGTAGTAATAAAAGGGAAAGGACTCCGCAAAGGTCCTTTCACTGCGGGCGCCTGTCCCCAGTCCAGCGTTCCTACACCCTCATTCCCTCGCACGCTGCGGTCCACTATGGTTTCTGAGTTGAACTCTGACAAACTAAACATCGTCCTCAGCGGGATGAACTTTTCAAAAGGCCTCCAAGTTCATGGAATCATTTGGATTTTGACTTTTAAAAAAGTGCATGGTACATGTCCTTCCTAAACGTTACTATTCCGCCTCTCCCCCCACCCCCCCTGCGCTCTTTATACTTGTCACTCTCAACCTGAAAACCAGCTCTCCTGTTTCCCACACCCCAGAGCAGGTTAGGGTCTTCAACAGAGAACAGATGCAGATTCCTCATTCACTCCTCCCTGGAACCTGAAGGAGGAGTTTTTGTGTGTGTGTGTGTGTGTGTGTGTGTGTGTGTGAGCCCGGGGACAATGGGGCAGAATGTCACTTTGGATTTTCTCATGGGACTCCTTTCCAGCGGCCTTGTTAGCCTTCTCCCAATGCCCAGACAGATGCCTTCCACATTTTTCTCTTGTGCTCCAGAGTGTGAAGAGCAGATCGAGGTGGTGCCTGGGGCTGGAAGCTGGATGTGGAAGCTTAGTGGGCACATTGGAAACAAGTGACCATGAGCAGGGAGCCTGAGGCATGAGTCGGGCTGCGGGGAAGAGGGCACTGTGGGGAGAAGCCTGGGCTTGCAGAAGTGCTGGGAAGAAAGAGGGGCAAGTCTTGAGGCTTCTGTGTAGAAGAGTGTCTTGGGCTGGGGCAGGGAGGGGGGCACTCATAGAGAGTCTAGGTTCTGAGGGGGGGCAGGGACTGAGCATGGGGGGGGCATGGCCCAGAGGAGACCTTAGCACTGAATGCTGCCGCCTCCTCTCCATCTCCCATCCCTTCTCCTCCCCCCTCGGAAGAGTGAGCCTCCCCCCATCCCAGCCTGCATTCCTCTTTGAGCAGGTTGCTTTTGAGAATTTTAAACATACCCACTCATTTCGAGGCAGCAAACCCCAGCAGTTCCGGCTTTGCTGTTAGCTCTTTTGTCTTTGTTCCCAGGACTCAGGGGCTGTGTCGCTGGCTTCCTGGGGATGGCTGGGATGCAGGGGGTGGGGGTAGGCACTTCAGCGGGGGCTGAGCCTGCATCCCCTGGGGGTGATGGGCTGGGACTGGGTTCAAAGAAACCCTGAAGTCAGACTGGGGGATTGGAGTGGGTGGGTCTGGAAGATAAATGGGAGCGGGACACTGAGAACTGAAGTCTAGACCTTAAAAGTACGTGGCTGTGTTTGGTGGTGCCGTGGGCAGAGTGCATAGAAAAGTTGGGGAAGAGGGTTTGGGCCAGGTCGGGTCCTTTCAGAATTCAGGGTCTCCCTCAGCATCTCTCTGCTTCCTTCCCTACCATGCACAATACCAGGGATTATGTGGAGGGGCCGAGCTGCCCAAGTGGCCTTCTGGCCTGCTCTACATGTAAAGGTGCTATGGAAATATGCAGTTATTCAAAGCCTCAGGGCAGGCAGGCAGACAGACAGACAGACAGACAGACAGACAGACGGGCTGGCCAGCCAGCCGGCCGGCGGGCTGGGGAGGATAAAGGGGGGCAGAGGCAAGCACTGATTTACAGTGGTTCAGTGCAGTTTCAAAAAAAGGGGGAGAAAAGCAATGGGACTTCTGGCTCAAAGCACTGCTTTGCATCTTGTCTTGCATAAATTTGCATACTGAGTTCAAAGTCGTAAAATAGACTTGGGGAATGAGTGGGACCCACTGTCACTGATGGCTAACACCACTACCTTCCACCCCCCTCTCCGCTTCTGGACAGAATACGCACAGCTCGCTCTGCTAAGCTGCTCTGCTTGAGTCACCACCGCTTGGGAAGGAGGAGGTGGGGGAGCTGAGCGCTGCTGCTCCTGGGGACCACGCGGGGTGTGGCCCTGTGCCCTCTGACCTTGGCGGGACAGGTCTTAACCCAGCTAGGCAGGCAGTGGCCTCAGGGTGCCATTATGCTGGAGGGCTGGGATTTGAGGAAGTCCCAGAACTCCAGGGTATTTGCCTGCAGTCTCTCTACCCACCTTCCACCTGTGTCAAGTGTTCACCCAAGACAGTTCCCTTTGTGTGGTGAACGACCCCATCCATTCCTTTGACAAGAAACTTAAGGAAGCTTTGAGAAAAAAGCAAATCCTGTATAACAATGTCAAAAGATCTCCCCAAAACAAAACCAAGGCTAAGGACTGAATTAGAAGAGGTGGTAGAGTCTAGGGGGAAAGAACCCGTCTGTTATGAGGGGTGTATCCATGCAGTGGTTCTTGGGCAAATTGGATTACTGAGTTTCCTGGCTGGCGAAGGGAAGAGGAGGTTTCTATGGTTCTCACTGCAAGTTTACCTTAGCATTGAACTTTAAAACAAAATTTTCAGGCACATCAGTCCTTTGGTGTGCATAGACTGCATAGAAATTAGGCCTATAAAGATACCTGTGGGTTGCCTGAGAATAGGAGCATATTTCAGTCATCCGTGGTCAGACATTTAAGGGCTTACTTTGAGAAATTCACTGCTGCTCTCTAGCCCAATTGTCAGATTAGCTTTTAGTTGGTTCTCACATTAGCTGTTTTCTGCCATAGAAAGGGTACAACTGCTAAGATTTGATATGAGGAAGTTCCGAAAATTCTTGGCTGTAATAAAATGCAGAATCAGAGCTTTTTTCTCAACCTGTGTATGTGTGTACATGGGGGTTGGGGCAGGGAAGGAGCTACAAAAAGGAAGGAGGCAGGAGCAGAAGATCAACAGATTATTCCCACATTTGGTTTTGTTGTTTGTTGGCTCTCTTCACATTCTACAACACTACAAAAAGAAAACAAAAAGGCTTGGTTATTATTGTTTTTAAAGAGATTCCATGTCCAGGAACTGCATTTAGCTTCAGTCTCTTCTCTGTGTTCCCAGCTGCCCCTTTCCTCCCCTGCTTTCTCCATCCTGTCTTCTCAATGCCCCTTAGACCCTTCTCCTGTCCCATGCCTCTCCCACTGTGACCTTGTCTTAGACGCGTGACCGGACGCTAAGTTAGGTGGACAGGGCTCTAGAAGATGACATGGAAAATATGTTTCCCCCAGCCTTCCTCAGGGCTCCACGTAGAGGGAGGCCATATAGGTAGGTGATTGGGGACTGGCATGCTTGAGTCAAATCTAATCCTTAAATGAGGTGGGTGGTAGGCTGGCCGTGTCGGGGCTGAACTTTGGGGGTGGGGAAATAGCCATTTTCCCCTAGGAGGGTTCATGCTACAGCTGCTCCTGCTGAAACCAAGGCACAGTGGAGCGAGGTAATACTTTTAATTTACCAGGGAAACTGGTGGTCTGGTTGGCAGATGTTCTAGGCTCCTCTGCTTTTCCTTGCTATCACTGGCCAACATTTTGCTGAAGTGGCAGGCAGCCGCCAGGAGTTCGGTCGTCCTCCCATCTGTCCTTATCCTGTTAGGAACTGACTTTGCCTGCTTTGTCTGCTGCCTACGACAGCCCTGCAAGGGACGTTTGTGCCTCTCTGTTGCCGGTGTGGACTCTGGGCTTAGTCAAGGGGAACCTTAGCAGCTAAGTAATAGGACGAGAAAATAACCTGGCGACCTTTCCTCTGGGCAAGCAAGGGAGTGGGACTGTTAGCAGCACAAGGCTTTGACCCTGTCAGCCGGGAGGTTTGGTCCTGGACACTGTGCAGGTGACGTGTGGGTCACGGTTCATTACTGCCATGTTCAGTGAATTGCATTCCCTCGCCTCCTCCGAGGTGCCCGAGTCTTCGAGCTTGAGGACTTCAGAAATGGAAGTGGCCGGCATGCAGCAGTTAGGAGGGACAGAAGGGTCCCAGGTGGCCGTCTGGAGAAGAAAACTGGTGGGCATGACGGAATTGAGAAGGGATGACGGTGAAAGCAGCCTGGCCTTTGCTGTCAATTGACCTGGGTTTCAGTGCACACCTGTCTCTGCGAATCTGAGTGGTTGTGGCAAGGGCCTTCCCCGTGTGTCAAATGGGAATGATGGAGTGTATGTCTTAAGTGGGGTGCATGTGAGGGCAACTGTGGTAGTGGAGAGTGTGTAGCACGTAGTAGGTTAGTTAGCTGCTTTCGTCTTGGCAAGCGACGTCTCATTTCTGATGCTTAGGTAGCCCCCTTTAAAATGAGGGCCAAACTGGCTGCGTCAGGCAGGCCGCTCATCTCTAAGGTTTTACCACGGTGTGTAAGGGCCTTATCAGAGATATATTCTCTATGAGCCTCAGTTCCCTTATCTGCACATCAGGAACTGATAGAATCAGCTCTATAGGGCTGTGCCTGCGTGTGTGTGTGTGACGATAGATAATACAAATATAACATAAGCACTTGGGTTTTTTTTTTTTTAATGAGTCACTTGATTTTTCTCTTCACCTACAAAATGGAAATATCCATACCTTGACCTACTTTCACAGATAGTAATGAAACCCTTTGTAGAAAGTGAAACTATTTTAAATGCGGCATAAACCCAGTTGACAGTAGACAATGGCCTGGGGTCAACAGGCTTGCACTGTTTATGGATGAGTTAGACCATGCTCTTTGGGGCCCATGTCCTGCTGTCTGGGACCGACCGTTCTTGGTATGGGAGCTTCACGCTGTCGTGCCCAGATTGGGGCTGGGAAGACTGGGGGGGACAGAGGTGGCCCCAGAGTTTGGACACTGGGTACTTGTGCTGGCCTTGCTGCTATAAACAGGCGGCACAGGGCTGAGTCCTGCCTCCCCCTGCAGGACCCCGCCAACCTACAGGGCCCAGCCCTCCAGCTGCCTGTGCCTAGAGGCCTATGACGACACCTCTTGGGTGGCACGCTCCCTCCTGTATGAAAGGCCCTGATGGAAACCTGCAGGGATCAGTGGGCTCAAGCACGAGCCGAACCGTTCCGGGCACGCTTAGGACATGGGGCATGTGTGAGGGGTGCAGTTGTTGAGTTGTCAGAGCCAGCGAAGACCCCCTGGTGCCCATTTCCTGCTGCAGGAAAATGGCCTTTCAGATCCATCCTGTTGGAGGGAGCCACGGGTGCCAGAAAGTTGAACGTGATCCTGGCAAAGAAACTGGATGTTCCAACCAAAAAAATGACGTTTCCTTACTACCAGTCTCCAGAATTGACCTCACACCGAGGGGGGACCAGCATCGCATTTAGCAGGGGGCTGAAGCATCTCACTGGGGGATGCTGGGCGCTGGAGTTCTTCCTGATGTCTGATTCCATCTGTGCTCTCAGAAAGTCCTTGGAATGGCAGCCTGTCTGGGCACAATGATGCCTGTTCTCAGGCACCTGATGGAGGTGAGGTCTCAGGAAACAGAGAAGCTGGATCAGCATATGCTTGTGGTGAGACCCGACAGTAAGGACAAAGCACAGTATGTGCCACTGGGAATCTGGGGTGGCGGGTCCCCTTAGTCTCTGGGCCTTCGTGGCGTGTGTGGTGAGGAGGGAAAGCCCACTTTATAGGCGGGTAGTTGGTTGAGAAAAATTTCTTAGCTTTCAGGTTCCAGAGTAACTGCCCCCACCCACCCTCACCTCACCCCTGCAATGAATAAGGAGTATGGGCTATAGGAGATGCTTTTTCAACTGGGAAATGGACCATCCTCCAATGCCTCTCCCCCTACTTGGCTCCTAACCCTGGACCCGGCCCTCCTCCCCCGCCCCCTCTCCACTCCTGAGCCTTAACAAAGCCAGGGAAGATCTCTGGCTGGCTCAGCTCCTGGGTGTCAGTCAGGACGCAGAGGGAGACCTTGCTCAGAAAGCGGCTCCCCCGGAAAGAAATACAGAGTGGACTGTAGTCAGGAAATGTTTCCCTTCCCCCTTTTTTTGTAAGGGGGGGCATTTGGCAGCCCTTGGGGCCCCTTCTGGCCGCCAGCCCCACATCTCTTCCTGGCTGTTGGGAGGCAGAGCAGGAGTGAAGATTGGGGAGAAGGGGGCAGGGGCTGGCAGGCCTCCAGCTGCCGGCCAGGAGAATTGGCCCACAGACCCTGGTTAAGTTGGCCTGAACAGAGCCTGGGGAGGTTTCTAATTAGTGGACGGGTGTAGGTGTGTCAGCCTGTGTTCATTCAAGGAACTGAGCTCTGGAAGCCTGGAAGCCAGGAAGCTGAGGAGGGGAGGGCATGGAGCCCAGGGCCTTGGTAAATTGCAGAGGTGGGGGTGGGGGCACGGCGAGAGGAGTGTGCTCAGTGTGTCCCATCCTGATGGGAGTTGAGGAGATGGGGACCTTCCAGCTGGAGGGATCTGAGTTGGATTGTGGAGGTGCAGTGAGGAAAGGGGCAACTTCAAATGGTAAATGACAAAATAATGATAATTTGAAATTGTGTTTTTTCTAGACAATGTCTACTTCCACCAAAGTGCCTATAGATTTTTTTTCCCAATCTCTGTTTTAGCCTCAGGCTTCTCTCCCCTGGACAGATAAAAAAATCAAGGCTGCATTCAGGTTCTAATGCCAAGGCAAGCACAGACCAGAATGGAGTCTGGGTCTCCAGCTTCTCACTCCAGGGCTCTCTTCTGTCAGATGCACACATGCAAAGAAGCAGTGAATTATATACTGCTGCTTGGAAAAGCTCATTTTCCCTGGGAGGTAGTAATTAAGGCATAACTTCTCAAAAATGTTCCTTTATGCAACTCCCCAGGAAGTTTCTCTTAGGTCTATTGTCTTGACTTCTGGATGGAGGTGCCAAATTGCCTCTGGATGGTGAGCTTGCTTTCTAAGTGCCTGAGGCCAAGATAAAATGCAAATGGCAATTCCTCTATGCCCCGCCCCTACCCCTGCCACAGCCTGATAAGGCTGGCAGTTTCTATAGCAACAGGGGCAGGGGCTGTGTCAGGCAGGGTGGGGGTGGGATGGGTTTACTGGATCATAAAGGCTTTTGAGGTTGGGTGGGGCCAGCTGGCATATGACTGATGGCTTCCTTCCCTGGGAAGATGGGGGTCCTATGGAGATGGGAAGGGGGGAGAGAAGATGAGGAACAGAAGAAAGGAAGCACTGGTGTTAAAAGGTTTGGTTGAGAGTCTTCCCTTAGGTGATGCCAAGTGACCATTCTGGATGGTTAAAGAGCTATGATGTTAAACAACCTGGGTTGGGTTTTGGCTCTGCCATTGCCTACGTGACTTGGTACGGTTGGCCTCAAACCCTTGGCTTTTTTGTCAAGTGTGAGAGGGGATAAGAAATTATCACCCTCGTGATTGACGATAAAACGAAGTTATGTACACAAAGCACTTAACACCGAAACTCGAAACTGTTCGAAACTCAGATAATCAGATGTGGTCATGCAGGTTCTGATCCCCTCCTTCCGTCTCCCTCTGGTCTCTACACACAGAACAGAAGGAGAATGGCAAATGCCTGTTTTTGGATGTTTCCCAATTAGCCAAGTTCATTAAGAAGAGACACTTAAGAATCCTGTTAGGAGATGTGGACAGCTGCCCTTTGCTTTGGAAGGTCCATAATGGAGTCAGGGGTGGAGGGTTTCTCAGTCACGGCCTTTCCTGCATTGTCAGTCATCATGACTACCGATAGCTGATGGCTGAGCACGGCCCGTGTGTGCCCCAGAGGTGGGGATTTTTCACGTGGCTCTGCTGGTTGTCTATGGTTTGGTTTCCAGCCTCTAAACCAAGAGAGCCTAAGCAAGGCAGACAACTGATGTGATGCAGTAGAATATCAGACAAAAATTAGTGAACTTTAGTTAAAGAAAAAGAAAAGCATGGTGACCTATTTAAAGACACTTATTTATATGCAGGACACTTCTTGTGCTGGTTTGAGAGTGTGGCCGGCGATCCTGGACATCTTTGCAGGTTTTCAGTTTCTTTCTGCATCCTCTGGGTTCAATGTGTTGGGCCTGGAGGACCTGGGAACAGTCTTATGAGGATGGAGAAGCGAGTGGACGGGGGGAGGGGGGGAGCAGAGAGGTGAGTAGGACCCAGTCTGGATCCCTCCATGGGCGCTGGTCTGTGGGGTCAGAGCATCCAACATGAGTGTAGGGACAGTTGTTTGAATGTGGGAAGTGCCCTTCCTCCGCCATCTCCTGCTTCTGTTTGCTCACTGCCTTTCCGTAGTCCTAACCACTCTGGCTGCTATGGGGCCTGGATGGTGAGGGAGAAACCAGAAAAGTGCGAAAAAGAAGTAATATCACGTGATACTCTAGGCCAGAGCATGAGTGCTGAGATGCTCTTTGGATTGTCAGCTTTCCTAATGTTGAAACAGTGATTGAGCACATCTTGTGTGCAAGCTATGAGACGACTACATACACATACGGTTGTCACCTGTGGCACGTACTTTTTGATTCTGGAGAAGAGCAAGAAATGCATTTGAAAAATTAAATGTTACCTAAGAAGAAACCGAGTCAGTAGAGATGTATATAATCTCTAAATAAATGGCCTGCTCTTTTAGCCATTTGACCCAGAAAGCTCTTCAGAAGATCTTAATATGAAATAATGAGGGTCCTTTCTGCTGAATAAAGTCACAGAAGCCAGAGAATCAAGTTGGACAGGTATCTATCTGCTTCTTCAGTTTTGGAAGAAGAAAGCACAATCTCTTTCTTCCCCAAAAGTAAATTGAGCACACAGAATGTCTCCTTTCCTGTCCTTTTATTATGTCTGCTTTTATTGCTGGGGGGGCGGGGCGAGAAGCTCTCTCTGGAAGTGAAGTCCAAGTTTGTGTCTTTAAGAAGCTTCCATCTTTTGGAGGAGGAAGGAAAAGCAAGGACCCATGTCTTTTTGCCAATGCGCGCAGGTTAGAGAGCTGTGAAAGAAGGTGAGTCAAATTACAAGAGTGCTTTGCCCAGGAAGACACTTCCTCAACTCAGTCAAATGGGCTTTGGACAGTGGCGTTCGTATTGTCCATCTTCCTTCATCCTCAAAAGGCTCGTCTAACCTATACTGGAGGAAGTCTGTGCAATTTGTCATTAGTTCTTTCCTGTGAAACTCTTGGGTGGCTTCTAACCTGGGTCGCTCCTGTTTCTGTTGAAGGCTGTTTCCTCTCTGGTCCTCAAGATGTCAGAACAGATGTCTCCCTTCCATTGGGCAGGACTGGCCCTTGGGCATCTCCACCTCTGGCACCTGTGGGCGCCTCCAGAGCCCTAGGCACTGTCCCAGGACGAGCTCGTCTTTCGGTTTTCCATTCTTAGGCCTGAGCGTCTTCCTCCTTTGGTCCTGTGACTGTCTTCCACTATCTTCTTTTCTCAGACTCCTTTCCCAGTTCTCCTGCCACAGAAGCCTGACCAGGAGCCTGTGGTCAGTCTCTGACTGGCGGGGCAGGTGACCCTGGGCACACTGCACTAGCCTCTGAGAGAAGCAGTCAAGTTGGCCGGGTCACTGTTGTTTGTTCCTCTTCTAGCCAGTGGGGTTCCAAGGGCACCCCAAGTTTACCAAAACCCCTGCTTGACAAGAAGGCTGAAGAGTGGGTGGAGTGAAAGAGGTGACTCTTTGAAAAGAAAATTTTAAAAAATGCAGAAAAGTACGAAGAATAATGTAATGGCACTAGTTTACCACCCAGAACTGGGAGTGGCTGATATTTTGCTGTTGTCATATTTGCTTTAAATCTTCTTTGTAAAGCTTCCTCTGATGGCCCTCTCGACCCGCCCTTCCATCCCAGAGGTAACCGTCAGCGTGCAATACTTTATTTAATATTTTTCTTTTTTATCTAAATACATTTGCTAATGGATGACCATTATCTAGAATAGTTCTCTGAAAGTAAATTGAGAACGTACATAAAAAATTTTATTTTGCATCTTTTCTCCCCTGTCAATCTTAGGTTTCTGAGATCTACTCATGTTGAGGAGATCACATGAGTGATTAGAGGCCAGAACTATTCTTTTCAACTGCTGTATGTTATTCCGTTGTATTCTACTGATTTACTTATCCATCCACCTATTGAAAGACTTTTGGATCTGGTTGCCAATAGTTTTTTACAAGTACAAATAATACTGTAATGAAAGTTGTTGTACATGGGCCCTTGGGTACATGGCTCAGAGAAGTAGAATTGCTGGGTCAGGCACATTCTCCCTGTGCCCATAGCTCCTGGTCCAAATTCACACCAAACACACTCTCTACTCACTTGGGCCTTCGGCAGATAGGTCACCTTGCCAGATTCTCGGGTGGCTCTAGTTGAACCCCACAGGAGAAACGTTCGGGACCCATGGAAAGGAGTGAAAGCTGATAGCGCTGTTTGCCATCTTGGTATCAGTTTCTCTGGCTCTTCAAGGACAGCCTGGCTCGCAGAGTCCCAGGGGACCTTGGCTGAATTTGAGCATGTTTTTGTTTTCTCAAACTGTCTGCCTCTGCCCTGACCCTCCCCAGGTCTTTGCGATTCCAGGAATGACCCTGGTGTTTATAAAGCAGCCCTTTGGAGAGTGCATAGGCAGGGAGGCTCTGTAGAGGCTGTGCTGTTTCTGCTCACTCAGGACATGGCGATGTGAGGGTATGCTCTAGAAATCTCCAGGATGCCTGGCCAAGAAGGGCTCCTCCACGTGCATCCAAGCACACATATGTGTCTGTTTAGGAACCCACGCGTCAATGGGTGGAAACCGCTTATACAACTGTGTCTTTGCAAACTGTCTATATGAAGCCATAGCTCTTGAAAAGAAGAGGCATTTTGTTCTCCCATCACCAAGAAGTTCTTTAGGAAACTGAGGCAGGAGAGAGCATCACAAAGGAATGGGGCCCTGGAAATGCCAGATTTGAAGGGGGTTGTTAAAAATACAGATCCTTTGACCTTTGTGTAGGCTGCTCTCTTTGAACTTCTGGGGCTGGAGTCCAGGGCCCTATTTTTAGATAGCTCTTCACTTGATTTGTGAGGAACAGCTCTGTTTGGGAGCCATTCACCTAGTCTAAGTCCCCGAGTTTACAGCTGAGCACACTGAAGCCTACACATCTTAAACACCCTGCTGGCGTCACTCAGAACCCAGGCATGGTGGCAACATCAAGGTCAGAGCCTTGGGCCTCCAGGCCAGCGCTGCTCTTCCTTCCATACTAGAACCAGTTGGCCGAGGCTTTGAGCCCATCTAGAACATCTGAGGAGGTTGCTTGCAGCCATTTCCTCCTACAAGGAGAATTAAGAGGGGGAGAACCACCTCCTATTGTTCAAAAACCATGCTGAGGAGCTCCTGTTCTGTTCCCAAGGGATTTCTTCCAGAACATGGTGGCATCTGAGAAATGTCAGGTTTGCTTAGTTGGCTCCCTTGCAGGGAGCAGGGGCTCAGAGTGGGAAAGAATGGGAAAGGAGTTTGGAATGAAGCTGGCTGTCACCAGGGGGTGGGTGGACTGAACAGGAGAACATCATTAACTAAAGTGGAATGTGTCCTGGGTGCCAGCCTACACCACAGCAGACCTCTATGCATTCACTATTCATCCACTGGCGGCTGCTGCCTCTGACCTTTTTAAAAAAAAAGTAGAAGAATACACATAAACAATGTCACCCACCCAGGGAGACTAGGACCTCAGGTGAAACTTTAGCTGAAAATAACAAAGAGGCCCCCCCTTTCTACTCCATTTCTAACTTCTGCTTCCTTCTCCACCTCCCAGCATGGCCCGAATTACCCACCCAGCTTCTTGGGGAGCTGTGTTAATGAGCATAGTGACCACATGCTAGAGGGAGTTAGGTGACCACAGTCAGACATCCAATGGGACTAGCTTTAAATGCTTTCCAATGGAAGCTGCTTCCCCTGTGTGTTGGTGGTTTACCTGTGAGCCCTGCCTCACCTGTGCATGCATGGCAGTTTGACAGTTTGAGCCACCACCTGTCCCCTTCTTTTCTTCCTTCCTTCCTTCCTTCCTTCCTTCCTTCCTTCCTTCCTTCCTTCCTTCCTTCCTTCCTTCCTTCCTTCCTTCCTTCCTTCCTTCCTTCCCCTATATTCTACGAACAAAGTTAAAGTAATTTAAGGAAATTCATACTGACACAAGGACTTACATCAAGTGGCAGAGAGCTTTGATGTTCTGCAACGTACAGAACTTATATAACCAACAAAGTAAAGTTTTCGAAGAATTAGGTGAGTAGTATTCTGGAACTCTCTTTTAACTCATCCCCCACCCCCTATGCATTTGGCCATTCAACAGATGAGCTGTTATCCACCGTTACCCTCACCCTAGCAAATATACCTTTCATTTACTCACTCGAGAAATACATCACCTCTCTGCACATTTCTTCTAAAGCTTGATTTTGCCCACATTGGGAGTTTGAGTAATAATAACACTGTAGCCTATTTAAATAGCAGCCTTCACTTTAGTAGGAGTATCAGAGCTCAGAGAAGTTAAAGCATTTGTTTGGCCAAAATCATGGGTGTATCATAAGTGGCAAAGCCAGGATTAGAATCCAGGGCTCTTGACTCCCAGAGTTCTTTGCCCACTTGGTGTCTTAATGAGTTGTCCACTTCCCTGGATGTTAATGGAGAAGTTGTCTGGGAGGGAGGAGGGAGGTGGTAGTTAGTATTTATTCTTTTGCCCAATACATGTCAAGGTGAAGTGCGTTTTGGGAGCAATCAACCAAGAACGAGCCACGTGAGTTCTGTGCCCAGCTAGGGTGGAACCAGGAAGGCAGCCAGCACCCCCTGGCCTGTTACTCGAAATCCATTCTTGAAGGGCCTGCAGTGCTATTACTTGTTGAAAGGTGAATCCGCTGGGGGGAATGACAGAATCGTGGTTGGATTAGGTCATCTATGTGGTGTTCCAGCCTTAGATTTCCAAATAATCATGAGATAGACTAAGGAGAAGGTTGGAAAATGACTAGGGTTTCTTCAGAAGCAAGAAAGGACCTATTACCCTGCTACGAAGATGTGTGGTGGTTCTGGAAAAAGGTCTCCTTTTCTTACTAGGCCTGAATAAGGACAGATGCCTCATCCTTGAAGCAGGAAGGAACAAGAGGTTGCTTTTAGATCCTCTGGGTGTATTTCCCTAAGAGTGCTTTCAGGTCTCCCATAGATCAGGAATCACCCACTGTCCATTGGAGCATTGAGGTCAGATTGTCGCCCTAGGAGAAAATGAGGTTTCCTGAGTGTAAGGATATGCTAGACACAAGGGTTTTCATTCACTGAGTAAGGTCGTCAATGCTACAAATGAAATGACATCGTGGGAAAAAGGGTTTGCTGAAATGGAGGCTCTAAAACCAGGGTATGACTGCATAGGAGTAGACAAACACAAAGCTCTTTCTCCTGGAGTGATTAGAGGCTGGGTCAGAGGACGATGTGGACCCCATGCCAATTGGGAAGCACCTCTGATGATGGCAGAGTTGTTGCTCCTGTAGTTCCAGATGGTAGTCCTTCCGGGCCTTGGGTTTGCTATGTGTAAAATGGGACACTTCATCCATTTCTTCTCATTCCACTGCCTTTCTCATCTCCAGCTCTTCTCTAGGTGTGTAAGGTGGAAAGATGTGTGGATACACCAGAAGTAGGATGGGACTTCTCCCTGCTCTTCCAGCCCTCCCCCAAAGAGACTGGGACTCTCTACCTTCCCTTTATTGTCTCCCTCACTTCTCTTTGGAAAAGCTTTACCTTCTGTATGTAATTGGGAAATTCCCTGCTTCAGTTTTGACCCATGTCCTGGGTCTCTGTGTAGAGAAGAACTGCTAATGCTCACTAATCTTCAGGGGGAGATCTCTTCACGGGCCTTGGGGGTCCCTATCCATCATCTCCAAGCCTGAAGCCTTTTCCAGCTCTGCTTTCTGTGTTGCTAAGAACTGTTTCTTAGAGTGACCTTTGCACTGCAGCCCACGGAGCTGCATACATAAGTGGTTGCTTAATAAATATTATTCTGAACCTAACTCTCTTAGGCAGAAAAAAAAAATGCAACTTGGTATTTTTGTTCTGAGGGCAAATTCCATCTCTAGCTGGAGTTCTGCATCTGGAATGTTTTCCCGCGGACTGCTCCTGTCACCTATAAGAGAATGTATGGGAAGAACTTGGTAATGTGTGGTAATGGCCTTGTCTGACTGAGTGTGGGAAGCCTTCTCTCCCTCGGCGGATGGGGTCGGGGTGGGAGAGAAATGAAAGCAGCTAAAAGCCGTGAGTGCCCAGCACTGTAAACGCAGCACCTTTTGCAATCCTCCTGCTGCCATTGGAGGTCGTTGCTGTTTGTGTGAGTTTTACAGGTGTGCAGCGGAGGCACAGAGAGCTGAAGAAACTTATCTAGGGCTGCAGAGTTCCGTGGTAAAGCTGGGACTCAGGCAATTAGATCCGGGAGCCTGAGTTCTTGAACCTCTTTGGCTGGGAATGATAACAGTCAAGGAATCAAGGCTTTGCCCAGCCTACAATCCTTTCTGATCTCCACCCAGTCAACGATTTCCTTTCCTTTCCTGGGGCTTCTACTTCAAGATATGGAGGGTCAGCATATGTGGCAGCAAACCAGGCCTGGGGATTTCCTCATCTAGTGGCATGTTTGTTGGCAGTGATGCGATCAATAAAGGCATGGAACGAACATCCCTTTGAATCCAGGAGGCCTTCGTGAGGGCGAACAAACTTGACTCTCACCTCAGAGGGGTCGGGGCCATCTCAGGACAGGAAGCCAACTCTGTCTTCCTGGGAGAAGCCCGCCCAGGTGACCCTCATGTTCTGGGACCTGGAGCGGAGCTTCATCAATGACTTTGGTGGCCTTAGACATTGTCTTAGCGGGCCCCTTCCTCCATCATATTTTACCAAACTGCAAATACATCAGTATCGTATAGTGAGACGTTTGCCTTGCCCTAAAAGCTGCTTTTCTTTTCTGATACTCAAAGAAATGGAACCATTTTTCTAGGCCCCTGTGTACTGTGCCTGCTATGCCCAGTGAACGAGCCCAGCAAGCCTGGACACGCACTCATTTGTGTGTCTCCCTCTGTCATCAAACATGTTCCCGGAGCTTGTGGAGAGTGTTTTTTCTGAGTGCTCACCTCTAGGACTCGGCCACGAGATGCAGCTTTGGCTCCATCATAGGGACGAGAGTCCAGGAGAGCTCAGAGAAGAGGAAGCAGCAGGCTGAGTCCATCACGATGCCCAGAGAAGACCCCCCCCCAGCCACTCCAAGAAGGTAGACTAGGAGGCCGGAAGTGTGGCTGGGGATGGAACGGTGGGGTCTTAGCAGAGGGTGGGGAATAGTAGTAGAGCTCAGATCTGCTTTATGTGCGGCCGGGGTTCTTCAGCACTGGGCTGGGGAATTTTCCGGCCTCTGGATAAAGCCCAACTCCTGAATAGTGATTTTCAAGTGGGGCGATTTTACCTCCCAGCGACCATTTGGTAATGCATGAAGACAGTTTTGGTTGTCACAGCTTGGGGAGGGGGACAGTGGCATCTGGTGGGTAAAGCCCCAGGATGCTGCTCAGCATCCGACAGTGTATAGGACAGCCGCTGTGAAGAGCCCTCTGGTCCCCGTGTCCATAGTGCTGAGGTCGAGAGAACCTGCTCCAGAGGGTGTTCCAGGCATTGGGCTCAGGTGAGTGGGCATTTCCTGCGCCAACCAGAGAACGTGTAATTGTAGCCACTGTGGAGACTGGCTGTCTTAACCAAGCCGAGGGGCGGGCAGGTGATCCTCCTCCCAAAACAGAGGAGCCAGTTGAGCTTCTGAGAGTCATAGGCTTCTGACAGCAGAGTGAATGCTTCCAGAAGTGGTGTCAGTGTGCTGCCCCAGCCCTCGTCTTGTCTCATTCCCATGTAAGTAGAACACAGGGTCTTGAGTGCTGGAAATCCCCAGAAATTTCTCCCTGGCCCTGTTGGCAGGAAGCCAGCAGCTGGGCAGGGTGACCTCAGGTACAAGGGTTTGCGCAAGGGCAATTGGGGGCTTCCCAATGCAGCAGGGGACCAAGCGCTTTTCTAGGCACCTTGCTGTCCTCTTCCTGTGATCCGTGGGCCAGTGCCTGCAGGGGTGGGGACAGGAAGTGAGCCTGAGACTGTCCCACCAGGTCTAGTTAGAGGATCCTATAGAGATGGAAATGGCAGGAGAACTGAGGTGGTGAGAATGGGGATGACTCTCCCCCCCACCCGACCCCCCCTACCCCGCCACACACACACTTGTGCCATCTGCCTTATGCGTCAGATTATTGTAAAGGAGATGGAGAGGAACCGAATCAGACCATCCTACTAGGTTTTTCACACACTCTCCCAGGCTTCTCCCCTCCAGCCTCCTGCCCTGTACCTCTGTTATATGAAGAGGGAAAGGGGTTGGTCTTCTTCCCGGTCGGTCCCACCTGCCAGACCAGTCCCAGAGGGCAGCCCTGCGCAGACCTGGTGGGACAGAGACAATCTGTGTAGCCAGGCAGGGCTACTCGGTGTCTCCATGCGGGGGCAGCTGAACTGAAGTCCCACTGGGGAAGTGGGACTACTTCTCCTGGAGCCTCTGGGTGTCTGCTGTTTGAGCCTCAAAGAGGCAGGGTGGGAGAAGAAAGTTGGGACCAACTGATGGGCCTGGTCGAACAGGATGGAACAGGACTCCCACCCAGCTTGGTGGTAGTTGCTTCAAATCAGCCTTTCCCTGTGGGTGGTGTTGGGGCTTCTGAAACAGGACTTAATCTGTACTTGGTTTATTTATGATAAAACCCAGGCTACTCAGAGCCCGAGGGACACTAGCCTTTTGAGAGAGAAGAATTTTCCAGGTCTCGGAGGGCTTACTCATTTAATATTTCAATTTTTAATTTTCTAAAGTTTAACGATTTTCAATATAAATCTTTTTTTTTTTAATGTTGAATACTTGGCATGTTAACCCCCTCCGTATCAGCACAGCTCTTGTTTTGGGGTACACAATGAGGAAGTGCTCACGGTCACTGATGGGTGTAGAGTTGTTTGCCATGACTAAATGTCCCCAGAGCTCTTATTATTATTTTCTTAAAATTTTTCGTGTCCTCTTTCCTCCCTGCCATTTGATACTTCTTGCCTATGTCCACGTGCCTTCCTTTTTTCCCTTTTAGTTTTGTTGATTTTATTCAGCCGTGGCCTTGGAAACCAGACACCCAGAAATCAGGCTTACAGGCTTACTGGAGCAATAATGCCTCTGTGAGCTGTCGGGGTTCCTCCATGCTGGTTCTCCCCGCGTCTTGTGAGGAAGGCACCCAAACTTGACAGTCCACGGACGTGCTGACAGCTCTTCTGATGCTCAGAGGCTTGACTTCCTCTGCTTCCTAGTTCTTGGTTGGGTTTCACGTTGCCGAGGTAGCAGGTAACTGAGGCAGCCGTCGTCGCCATCATCATCATCAGAGTAATCACTACCACCACCATGACAGAGTTTCTGTGTTACAGGCGGTTAACATATGCTCAACAGTTCTGTGAAGTAGGAACTATTATCTTATCCGCTTACAGTTAAGGAAATGGAGGCACCGAGAGGTTATATGTGCCGGAGACATGCAGTTGGTATAAAAAGAGGTAGAGCCTTAACCGAGTACGCCCTCTTACCCAGTGCTCGCCAGTCTGGGGATGATGTACCAGGTTCTAAAAAGGATCCTGCTGTAGCTGGTGAGAACTGACTAGGTGTCAGGCCTCGTGGGAAGGGAAGGGAAAGGATGGGAGCAAGCCTCTGTGGAACACTTCTGTTTGCTGGGACCGTGCTGGTCCGTGAAAGTAGGTGCCAGCTCCCCCCCATCGCCCCATGACACGGAGTGCCCCATGGCTTAGGTGGTGTGTGAGTGAATGCCCCAGCTCACAGCAACCCAGAGTGGGCCCCCCTTTCACAGATAAGGACCAGCTCTTTGCACCACACAACACAGCCCAGGACAGCGACCATCTGAGCCCACCATG
This sequence comes from Rhinolophus hipposideros, assembly GCF_964194185.1. Taxonomy (NCBI): domain Eukaryota; kingdom Metazoa; phylum Chordata; class Mammalia; order Chiroptera; family Rhinolophidae; genus Rhinolophus; species Rhinolophus hipposideros. The sequence continues at coordinate 83,134,235 of NC_138052.1, forward strand.
CCATGCCTAAATTCTGAAGGGACTGCCAACTAGTAGTCACTTAGCCTGAGACATGTGTGTAGAAATATTTTTAAGAGCCATTCAGTTGTGTTTGGGGCTGTACATTTCTGAAGGCATGTTAAAAGAGAAGAGAAAACGTGCAAGATTTGTTTAGAAACTCTCCCTCCACGCCCCCAGGTCTTGTTGGGACCTGCAGGGGAGCCACTTGGGGCAGTGTCAGCTGAGGCCCTGTTTGCTCTGTTGTGTTGACAAGGGGCTGCTTGCGTTCCAGCCCAGGAGCCACGTCTCCTTCGTTCCCACTCTTCCATACCATTCTGTTCCCCTGGCTGGACATGCCTAAGCCAGCGTGAGACCATGGTAGTTGGCGACTGCTCTCAAGGCCCCCTCCACCTGAGCTGTGCACACAGTAGGAGTCGTTCCCTGTTGTTGACTAACTAGCAGTTTAAGAAAGCCGAAAGAGACTTAACAGATGCTCCTTGGACAAACTTCTGGATGCGATAAGATGAAACGTCAGAGTTGAGGTGATCGTTCCTGTTCTCGGAGCTCTTGCACTGCGGGACAGCAGTGGCCTGCATAGACAGACGTGGGAACAAGCAGGGCCACCGGGTCTGCTGCAGCAACCTTTGGAGCAAGGCACTATGGGAACGAGAGGAGGGGCAGATGGGCAATGAAGAGTCCCAGCAGGCGGTGTGGGACACTAGGTTCTGGGGGTGATGTGGCTGCACCTTCTCTCTCACTCGCTCGCCAGACGTGGCATGGCTGTGTTTTAAAAACTCACCCAATCCATGCCCTTTCAGACCATGAATGATGAATTCTTTAAATTGGGGGCTTAATGGCAGGTAATTCAGGGAGGTCTTTCCTAGGGAAGAAGGACGGACTCCAGAAGGGACTTAATCCCATCCCATGGTGAGGGCCCTGAAGCCATGTTCATCCTTCTTTGTTCTGCCCCGCCTCCTAGGACGAAGGCAGAACAGAACAGGCATCCCAGGCATTTAAGGGAGGGTGCTAATACGAAGAGTTGCTGTGAAACCGAAATCGATAATCACATAAATTGCTCAGCGCACTTGCTAACATGTTAGTTACCTCCATCCTCGTCATTATCAGGGGTCCTGACAGACCCTGGAGGGCCCAACTCTGGAAACTGGACCTGGAGCTTTTCTTCTCCTTTCTGCAGACAATGGCGATGACCACTCTGAGGGAGGCCTGGTTGAGAACCACGTGGTCGGGACTACAAACATGTTGGGAGGTGGAGGCAGTGCTGGCCGGAAGCCGCTCACATCAGGCATGAAGGAGCTGGCGGTGTTACGGGAGAAGGTCACTGAGCAGCACCGCCAACTGGGCAAGGGTGGCAAGCATCACCTCGGCCTGGAGGAGCCCAAGAAGCTTCGCCCGCCACCTGCCAGGGTTAGAGGGGATTGGCTTGGGTCTGGGTAGGGGGGTGGGAGGATATGCAGAAGGAGTCTCACAGTGGGGGAGGTCACCCCAATAAGATCCACACCCTGTGTTGCCTGCACGTAAAGTCCTTTCCGCTGCTGCCCCTAATATTCAGTGGTCTCCAGGCCGATCAGCCAGTCAGTATCTTTGGGAGCCTCAGGGTCTTTGGCTGTGAAATGGACTGGGCATGTGGTTTCTTGAAGTCCCTTTGAAATCTTCCACATTTCTGCTTGGCGTTGGGACACAGGCGAAGAAAATGGATGTCAGAGACGAAGATGGATACACCTGAACTTGCTCACTCTCGTTATGATATCTTCCCCTCACTCAGCTTGCCCCCTTCCTCTTTCCAGCCCAGCTCTGCTGTCTTCGGTCTTGGTTGGGTTTATGGAAAGTAGTGGAGCTTGGGCCAGTGGGTTCGGTAGAGATATCTAGAGACAACCACTTGAATTCAGTATTTGCAAGTCGATCCCATCTTGATCCCTGAAAGCCATTGACACAGAACGAGGGGTGGAGTGAAAACTCACAGCCATGCACCTTTCTTGAGGGGTGGGTCAGGCACAGTGATAGGGTGTGAGCTCAGAGCTGGGGTCACAGATCCCTCGTTCCTCCAACACTACCTGTGTGGCCTTGGGGAAGCCCCTTCCCGTGCACGAGCTTTCCGAGCTTGCTCCCAGGGCCAGTGTTTTGTGAACTCATTCTCTAAGAATCCTCTGCGCCTGTCTGTGCCCATCTGTGCCCACAGACCCCCTGCCAGCAGGAATTGGACCAGGTCCTGGAGCGAATCTCCACCATGCGCCTTCCAGATGAGCGGGGCCCTCTGGAGCACCTCTATTCCTTGCACATCCCCAACTGTGACAAGCATGGCCTGTACAACCTCAAACAGGTGAGAGAAGATCTCAGCCCTGGGCCCCTGGTGTGCCTTAATCTGCCCCACCTACCTGTAATCCTCTGAGGTCTGAGAGCCAAGCCCAGGAGAACTAGACTTCTGTAAGGTGATGGGGATGTCACCTGCCAGAGTGAGGGGTGGGGCTTCCCTCCCTGGTCTCAGGCCTGGCGGAGGCTGACTCCACTTATCCAGCCACCCAACGGCAGCCCTTGGTGTCCAGGTTGGGAGTGAGCCTTTTGGAGAAGAGATGTGTGTGGGCTTACACTAATGCATCTCAACCTTTATTGAGTATTAGTCACCTGGTGGTCATTCCCAGGCCTGACTCCCGGAGACTGCCTGCCATTCAGAAGGTTGTGTGTGGACCAAGAGTTTGCATTTATGACAAGCTCCCAGGGCATGCTGATTGTCCGCGGACCACACTTCGAGTCACTGATTTAAAACCATTGACCAAGTAGCCTCTAGTTTTCAAGGATCTCAGGGAATGGAGAATCAGGGATGGAGAAACGTCACTTAAAGTATTTCTAAAAATGGTAGTAGAACAACATTTCAGTGCCTTAGAGAAAATTAGGAAAGTGAGTAAACCACCTGGAACCCTCTCCTCCCACCCCTTCTACTCTGTTCTTCTAATCATCTACCATCTAATCATCAATGAGCACACACAGTATTTCTCTGTAACATTATCAGTATTTTTCACAGAGTCGCATAGAGTTTGTAGTGTTGATTGCTAATTGGCTGTTCAATATTGATCAGTTATCCTTTTACCCGGCCCACCCCTCACCTGCTCTATCGGGAGAACAAGCATATGTGCCTTCCACTTAAGGTGGAGAGAAGGAATGGGAGGGAGAAAGAAGTGTGGGCTCCACCAGCCATCCCATTTCCTGTTTTCAAGTAGCGGTTCTGAGCCCTGGCTGCACACGGGGACCTGCTAGGCAGCTTCAGAAAAGTACAGATGACAGGGCTGCATCTCCAGAGTATCAGATTTTGTGAGTCTGGAGTGCTTTCTGGATAATGGAGTTTTCAAAACTCCCCTGGTGATCCTGGGGGGGAGTTCAGACTGACGTGAAGGGTTGATGTGTGGAGCCAGGAGATGGGATATGGGGCTCTGCTGATCCCTGGGTGGGGGTGTCTCACTTCCCCACCTCCTTCACAGTGCAGGCAGCTTGCCTCTCTAAATGTCAGTCTAGTGTTAAAAGCTATTTGTGCACGTGCCCTCTGAATGTAAGCCAGCTACCTCATTTGGAGCTCAAAAGAACTAGTGATGTCTTCTAATAAAAAACAGGCTGTGTGCAGTACCTTACGGGTAACTAAAGGGATTTGCAAGAGCCATGCATTTGTGGGTAAAGCACAAATGCAGGAAATGCGGGAAAATGCCCGCATTTGCATGGCAGCTATGGCTCTTACTAGCTGTGTGACGTTGGGCAAGTTTCCTAACCCACCTGTGCTGCCGTATCATCAAGTGGTGTAATAACGGTACCTAATTTACAAGGTGGTTGTGAGGATTAAGTGAATATCTACGTTAGATGTAAATTGTATACGAGCAGCACAGATCGCTTACATGGAGTCTGGCACATAGCAGGACCTGTGCTAGCCTTGACTTTTACCATTATGTGCATTTTTCATCTCACACTGACTAAACTCCAGTGTACCACGGTCCCCACTGGATGGGACTGAGGGCGGAGACTTTTCATCTTTGGGTGCCCCCCACAGCCTTGCTAATCAGAGTGTGGTCCCAGGGCCAGCAGCACCAGTGTCACGGGGGAGCTTGTTCGCCATGCCAACCCCAGACTCACTGAACGGGAACCTGCATTTTAGCAAGATTCCTCGGCACACATTCAAGGTTGAGAAGTCGTAGCCTGCACTGCTGGCTCGGTGCCACCGTAGCTGCACCTCGGGTTGAGTGACCAGAGGAAAGCTGGTGGCTGCAGGGACACGTTCTTCACTGCCTCCTCTTCTCTCCTCAGTGCAAGATGTCTCTGAACGGGCAGCGTGGGGAGTGCTGGTGTGTGAACCCCAACACCGGGAAGCTGATCCAGGGAGCCCCCACCATCCGGGGGGACCCCGAGTGTCATCGCTTCTACAATGAGCAGCAGGAGGCTCGCGGGGTACACACCCAGCGGACGCAGTAGACCACAGCCAGCCCCACAGCCAGCCGGTGCCTGGCACCCCTGCCCCACCCCCTCTCCAAACACCTGCAGAGAGGAGAGTGCTTGGGTGCTGGATGGGGGAGGATTTCCCAGGAGTTTTGACACATGTATTTATATTTGGAAAGAGACCAGCACCGAGCTCGGCACCTCCCCCTTCTCCCCCCCCCCCACACCTTGCCCCTCCCAGCGGGAGAGGCCTGCACCTTCCCTTCTCCAGTCCCTGCTGAAGAGGAAGGGGGCGTTGCAGAGGCGGAGCTGGGGTAAAGGTTTGGGAGGGGGGAAAAGGAATTTTTATTTTTGAACCCTGTGTCTCTTTTGCTTAAGATTAAATGATGGAAAAATAAAGCGTGTATGTCTTTTGCTTTGAGTCTTTTTCCGCTCCTATCCTCAAGAAGTTCCAAGACTTGATGACCTCTTTCCACCCCAACTTCAGGGGAAGTGGGAAAAGCACATCTTGGGTTTCCCCATTCATAAGAAGGAGGGTGGGGCAGGAAGAAGGTGCATCTCTGAGTGGCCTTGGCCTGTGAAAACTTGAAGTTCTGAATCCACGTGGGACCCTCCTGTGCAGCCCCAGTCTGGACACCCAGCTGATGCCCCCTGGGCCCCATCCCACTCTTGGGTGAGAAGAGGTGGAGCCCGTGTGTGCCTTCCTCTCACCTACATTCAGATGACACCACAAAGGGAGAAAGGGCACATGGAAACATTGGAAGTGGGGGCATCTGGCCCCTGAAATAAGGAGAGCTCCCCTCTGAATGGAATGCGGGGCAAGGAGGGGAGATGGCAGACGCAGCCCCCAAGGCAAGGGAGTGGAGCTGCTGTGGGCCAGCGTATTCACAAAGGTGCTGCCTCCCAATTCAGGCCTGCTCTGAGGGGCTCAAGTCACTGGCTCCACGACAGCAAATGTTAACAAAAGGACTAGGGAAACTGAGGCACAGCTGTGGACCTTATTTCTGAAGCCTCTCAACCCCTGGTGAGTTCCAGGGGACCCCCCACTTTGCAATGGGGAAGGCGTGCTCAGTGTTCTGAGGCCCACTGCACACCCCTCTTCCCTTTCCCAGCACATGGCACAGAGCCCTACCTTTCTGTGTCAGGAGGGGACGGGAAGCTCAGGAGAAGCAGACCGCCTGGCCCCTTCCCCGGGGTAAGATGAGCTTATCTTTGGGGAGAAGAAAACCAGGTCCCCCAAAGCAGAGATTCCCAGCCAGAGTTCACCAGGCCAAAGCGGTTAGGACGTTTGGTCCCTAAGCTCGTGGCTGGCCGTCCCGGAAGTACCTTAATAAGGTGAATCCTCATAAATCCACAAATGAGGCGCTATTTATCAGCTCCACTTTACAGATGCGGAAAGGGTCCCAGAAGTGCCCAACCTCCACTTCCCGGGGGTCCCTAGCTCCGCAAGAGGAGGATGCTGCTCCACCTTGAGTTATACCGCCCCCTTGTGGGTGGAAGCAGGGCGGCATGCTTGGAGAGAGCCTCCAGAACTTCTTCTGCACGGGTGGCATCCGCGCCCTGGAAGTCAGCAGCCCCTACTTGAATGCCACCCTTCTCCCGTCCCCTCAGCGGCAGTCAGCAGCGGGTTGCTGTCCCAGGGCAGCCCCTGCTTGCTCTCCTGGGAAGTGCAGTGGTTCTTAACCTTTGACTAACCTTTGAATCGGTTGTAGTGCTTAAAAAAAACCCCAAATCTAAAAGCTCATGCCAATGCCTCACCATCAAAGATTCTGATCTGATTGATCTGGAATGGAGCCCCAGCAGGTATTATTTTTAAAGGGTTTCCAGGTGATTCTAATGCAGAGCCAAGGATGAGGCAAGAAGAATGCTGGAATCGGAACACTTGGGTTTGAATCCCGTCCATTATTCCCCTGCCCTGGAGCTATGCCACTCACTTTCTCCAAGCCTCAGTTTTCCTCATCTGTCTAATGGGGGATGATTTCAGCCTCAAATAATGGTAGTATTAATGTGAGATGGTGGATGTGAATGTGCTTTGAAAATTAGGCATATAAAATAGGGATGTGGGGACAGAGCCAGGAGAGCAGTTTCCAGGCTCTTGGCCTCAGGTGGAAAGATGCTGGCTCCGTTATTAGATGGCCATCAGCTGTAATCAGATGGCCGTCTGCTGTGGCTGAGTGGCCATCAGCTGTAACCAGTTAGCCATTGGCCACTGATATAACTGCCGTGGCTACAGTAGGAGGTTGGTTGGTTGTCAGAGAAGTGGCTGGTGGATTGCGCGTCGTGTGGCTCCTGCTTCCTGTGTCTCCAACTCAGCCGCCACTGAGAATATAGTGGTATGACTCCCCTATCTATGGCTCCGTAGGTATTCCTTTTTGGCCTCACCATATCTTGCATTCTTAGTGGGGAGCGGGAGTAGAGACCCCTCATGACAAGGGGTTATCTGTCATGGGGCCATTGCTGGGGTCAGCCCTCATGTCAGCCGCATGCCCCAAGGTTGCCAACTTGCTTGGGCCCTTTCTGTAACGTTTTTGTTGCGTGCTCCTGAGGGAGCCACGATCTGCCTGAGCAATTCCATGTCACTTGCCGGTAGTCTCTTTGTATGTATTCTAAACCCTCTGAAGAGGTGGGTTTTACGTGTGTGTGAGCAGGGAACTTGAAGATGTCAACTCAGTTGCTCACCCTCTGCCAGTTGGCAGACACTGAGGTTATACTGCCTCTATGTGGCAGCATAGGGGGATTGCAGCTGATCTTACCCTAGGCCTGGGAGTCTATTTTGCTTAAGAGGTGGGTGAGTGGTCTCAGGAGTCCAGAATGAGTCAACTTGGGCCGCTTGTTAAACTTGCGGAATAATGAGATCTACCCCTGAGCTAGAACCTTAGGAAGGGACCTGGCAATCTGCATTAAAACATGCCTTCTGAGTGATTCTCATTTGTAGAATCACCTAATTTCTAGGTAACTTAATTCGTAGGACGCAGGGCAAAATGAAATGACAGAGCCCATTGTTCAGAAAGTATTAAGAATTTCAGGACAACAACAGCAGAGCATTGAATCAAGCACGGGGCCCTGTGTAACCGCACAGGTTGCATGCCCATGACGCTTGCCTGGTCCTTGTACCCTCTGAATTTGGAGAATCAGTGCTGTAGTGACCGCATCTCTTGGGGTGTCTTGAACACTAGCTACCGTGTTTCCCCGAAAATAAGACCTAGCTGGACAGTCGGCGTCTTTTGGAGCAAATATTAATATAAGACTCAGTCTTATTTTACTATAAGACCTGGTATAATGTAATATGATTATAATATGATATATAATATAATTATAATATAATATAATTATAATATATTTATGATGTAGACCGGGTCTTATATTAATTTTTGCTCCAAAAGACGCATTAGAGCTGCTTGTTTGGCTAGGTCTTATTTTCAGGGAAACACGGTACGTGTGCTGTGGTGGTTGAAAGCATGGGCAGGGCAGGCAGTCTTTGAACAGAATTTGGATTCTACTCACTATGGCTTATGTGACTTTGGACACATTTCTAACTTCTGAACCTCATTGATTTCATCTTTAAATACTGAGATAATTTCTCCCAAAGAATTGCTTTGAGTATATAAAATAATTTCTGTCATATACTAAATGCTGCCAAAATATACTTAGTATTGTATTCTAGGCTCAGTGTTCTGGTTTTAGGATATGATGCTGAAAAAGATTATGGTCCCTTTCCTGAAGGGCTGACATTCTAGAGGAGGGAGAAAGCCACATAACTCCATGATGACCAGGGATGTGACAGAGTTATACGCAGGTGCCTTTAAGAGGCATAGGTATGTCTCAGAAGGGGTGCAAAAAACAGAATTGTAAGGAAGAAACAGAAATTCAGGGAAAAGGAGGGGTGTGTGTGTGTGTGTGTGTGTGGCGGAGTTCAGACAGAGGGAACAGCATGAGCTACACGATGACAGTAGAGACATACCTGTGGTAAAGGGAGGGTGCAGGTAGAAGTGTAGCTGGAGAGGAAGCCAGAGGAAAGCTTGTCAGGTAGGATGCTGGGTGTCTTGCTGAGGGATTTCAACTTTGGACTGAAGCTCCCAAGAGCCAAGGGAGGAATTGAATCGGAGGATGGGCACGACTGGATGTATGTTTTAGAAAGTGAACTCCAACTGATATGTCTAGCATGGAGCACAAGACACAGAATGGAAGTGCGTAGAAAGGTCCAGCAAGATCCAGGTGAGAAGTGAGTGTGATCTGAATTAGGCAGGGGAGGTGGAGAGAAGGGGCAGATGTAAGAGTTGTCAGTGAGGTAGTTTATTCCTGGGACTTACTGGTTGTGGGGGGTAAATGGAGTCAAGACGGATAAATGCCCAGGCTTGGGCAACTGGGTAGAGAGTGGTGCCTTTGTCGGAGATACCAAACAGAGGAGGAAGGGAGGAGGTGAAGGGACATGAAGAAGAGATAACTTAGGGAGAAAGACGATGAGTTCAAATGTTGTTCTTAGTGTTGAACTTGTACTTGTAAGTTATAAGATAGAAGATAAGATAGGCAAGGTACCTGAGCTTGCAGGATGCGTTCAATTGGGCAATTAGCTCTAATGCATCTTTTGGAGCAAAAATTAATATAAGACTCAATAAGACTAGGTATAATATAATTATAATATAAAATATAATATGATTATAATATAATATAATTACGATATAGACTGAATTTGAGTTGCCTGGGGAGCACTGGGAGCATTGATGGATGGAAAACTAGAATGGGGGAGACCAAAGACTCTCATTCACCACTACCTAAAACGCTACGTTGCTGCCCCCTCTCCCCATTTCTCTCATTGTCATAGTACACTAGGACTGGGATGGAAGAGCGGGCTTCTCACGTTTCCCGAGTGGAACTCTCTAGGTACCAAGGCTGGGAGTGCGGCTTCATGGATGGAGGAGACCCTGTACTGTTGAGGGTTGTAACAGAGCAGTGTTTCTAAAAGTGTGGCCTGGGGGTGAGGATGGCAGACACACAGGCCCCCGTCCAGTCGTACTGGATCACAAGGACCCCAGGTGTGATCACTAAGGTGCTGTGTGGTCATTCTCTGAGGACCACTGAACTGTGTGGTGGGGGTGGGGCAAGGGCTGGAGCAGCTGGGAGCCAGAATCCTAGGAGTTCCTAGATGAGGGTTGTCAGGGGAGGGAGGAACCTTAGGGGTGGGGCAGGGGCGAGATGAGCCCCAAAGGGGCAGGAGCAAGTGAAGAACAGTCCTGCTCACACCCGCTCCAGGCAGAACGTGGGCCATTGGAGGGTGAGCAGCGCTCAGTGGAGAGACCAGGAGCCAGTTCCAGGGCAGGTGGTGCCACGTGGGGTGACCCAGGCCAGCTCAGCCGGCCTGCACGTTATTCTTCCTAACCCCTGCCCCATGCGTCAGCACCTCAGCAAAAGAAAGTGGGGGAGACGCCTAGCCCCTCTCTGCGCCTCCTAGAGCAGCTTTCACACCCTCCGTCTTTGCCTTCACTGGGCTTGGCTGAATGCCCACACATCCGGAAAGCTGTGCACGGATGGAGGTGTCAGGGAAGAGAGTTTTAGCCACCCAGCGACCTTTCAGGAGTATGTGCAGTGACCAGCTAATCCCCTTGACAGGCAGGGATGCTCCCAATTACTCCCTCTGGCACGTGACTCACACCGGGCAGGGCACAGTGCCATGCCACCAACTCCATCTCCCTGCTGGGCCCATGGACTGGGAGGCCATTGCAGGGGGATCCCTGAAGGGCGGTATGCTGCTGTGGGCTCCGCAAATGCAGAGGGGACATGGCGGTTGGGAGAAGAGGCTGAGAGGACGGGTCTAGGAAGAAGGAACACCAACCGAGTGACTGAGGCAGAAAGTGGGACAATGTAGCAACTGTGCTCCTTAAGCCCCGGAAAGGTTGAAATCAGAGTCACTAGCCATTTCATAGCTTTCCTCTTCACTGGGCAGAAACAGCGGTGGGGCTGAGAAGGAGAGGGAGGTAGGATTCCCCTTGGCCAGAGGTTCCCAGGAGTTAAGAGCTTACAAGGCACTAGAATAAGTGACTGAGGAACAGTTTAGAAATGGCCTTCGTTAAAATCTTCTCCAAGGAGAAGAGACCCATCATTTGCTTAAGGGTAGATTAAGGCCGCTTTACTTAATAGGAGGAGCTGAGATTAAATGATAGTAATAATTAATAATAATAATAACAGTAGCTGAACACGTATCAACTACTTGCTGTTCTAACACCCCTTCTAAGTGCTGTTCTATTGTGTATGTTAACTCAGCTTTGAAGGGACAGAGAGGGGACACCCGAGTTCTGGATGGCAGGGTGGGTCTGGGGGGGGTCCCCTCTGGCCTGCCTTTTTACCTGGTCCTTTCTCTTTCCCTCTGGAGTGTGGCTGAAGGAATGTCCTCACCCTTTACCTACCTTCCCTGGGACCGGAGGAAGCTGACGCAGGCTAACTGAATGCATAACTTTATTAAATAAATGCTTTGTCATGACAAACGACAAAGATCAAGGAGTAACATAAATTATAAGTTGAATAAATAGTATACAGCAATCTTCACTTTTTTAATAAAACGTGAGATCCTCTGTTTTTTCCTTTTTTATTTCCTTAGGTACAAAATGCTAAACAGGAGGCGAGTTCTTCCGCATTCAGGTGATTTTTTTTCCCCCCGCTTTTTTTTTTTTGTCACCACAAACTGGTTTTGTTTGTTGGTTTGTTTTCCCATCGTTTTCACCAGTAAAGATTATGAGCATTTATTTAAAAAAAAAGAAGTTGAAAACAAAAAAGAGGAGAAAATAGAGCTATGGTATGTATGTATGTAAAACTATCAAGAACTACAGTAATATGTGCTGTGGTTATTGCTGTCTTAAAAAAAAAGAAAAAAAACCAAAAACACAAACCGGCAGGCAACTCGGAATCTGAAGGATCTTGTCTGACAACTGTCTATCCGTGTGGGCTACTGTGTGACAGTGGTGGTGGCAGGTGGGACTCAGGCTGGTGTCTGGGGACCAGAGAAGTGGGGGGAGTGGGCACAGGGCGGCTGGCCCTCCCTCCTTCCCTTTCCCTATCCAAAAGGAGTTTAAAGAGAGGAGGCCAGAGTCTGTGGAGATGGCTAAACTATATACTCCATTAGAAAACCAAGAAAGCATGTTTTAAAAAAGACACAAAACCTAAGAGAAAAAAAAAAAAGTGAAGAAAAGTGCAAAATACATCTTGCACTTTAGTGGTTTTAAAAATAAAGACAGTACAACGCCCAGGTTGCTGGCTGGTAAAAGCCCATTCTCTTGCCCCACCACTTCTCAAAACGTAGCTTCCTTTCTCTTGGAAGCCACAGACGTCCTCGGTGAGACCAGAGGCAGTTTCTCCTTGGCCCACTCCTCTGAAGTTCCCATTCTGAGCTAGGGGCTGAGGCGATGGAGAGGGGGAACACTGTCCCCTGTGGGGGGGGGGGCTTGGTGGTTGCCATGGCAGCGGTAGCTGCTAAAGAGCTAGGAGGCAGAAAGGTGGTTGTGGCCCATCTCCCTCAGAGGAGGTTGACCCTGCAGGGTTACAGTGGAGACCACCAAGATGGTGATGGGAAAATGGGCGAGAGGGGAGGAGAGGAGGTGGGACCACACAGGGCCTCTTGGGCCACCCCTTCTTGGGCCACTCAGTGTGGGGGTTGAATGTCTCCAGGCCTGCCTGTCCAGGCCTGGCTGTCGGAGACACTTACGCATCTCTTCCTTCCCAGACACCTTGCTTTGCTGGGGTGGGTAGGGTGGCTCTGGGGGGAGGAGGATCAGTCCTGGCTGGGCCTCCATCAATCACCTGGCAGCAGTGGGGTATAGTTTGCACTGCTGGAGTGAGGCATGAGCTGGCAGCTCCACACCTGCCTTCCCTCCCACCCTGCCCAGGGGACGGGCTCCATCGTCCTCAGTGACTCCCTCCCCATGGTCTCCCCACTCTGGGCCCTGACCTCCCCTTTGAGAGGTTTAGTTCCATCCGTCGTGAAGGTCCAGTGTCCTCTAGGGATTGGTCAGCTGACCAGAATCACCCCCTGTAAGCACTGGGGACTCACAGGTTGGGGTTAGTCGTCATGAACTTTGGAAACCTGAAGAGACTGGTGGAGTTAAACCAGGCCATAATCCCCACCTTATGGCTGAGAGCAAAGAGCCCATGGAAAGGGCAGAGGCCCATTCAAAGTCCAGTAAACAGTGGGGGAAAGAGAGAGCCCTCTTAGGAGCCAGGTCCAGGTCTGGGGTGGGATTGGGTTGGGGTATACAGTCCCTGGCTCAGTCTTTTCTTAGGGGTAATGGCACCCCAGTATCTACTTGGCAGATTGCAGTTAGATGACTGCTCAAGATTCATAGGAAGAATTGGGCAGAAAGAAGAGGGAAGTGGGAAAGAGTCATGATACTGGCCTAAGACATAGAAATGTGAGTTGGGGGTTTGGGGACAGTTGCACAGAGAGATGGGGGTGCACTGACACAGCAGGTCCAGTAAGTCCTTGTGGCTGCCATTCCCGTCAGGCCCTTTGTCCCGTGAAGGTGGACCAACTCTTCCATCCCCAGCCAACTGTCCTGTTCGAGGGAAGAGGAGAGATCCCCCCAGTTCCACAGCTGCACGTTTTCCGCTAGCGGGAATACATTTGCTTCTTTGCTGTCCCTCTTCGTTGCCCCAAGTTCAGTGTTGGGGTGGTCTCCACGGTGCCATGGCAACAGAAAAAGAGTGGCGAGAGCTGCGCTCACAGCGATAAAGGGTCTCCTTGCCAGTGTGCAAGCCCCCTTTCCTGGTAGGCTATCTCCAGCTTCAGAGGACAGCCTCAAGGTCACCCATTTGTTGAGGAAGTCAGTGGAGGATGGGATTTTTCTTGGTTCTGAATGTGGCTGTCACATGACAGCACCTCCCAGGCGTCCATTCCCTGGTTGTCCTGGGCCTTTCTTCCATCCTCCACCCAGGAGGGAGCCTGAACTGACCAGAGTGGATGAAGAGCTTAAAAGACTCCCTGGCCTCAGTCCCTCATGGTAGGGTGAAGGTGGCCATGTGAGCACTTCGTCTCGTCCCTTCAAAAGCCAGTCTCTACTGATCCTTGCTCGTGTCCAGTTACTAAATCTAGAACCCACCTAAAGTTTCCCACCTTCCGTGTCTCTAAGGCCTGGACTGAGCTCATTTCTTCCTTACAACCTGTCCCCCTATTTTCCTCTTTCCTTCCTCTTGAATCCCAGAGAGCTTCTAGGGTGGGGAGCCAGGAAATTTCTCTTGGCTTTGTCCCCCTTTCTGCTGCTTTGCTTCAAAGCTAGAATGGGGCTGTCAGCCCCCTGTTCCTCCAGCCCTCGGTCCCTTCACTCCATCTGCTCTGGCCTGAACAATCTCTTTTACTTGTTTCCCTGTGTTTAAACCCTTTTCATCTCCTTCTCCCTCTTTGCCATCTCTCATTTCAGTCTCTCTCCTGCTCTGCCAGCATGAAGTGAGAGAGGCTTTCAAAACGCAGGCTCTGCCCAGATGAAATGGGAAGGTTGGCCAGGACCAGTAGGTCAAACTTGGACCTGTTGGGCTCGTTCGGGATGGGGTCCAGAGACGGTTACTTCTGGAGAATCTGAAGGCTAAATTGGGACGTACTGGGCAGCATGGTGGGCGCACACCAAGTGCCTACTCCACCTGGCTGGGGGTTGTGTATGAACACACGTGCACGTGGGAAATCACGAAAAAACTCCAGCACTGTGTCCCACAAAGGGTTGCGTTTGCTGCTCATGAGAGGCAGGCAAAATGGGTCGTGTTAGAATAACATGGGTTTTCTTGGTTTTCCAAGAATGGGGAAGCTCCTCAATGCCCCCATAGAAACTACTTCGAAGTGTTAATGCAAACCTTTGAAAAGAAGGAAGAAAAAAAGAAAGAAAAGAGATTTATATGCCTATATATGACTATATGGAGCCTTGTAGATAAATACAAGCCCACATTTTAATTTTTTTTTTTCAGCCTATCCTCCCCCACAGAGGCTGTGCTAGTTGAGAACTGAATGCATTTGAGGGGCTGAAACCACATGCTTCAGCTGGCAGTTTTAGTCACCCGGGGAAGAACAAGTCTTTCCACTATTGGGGTGTGTATTGGTTTCTAAAAGTCTGCATGGGGAGTGAAATATGCACACATATTAATACTTATGTATCTGCATAGGGAAACCTATCTATCTAATATCACTTGATTATTTGTTTTGTTTTGAGAGGAATGGAATGCATTTTAGTTTTTGTAAATTTGGGGGTAGAGAACTCTCTACTGGGGTGAGAGGAGAGGAAGGAGGGTTCGAGCCGCCCAAATTGCTGGCTGGAGGAGGAGACAGATCCAGGAGAGGCACTGACACCTTCTGTCTTTTCTCCTCCTGTGACCAATCCAAACTGGGAAAACTCCAAGTGTGTCATCGAATGCCACATCTTGGGCCATACCTTCTAGCGCCCAAATGTCTCCCCAACTTGGGCCAGGGCTGCACATGAAAGATGGATCCAGCCACGGTCCCCAAGACCTTTCCTTCCCGCCCACATTCTTCTTTTCCTTCTCACAACTCTGTTCATCTTTCTCTCTCTTCTACACATATGCTTTCTTCCCTTCTCTTTCTCTTGTTCGTCCTCTCTTCCCTTCCCTGTTCATTCAACTTGCCTCAAAAAAGAAAACCATTGTAAAGAGGGGAGGGGTCTCCTTAGCTTTTTGCATCTCTGTTGTTGCCATTTTCAAAGTTGAGACCTTGCTAGAGATTCCGAGGTCCTCAGTTTCCTCAAATAGATAGATATATGTATTTTTTTTCCCTTAAATGAGATGAAATGAGTGGCATCCTGGGGTGAAGGGAGGAGCTGGCTGGAGTCAGGGCTAGGGGTAGGGTGGGGTGAGGGAAGAATGGGGAGGGGACACATCACTCAACGTTGCTGCTGTCGAAGGTGTGGCACTGAAAGTCCCCGTCGACATACTCCATGCCTGGCAGCTTCATCCCGTACTTATCCACGCACCAGCAGATGCCACGTTTGCGGCCACGGGAAGGCTTGCACTGGGGGTGGGGAGAGTGGCAGGCAGTGAGGATGGCTGGGCCCCCAGGCTCTGCTCCTGCCTGTCTCTTCGTCTTTCTCCCCCAAGACAGACTTGCCTCCCCAGAGAGTTGAGGTGGCTGTACCCAACCCTTGAGGTTCTGGTGTCCCCACTGCATGGGGAGGGCCTGGGGAAAATGCTAATTTAGGGTCATCGGCCCTTGGCTACCTCCTACAACCTCTTTTTTATGTCACCCATTCAGGGTCCTCCAACTTGGTATTCTCCAGAGAGCTATGGTCTGATGATATGATGATGATGATGGTGGTGATAACAATAAGAACAATAATAATAAATAATGAGGCATCACTTGTGTAGCTTTACCATATGCAAGCACTACTACTGAATACCTACTATGCAGTAGGTACTGCTCTAAGTGCTTTACAGAGATTAATTCATTACTCCTTATAATCATGTGAGAATAATAGGTACAACTATTCTCCATTTTACAAGGGAAATACAAAGCAGAGACATCAAATAACCAGGTCCAGAGGACACCACTCCTAAGTGGGAGAGCCAAGCATTGACCCAAGGCTGTCTGGCTCTTCACCCCTAACTTAGATGAGGGGTACCCTTATGGAGTATCAGGGACATGTGAGAGGGAGCCTGCTAAAAAAGCAAAATTCTCAGAGTCCACCCCAAACCTACTGATCAGACACTGGGTTGGCCTGTGTGTGTGTGTGTGTGTGTGTGTGTGTGTGTGTGTGTGCGCGTGCGCGCAGCAATTAGTGTCTTAACAAGCCTGAAAGGTGATTCTGGTACCCTAGGATGCCTGAGAACCGTCGACCTAATGTATGTCAGACCCGATTTAATAGGCTTAGCACTACTGGTTAACCAACAGTGGAGTTGCCCAAAGGGTAGCCTGGCTGTGAATAGGACATGAAATGATTTCACGTGGTACATGGTGAAAATATGTTTTAAAGTCACATATGTGTGTATGCGTGTGTGTACCAGAAAAATAACACATACAACATGTGATGTGACACAGTGATATAAAGTTTCCTTTTCAAATGAATTCATGTAAATAAGGTGAATCATTAAAACTTCCGTATAGTGCAGGAGAGAATGGGGACAATCACAAATGTGGTTTGTGCACGGGTATTGGAGGTTCAGGAAACACTACTGTTAACGACAGAAATTGTAAGCGTTTGGAAATAGAGGCTTCCTGGCAATCGCCCTCTCAGGAGCCCATGGGACCTGGGGGTGCGGGGTGGGGGCATACCTGCTTTCTTTTGTAGAATCCTTTGCGGTCGCAGTTGGGCAGGTACACGGCCCGGGGCACCATGCGTGGGCTAGCTTTGAGCTCCTGCAGAGAGGCCTCCATGTGTCTGCGGCAGGGGCCCTGTGTGCACATGGGAGGGATGACAGGTGTAGCAGGACCCAGGCAGAAACCACCGAGGTGTGCAGGCCGCGTGGCCCAGGGTGTGGGGACTAAAAGGTCTGCTGGGAAAGTCACCACATGTTGTTCCAATGAGTTGCTACCAAAGATCTTTCCTCCTTCTCACCTGTCATGCAGCAGAGGGTATGAAGTGTGCAAATCCTGCATTTTGACCAGGTACAGAGGCACACTGTCCCATCTGCCTTCCACATCACCCACCCTCAGCTTTTCCGTGCTGCTGAGAAATCGGGAGACGGTGGTGTGTGCATGCGCTAGGAGTGTTCAGTGCCTGCCTGGGTGAGGATAGAGCCAGGTCGTTCACACGCCTGGTGTGTGGTCGTGTGCTTGCTGTGGCTGGCTGGCACTTCCCTTGAGGAAGCACTGCCTCTATTCCTGCTCACTCAGACAAGCCCTGGGTCCTGATAAATGTAAGCACGAAAAAATTCTCCATGGTAAGTGGTAGGTCCTTTGCTAAGTCTAGCCTAAGCACCTCCTGCTGCCACAAATGCACATTTAGTTGCAGGGAAAGGTCAAAAGTCGGGATGATGGCAGAGGCCGCGGGGTGCGGAAGCAGAGGGAGATGGGGGAGAAGCCTGGAGACTCACCTGCTCAGATTCCTGTCTCATCTCAGGTGCAGAGATGACCCGGGGGTGGGCAGTGTTCTCAGCTCCCCCGACAAACTTGGACTGGGTCAGCTTCTTTCTGCGGTCCTTCTTCACGGCCTCAGCCTTCAGCTCGGAGATGCGGGTGTGCTTGGGCCGGAAGATCTTGGGGGAGTAGGTCTCCTCCGCCATCTCGGAGGTGGTCGGGTCCTCGTGCTCTTGAGAGTCTCTCTCTACAAGGAGAAGGAGGCAGAGGGTGAGCCTCTGCAGCTGAGACACAGCAGTGCGGGGCCCAGGGTCCGGAGGTTGGGGTGAGGAGACCAGGTCCCTGCCTTCCCAGAGCTTAAATAAGAATCAACACTCATGTAAGTGGTGGGAAGTTGCTGGCATGATTGGAGGCCAGTAAAGCGAGTCTAGGAAGTGGGAGTGGGAGAGTGTTGGGAGTGGGAGAGTGTTGAAAAAGTCAGGCTGATAAACGAGGGGAAGTTTGACAGGAGGGAGAATTCTGGGGGTGGTGGTGGTGGGGGGAAGTGGGAAGCGGGAGGGAAATGGCCTATGGGAGGACTCCAGCCATTGTAAGGGGCTTGCCTGCTGGGGGGGCTGCCTAAGTATAGAAGGAGCCAGGGCTGGAGGTGGGGCTGTGATGTAAGAACACAACGTGAAGATCTTGGCTGTGGGAGGAAAACAGGGGAGAGCAAGGGCGTGGACAAGAATGACCAAGTATCCCCTCTTGTGAGGTCTTTGTGCTTTCAGAACTGCTGGAGTTGAGATATTAATATACGTGGGCTAGGGGAATGGAAGCAGGAGGGTCCTGGGCATCTGGACTAGCGGTGGGAGATAAGGGTGTGGCGAGGGGGAGGAGCCATCATGAACAACAGGAGGAGGGGACCTGGAAAGCCAGAAATGTGGGGACTGGAGGGGTGAAGTGCTGGCTGATGCGGGGGACATGGAACCCCAAGGCCTCCCTGCCGGCTCCCTCTGCGCTCTGGGCCCTGGATAGGCTGCAACGTAGCTTCAGGCCAAGACAGGCTGACAACTGGCTGGGACTAGTGCGGTTATATATAGGAATGACTTGGTGACAGTCTATACTTAGCTGACGTATGACCTTTACAGAAGTAGGACTTTGTTCATTTATTTGTTGATCTGTTAATTTCACCCGCCCAGCGTCTTCTCAGCCCACAGATTTCCGTTAAATTCTTATCTCACAGGCACCCTCCTCTGAGTCCCTTTTTCTCCTCTCAGCTCCTTGATCCCACCAGCCCAGGCAGATTGGGGTGGGGAGGTCTCCATTGCTCTTCCCAGTGGGATAGGATGCCCATGGCAGGGCATGCAGGGGCAGGGAGGCCTGCCTTCATTGTCCTCTTTTCTTTCCAAATTATAGAAAAAGAAAATAAGGCTTTGAGGTGACCCCAAATAACTCAAATGAGGTGCAGGAAAATCCTATTCTCTACCCACATTGCTATCACCGGGCTCACCAGGAGCCTGATGGCAAGGCATTGGGCTGGGAAATAGGAGAGGAGTTAGAAGAGGTGGGCATGAGGGGAGGTGCAGGGAGAGAAGCTGGTTTTGTGTCCCTGGGGCAGGAGCTCTCAGCCTAGGAGAAGTTCCAGGTGTGTGTTAAGGGAGGTATTTGGAGACCTGGCCAAACTTGGTCAGGATGGCAGGTGGCAGGAAGCTCCCGGGCACCTGTTTGTCTCTTGGCTCGGGATTTATCACATTTAATTGAACAGGTATCCGGTCTTTAAGGCCCTGGCAGGGAAGTTCCCAGCCCTAAAGAAGCTTCCACAGGTTTGCAGTGTTCTGGGTGGTGAGCTGATTTGGGTATTTATTCACTGGAGACGAAGATGATAGGGAGAAAGCAAATAGCAAAGCAGTGGGCAGGCTCTCCCTGAACCAAATGCAACACCAGGATCCCTGTGCCCCCACTTTTGGCCTTTCACTCCCTCTTCCCACCATGTCTCGACTCAGTGTTCCATCTCCATTGTATAAAAAGCTGCTGTGATGATTCATAGACGTGGTGATATGCCTGGTTCATGGAATGTATCCTTCTAGGAATTAGCTAAAAGAGTGATGCTTTGGGGTTAAACCAACTTTTCGAGGTTGTGGAACAAGCTAGAATGGGGGTGGAATGTAGGGAGGAGCATGGCTGGTTTGGGGGGGACTCTGTACCAATTGAAAGGCTAGGGCTCTGTTACCTAAAACTCAAGCTCAAACCTGTGGCTCAGGACTTGGGGAGAGGGTTTGAGGAGAAGAAAAGCTAACCACGGCATAGAAGTGTTGCTGAGCTCGTCTTTCTGGTGACTTGAGTCTCTTCACTCAACCTCTCAGGGCCTCACCAAGCATTCCAATCCTCAAAAAGCAGTTGACCACTGGGGAAGGGGAGAGGGCAAGAGACAGTTGCCCTTGAAAGGCTGGGAGCATTCTGGGGGTGCATGGCCATACCCCTTCCCTAATCAAGACTGTATGTAACCAGATGAAATGAGGGGAGGAGGGCTGGGTGTGGACCAGTGCATGGAAGAAGGGTGAGTGTCTCCTTCAGAGGCTGCTCCAGGAATCGCCAGCAAAGTGTCCTCGGGGGCACTTGTGAAGCTGGGCTCTGGGCATCACCTCTCCAAAGGGCGAGAACCCAGGAAGCTGCTCACCCCCAGTGGCTGGCTGTACCAGCTCCTGGACTCTTTCCAAGAGACCATCTAGTTCCTCCCTCTGTGCCCAAACGGAAACAAGTTCTTGCACTTATCCCAGGGACACTCTTCCTAGTTCTTAAAGACATCTGGGATGCCACCCATCCTCCTCTGACCACCTGTTTTAGGGGGACCCCTCTGTCCTTTTAGTCAGTGGGTGTCATCTGCCAGATGTCATTTCCCCTTCTCTCATCGGGCATGTCTCTCTCTGGCCTTGGTGGACGTATTAGGATGTTGGCTCATAGCCCTGCATGTATCAACAGCTCTTCCCAAGACTCCTGACTTTAGAACTTCTAAGAAGTGCTGTGGGTTGCCCTTAACCTTGAGTCCCCCTTCCTGGGAGGAGGCTGTTAATGGTTCAATAAACTTTGGGGAAAACTTACTTTGACCTCTTTTAATCTTTTCTCTGAAAGTGTTCAAGTATGGCCTTGGGGCTAAGCAATGATGAGACGGGAAAACAAAATGTAGAACTCAAAACACTTTTGCAAACCGTGTGTCTCTCTCTGGGGCTCACCAGGGTGGAGCTCCTGAGGGCATACCCTCCCCATTGCATTGCAGGCTCTTTGGCTGCTTCTGAAGGGCAGGCTTAGAGTTTTGATATGCCTTCTGGTTTTTGGTGCCGCTTAACCCCATGGGACCTATAACTTAGGCAGGAGAGTCGAGTATCAAAGATACTAATCAGGGTCTTGTGGTCACCTGTAGGCTCCAGCGAGACAGCGGAAACTTGGAGTGGAGCCAGTTCAGGGCCACGAAGATTAAAGGGCTGGAACGTAGGCCCGGAGCTGGAATGCCAGTGCCTGCTTAGCCCTACTCAGCTGCTCTGTGGCCGAGTCATAAATAGGCTTTCAATGTGGGAAGGGTTTAAGTTTTAGATAAAACAAGAAGCAGCTCTCAGGCAGCTCCTGAGAGAGAACACAGGCCGAGGTGGCAGAAGGGATTGAGGTGGGATATAAGGGAGGACTTTCTGGTGAGTTGCCCTGCATGTGAACAGCAATGGCAGGAACAGAACAGTGTAGTGGGTTCTAGAATCTGTTCGACAAACAGGTTAATACCTTCACATGGCCAGTAGATGGCAGAAGAGACTGATGGCCATACAACAGGTTCCCTGTGCTTTTTGCTACTAGAGACTGGAAATAATTTTAAAATCTGGAATTTGTGTGCCTCTCTCTCCTGTTTCTCTGGCAACCACCCAAATCCTCTCCTTCTCTCTGTGTGTCTGCGTTACGTTTTTAAAGAGTCAGGGAGATGGACAAGCGAAGACTGGAAAGGACCTGTGTGAAGGGAGGGTGAAGGCAGGTGTGGGAACTGGAAGGGAGGGGAAGGGGCAAGGATTTATCTGTGCGTAGCCCCCTGCTGTTTCTTTAATCTGCAACTGAAAAGTGAGCAGGGAAAGAAGTGAAACATATCTGACCTCCTTTCCCATCTGTAGATGTCATTTTGAAAGGATTCTGCAGATGGGAACCATGGAATGCTCTGTATTGTTCCCTCCTCCTTTAATTCCACGATCTTATCTGGTGACTGAAGAAGCGAGGGCTATCATATGGTCCTGATATTTACCTGTGGGGTGGGTTCGTTCTGATTCTGCTCTGACTTCTGGTCTTGCCAACCAGCTCTCTGATGGCCCCAGCACCTGCCATGTTAGGGTGGCCAACTCATTCCTGCTTCATTCATAAGGCACTGCCCGTCTACACTGGTGCAGTGACATCCAGAGACACAGATGGACGGGTACATGGGCCCTCCCTGTGGCAACATGGAGCTCCTACCCAGGCTCCAACATGCCTTTTTGCTCTGGCTGTTTTCTTTCAGGAGCGGATGCTTTAGCAGTAGAACCAGGCACATGCTCTGAGGAAGCATTCTGATCCCCTCTTGCTCCCCAGTCACAGCGATGGATGGGTCTAGTTGGGGACCTGCAGCTCCCTGCAATCTGACCTCCCCCTCCAGGGCTCTCAGTCACACCATTAACAGCCTGCGCTGCTCCTGGGCTAGTGGTAGTTTCCCACTCTTTTGACCTCGCAACCAAACTTCAGAGAAAACTGGGTGGCCCAGATCTTGCGACTTTGCTTACGGAAATGGAAGAAACTGAGGCGTACTTGGAATTCACAGCTCAGGAAGAATGTAGGGCTTTGCCAGGCCACCTGGACTTGGGGAGAGGAAAGTCTCTTTTTCTAGCCAGCAGGCAAGATGGGTTCGCCCAGAATCACTCTACAAGGAATGAAGTTTCTGGGTTTCTACTGGGTTTCTACTGGGTTTCTATTGGCTGTCATTCTAGCTCCCTCTGTGGAATTTAAACAGTAAACTTTTTAAGGGCAGAGGCTTGTCATTTATTTTCGTCTCTCTGGCGTATGGTAGCCAATAAATAATCTTTAAATGGAGATGCGCGGATCTATGCAAGAGACAAAGAGAAGTGGGTCTAGAGGCTTTTCTGTAGATAAGCTGGGGTTCGCGTTAGAGTATGGTGGATGCCCTGAGAGGTTATTTCATTGGTGCCCCTATCCCTCAGCATAATAATTAACATAGAGGGAGCTAGGAGGCAAAGGAATGAGCCTCACAGGAGAGACAGAAGTAGGGTTCTCCTGGATTTGCTGGGCTTCTCTTTGGTCCGAGGCTGCACTGTCCGATACAATAGCCACTAGCCACATGTGGGTATTTAAATGGTAAATATTAAATCAAATTACAAATTCAAGCCCTTAGTTGCTCTAGTCACATTTCAAGTGCTCAATAGCCACATCTGTCATTGCAGAAAATGCTACCGGACAGCTGGTTGAAGGGCACTGACCCATTCTGGGTATGGCTGGACACTCTGCACCCCGTCCCCACCTTGCCCTGTTCCCTAGCCGACCTGCAGCCTCCTGTTCTTTGCTACAACATGAGGCTTATAGGGGAATGACGGATGGGCTGCTCACTGTTTGAAAAAACATAAGGCATGTCTCAGTCTTCTGTAGTCTGACAGTTTCCCAGCTGCGGATGCCAAATGACTCAGTTACACTGTGGGTGCCTGCCTTTGCATAGAGAGAAAGGGGACAGGGGAGGTAGCAGGGGCTGTGGAGCCTTCCAGGGGAGCTGCAATGTCCCTCCTCCTGCCAGGTCCCCCCCGGCCAGTGTCTGCCGTGCTCCAGTCTCTCTTGCAAGACACTGTTTTCTTTTCCTCTGTGGTCAGTCGCAAATGGGCATGTTCTGGGCTCTTTTTAACCCGAAGTACCGGCTGAGAAGGAAAGAAACACTGACTTTCCAAGAGGAAAACAAACCCAAACAACCATCATCCTCAAAACAGTTACAGGAAGGGAGGAGGTGCAAGAAGACACGGGAGGGGAGTCCTATTGACTTGGGGTGAGTGACAGAGGTGGGAGCAGATTCAGTTAGTGACTGGACCATGAGAACAGCAGACTTATTTCGCCGAGTTCCTTTCCTGTCCCCACCCCATTTCAGGCCAGAACTAACGTGGTTAATTGCTCTAAACCAACAACAAAGTTGGCCAATGTGGGTATATTACTTCTGTATCTTGAGCAGAGACATAAACATCATATAACAAAGTGGATAAACATTGAGCATCAGAAGCCAGACTACTAGCCTTTGACCTTCAGTCACTCTTGGGAGGAAGAAGGGGCTGGTGACAATTGTTCAATAAACCTTGGTGCAGATTTACTTTGACCTCCCTTAGTCTTTTCCTCCCCTCTCTTTGCCTCGGTTTTCTCATCTGAATTATGGGAAGGAGGGCAGTAACCCCTTCTCCAGAGGGCTGTGATGAGGATCAGATGAGTCGATGCATGCCATTACCTCTCAGCATAGGTCTCTGCTGCCTCTCACTTCCTTAGTTTCAATGATCAACTAAAAATGTGGTTGCTTGGCACCTGGTTGACATGCGTCTACTTGTAGCTCCCGAGATCTAAGGCTCCTTGGACTACAGAAAGGTCTGCCAGAAAGTGATGGCTCCATCCCGTCTCCAGGGAGTCTGCTTGCCAATCCCAGGCAACAGGGACTTTGCACATGTGCTTCTGGGAAGCAGTCCCCACTTAGAGAACTCACCCGGGAGGGTCTGTCCCTCTCTCTAATCCCATTCCTTCATGCTGCTTTAAGGCACTGAGTCTCCTTCCCTAAAGTTGGAAAGAGTCAAGGTGACCCACCTCCCTCCACAGTGTAAATGTAGCAGGTGTCAAGTTGGTGACACTCCCCCAGAATGAGAGGCTGGGTCCCACTCACACATCATGTACTCTCTAGGGACCAGAGGTAAAGGATCCTCCTCATTCTCCACCCCTCCCCCGCAGCCAAACCAGTATTCAGGGCCGTGACTCTGGTAAACATTTCTTGATCCCTGGGAGATAGTTGGTGATAAATTGGCACATAAGAAATACACACTTACAACTCCCAAGATGAGTGTCTCCAGCCACGTTTCTCTAAAGGTGGAAAAGATGGAGCATGCTCAGTAGAAACGTCTATATCTGTTCCCCTACTGTCCCCAAACCAGAAGGCAATGGAGGGGCTAGGTGGAGAGCAGTCTCTGCATGGAAGAAGGGGAGATGAGGAAGGGGAGGAAGCTCGGGTCCATTTCTCTGACCTGGCAACACTCCCACTCATAACTCTTCACGGCCCATTCAGAACATTACAATCAGGCAGCCACATTCCTCCAATAGTCCCGCATGACCAGAAGGGGGCGCAGCGAGCAGCTGGTTTGAACTTTACCTGGTCCTCTTAAGAAGAGAGGCTCTGGTAAGGGTCAAACAAGGGAGTAGTTGTCTCCTGCCTGGCAATCAAGCTCAGACTCATTTCCTTTTTGTCTCTTTGGGGGCAGGAGAAGAGAGTGGAAATAGCAGTCCCCTTCTCAGGTGCGGGCGGGGCTTGCTGGTGGCTACTACCCACATGTGGCTCTTGACACTTCACATGTGGCTAGTGGTCCTGGATTTTAAAATTTATTTGATTTACTTTAAATTTAAAAACCAATAATTCGATTTGGTTATTGGGCAATTTTTGAGTATGTTTGTAACAACTTGGGCATATCTACTTTTCAACTGTAAATTTTACGAAATCTGAAAATATAGCTCAAATATGTCCAAGGAAAATTTAGTGTCTGAAGCGTGATATTTTGTAAATGCAAACTACAACTCAGATTTAAAAGACTTAATATGAAAGAAAAAATGTAAAATATCTCATTATAATTATTTATTTGGGGTATATGTTGAAAAGGGTAATATTTTGGATATATTGAATTAAAATAGATGATTAGAATTAGTTTCCCTTGTTTCTTTTTACCTTTATAAAAAATGTGGCTACTAGAAAATTTCAAGTGACATATGTGGCTTGTATTATATTTCAATAGAACAGTGCTGTATAAAGGGTTACAGCTGTGATGACACAATCTGCACGGTTCAGGATAGCTGGAGCCCACATAAAAACATCTCTGCAAACCAGCAGAGGCCATATGAAGTTGGGTTCTGAGTGCATATTCAGTCGGGCCCTTGCTTCAGGGTTTTTGGCAAGGGAAAGGCTGAGAGATCAAAAATGAGGTAACCTATTTATTTTAAAACTCC
Organism: Rhinolophus hipposideros; assembly: GCF_964194185.1. Lineage (NCBI taxonomy): Eukaryota > Metazoa > Chordata > Mammalia > Chiroptera > Rhinolophidae > Rhinolophus > Rhinolophus hipposideros. The sequence continues at coordinate 83,159,853 of NC_138052.1, forward strand.
TGTGGGGCTCACCTGGCAGTCTAACCTAGTGGAAAGAGAGGCTGCCCTTATCTGCTTCCTTCTTGACAATCGGGGTGGGGGGAGAAGCTGCTACAGCCACAAGTGTGTATCAGGATGGCTCTCAGCAATTCCTCAGATCAACTGTAATCTGGAGGCCGATTCCTTCTTTCCTTCTGAAAGAGCCCTATAGGTCTGCATGTTCAAAGACGCAGTGACCCTCTTGCTTGCTTCCTTATCAAGTTTGTGGCATGTGGTTTTCTCTCTTCTGATGTAGAAATTCCCCAGTTACTCCCTCATCCAACCTACCCCCCACCCTCAGATCTCATCATCCTGCTTGCTCAGCTCCATGAAAAGCCTGTACTGGTGGAGGCTGGTAGCCACGAGAAGCACACCACTCTGTGCCATGTTTTTCTTAAAGACTACAGACTGCTGCACAGCCAAGGGACAGGAGGGCTGCCTGCCTTTCCATGTAAGGAGAGCTCCCTCTAGTTCAGAAAATGAGGTCTGGCACATGGATGGCCCCCAATCCCTCACCAAACCACTGGCCTAAGCCAGCCTTGTTTGCAAGACTGTGTAGAAAAAGGGATGGGACAGATTGATTGAAAATAAAAGAGGTGTATTCTCCACTTTGGGGCTACTTCACTTTTTCCCCTAAAATAGAGCACCGCCAAGTTCGGAGCTCTTATTTCATCTTCACAACCCCTGCTATGGGATGATAGCATCAGGTGTTACCCGAAAACCTGTTCCCGAAAATAAGACCTAGCCGGACAATCAGCTCTAATGCATCTTTTGGAGCAAAAATTAATATAAGACCCGGTATTATATTAATTGTATTATATTATATTAATTATATTATATTATATTATATACCTGGTCTTATAGTAAAATATACTGAGCTGATTGTCTGGCTAGGTCTTATTTTTGGGGAAACATGGTATGTGCCAAAGGCCTCATTGCAGGTTAGGCCAGGCCCAGGCAAGAGCCCTGATGGCTAGTGAAGAAAGCCAGGAATAGCAGAATGGAACGCCCACATCAATAGGGAAGAGCTGAGTTCTAGTCCTGATTCTGCCATTAACCCTATGTCTAATTTGGGGCAAGTAACTCCACCCGTTGGGCCTCAGCATCCCCATCTGTGACATGCGGGCCTTGACTGCAAGGACCTGTGGGTTCCTTCCAGCGTTAGCATTCTTTGGCCAATACCCGACCATTCCTGGAGAGATGTTAGGACCACGTCAAGCCACGTGGCCAGGCAGGAAAGTCCACTTTGCCTCTTAGAAAGATTTCCAGTCAATTGTTTGAATTTATATATATTTTTAAAAGACATCATAACAAAAATCATAGAAAGAAATGGAACTGTAAACAAAAGTGGGGGATGCTCTGGACATAGGGGAAAAGGGGAGTAGAAGCTTAGAACTAGTTTTGTTGTTTATTTGCTTATTTATTTTTGCAAGTATGACATAAACCTTATTGTTTTGGAAAAAATAGGCAGATAGCAATTTAAGGATGGTCTCTGGGGAATTGCGACTTTTGGATCCACTGTAGTAAAGATTCAAAACAAAAAGTCCAACAACACCCCTCCAAAATGTCTCCTTGCCTCTCACCACAACCATTCTCCTTCCGGTTGGTTCCTGGTACCTGGTCCCTTTATGGAGGCCTTCCAGTTTCTGGATGTGGGCTTGGAGTATGTTGATCCCTTCTCCAAAGTTTTATTTTCCACACATTAAATAACTCAAAGTTTCAAAGGCATTGCTCAGGTTCAAAGTAAAATCTTCAGTTAAAAATCACCTTTCTTCCCACTAGCTTCCCCCCTCCCCTATTAAGGGGACCAGGGCTTGTGCTGGGGTTCCTGCTCCCATGACCTTTTCTGTAACCCTCACAGTGACCTCTGGCTCCTGGGGTCAGCCCAATCCTCTCTCTGCAGCTGCAAGCCAACCTGCCCACTCAAAGCCAGCCCAAGCGCCTGGACTAAATCACAGCTGCTCAGACTTAAAACTCAAGCCCTCAGGGGATGCCTTGACCGTTGGGGGACGGAGAAAGGGAGGGGGGGGTGGGAGGGAGGGATAAAGAAGGGGAAAAGAAAAATGAAAAAAAAAATGTGGCCAACTGTGCTAGCTCTTTCAGGCTTAGCTGACACAGCAGAAAGGGGCGGGAGGTGGGGGGCAAGAAAAGTCAAGTTAAAAGCAGCATCTCTTGTCTTCCCAACTCCGTTTTGGTTGGCACAGGGCACAGCCAGCCTTTCAAAGACTTGTTTCAAAGGGAGGGGGTGCGGGTGGGAATGGAATCTGCCTCTTTCAGTTTTCCATGATCTTGTTCAACCCAGACACAAATTTGGCCAATAAATCTAACTCTGGAACTTGACTTCAGCATGGCATTTGGACCAGGTTTGTAGTGGAAGCCAGGGCGATGGAGGCCAAACCCCTCAAAGAAGCAAAGGCTGAATTCATTTTATTGAGGTAAACGAGTATTTTTTGTTTGCTTTCCCAGAAGCATATTTTGTCTTTCTTCCTCTCTTATTTCTCAATGACGATACTGAAACCCAGAATCCATTTCTCCCTGTATCCCAAACTTGATGTTTCCCAGGCACAGGAGAGATCTTCCAGACCCCGGCAAGGACGCGCGCCGCCCTCCCGCCCACAAAGCCACAGGCTCCTTCCGCAAACAATGCCCAGAGCAAGGCCGGGTCTTTCCTTGACTTGACTCAACTCACCGATATTTATTGAGGTTGGCGCAATAAATAACTCCAGTGTCCCGCCTCCCTTCAATCTCACACACACTGCCCTCTGTTTCTGTATCTATCTTTGCCCCTGAACTGGCGAAAATAAAATGCAGGGCCCGGCGCGATCCCAGCCAGAGGTTCTCCTGCGGGCTCCCTCTCCCGTTGCGCAGCAACCCGCCCAGCAAAACACCAGTCTCCGCCCGCCCGCTCTCCGCCCTTCCTCCCAGAAGCTTTGGCTGCCTGCCACCTCGTTCTCCTCCGTTCCCCATTACTGATTCTAGAAATGCACTCTTTTTTTAGGATTGAAAAAGATCTATCTACCTATCTATCCATCCATCCATCTCTTTCTATGTATGCAATTTTTTGGTGTGTACGTGTGTGCGTGCGTGTGCGTGTGTGTGTGTGTGTGTGTGAGCGTGTGTAATCTATACCTGTATCTCTATCTCTATGGAAACCACGGGACGGAGGGGCAAACCCAAGTGCACACTGCTGGTTTGGGTAGGGGGGAGTGGTGGTTAGATGTTGGGGAGAAGAATTTTGGCCAAAGAAGCCGACATTCTCCTCCATCTCTGTTCGTTTTCCTCTTAAGAACTGCCTCTGTGCCATCTCCACCTTTTGGGGGACCTACCCAACGGTTTTCGAGCTGAAAAGCTATAGCCAGGAGCGCCCACTCCCATCCCATCTGTCCCAGAGGAGGGCGTCAGCCTCTGGCACCAGTTGAGCACAGCCATATAGTAAGTGAAGTCAGTCAGGCACCTGCCTGGGGTGGGGCGGAGTCCCTGAGAAGGGCCGGGGGCGGGGGGTGGAGGGGTGGGGGGGTCGGCTGCTCTGTGTGTTAAAGAGATACCTTGAAGGTGGGGGTTGCGGAAGGGGCTGTAGAGAAATCTAAAGGCATCTTGCTTGAGCCAAAAGCCGGTGTGTGTGTGTGTGTGTGTGTGTGTGTGTGTGTGTGTGTGTGTGTGTGTGTGTACGGTTGAACTGGAAAGTTGGATGCGCCTATTTGCTCTCCCAGCTACTGCGCGCGCGCTTGCGCCCTGCGCGCACACCCTGTGTATTAACCACATTACACCAACCACGTCGTTGGGCAAATAAAAGTGGGGGCAGAATGCGGGTGATACCTTGCATACTTTTGATGAGACTGGATTGTTACCCAGAGCGCTCGCTTCCAAACCAGGAAATCGATTCATGCCTCTTCTCCGCCTTCCCCCATTCCCCCGCCCCGAGCTAAGCTTTTCCAAATCCACATCTCCCAAGATGAAGGCAGGCGGGACCGCCTTTGAAAAGTGGCTCTTAATAAAAATAACTCCACAAACCGGCCTCTGGGGCCCCTGGCCTGCACGTTGTCTTCTGTCCTTTTAGTGCACGCAGCAATCCCGAGACAGAGGCTATCTCTTGCTAAAGCTAGAGGGGCGGCCGCCTGCAACAGGGGAAAACCTGCAGGGTTTTCGGGGATCAAGATTGAACCCAGGAAAGTTCTCTTGCCTTTTCTCAAGTGCCTACGCACTCTTTCCCACATGATAGTGTCTGTCGTTTGCAGTTTAAGAAAACTCATGTTGGGGTACTTGTAATGGAAAGCGGTAGGAGAGGAGAAGGGCATTGTCCCAGGAAGAAACTACATAGAATAAACATTATATTTAGCCAAGTCTTAACCCCTTTTGGGGAGAATAACCATTCTGACGTCTCAGAACGCAGACTTTTGTGTCTAGTTCATTAAACTATTTTTTTTTTAAATTTAAGATCAGGTAACCCTTTCCAAAAAACAAAACAAAATAACAGAAAAACAAAAAAACAACCCAGTCTAGGGGCAGAACTGTTCTCATTAAACTAGTAGCTCTGTCAGCATTTTAAATCCTAGACTCCTGGCGCGGAGAATTTATAGGCAGTGCAACTTGGGGGCGGGGTTACTTGGAGGCGGAGGGGGAGGTACGGGGGCGTGGTCTTTCCCCCTCTCCGCCCCGTTTATTTTGCATTCTGCATTTCCAGGGCCCCTCTTACACGTACACCACACCCACTGTGATCAGGTTTGAGAGATGGGGGCGGCGGGAGCGGTTAGTACTGACGGGGAAGTTGTGATGTCTGAATTTCACTACCCCTCTTGTCTCCCGATCCTATATCCACCTTCCTTCCTAGGTAAAAGCTTAATTGGGGAGGGGAAAAAGGAATTCGATTCAGGGACGAACATTCAGCACAGGAACATAAAATCCTTCCCACCCCTTCCCCCTCCTCCCGCGACCCCCTCCTCCACTACCCTACTGACCTCCCCACAGCGGCCGTGCGTGCCTAAAGTAATCTTTCCCTTCTTGGACAGGAAAACGGTATATTTGCATTTTAATCTGCTTTATCACGTATCACAATCAATCATAGCAAGTCAAAAGTAATGGTGTGCACGTGGGAGGGGCATCAAAGCCCCCACCGGAAAGGCATTAGTTACCAAGGGTGCGTGTGTGTGTTCGCGCGCGCCTGCGCGCGCGCTCGCTTGTGTGTCGGGGTAGATAGAAACGTCAGAAGGGACTGGTAGGGGGAAGGGGGCTGGGAGGGACAAAGGTGGAATGCGCACAGAAGACCGGTAACGTGCCTCTCTCCAGGTCCCCAGTTAAATCAATATTTTAACAAATATTCTTTTTTCAAATTCAGAAAACAAAAACGTGTTGGGTGGGTAGGAGGTAGTGGAGGAGAGAGCTGATAATAAACATGCATCCTTTGAAACTGGAGGTTGAGTACCTGGGGATTGGGACCTGCAGACCAAACTGGAGCTCAGAGTCAGTCTTCAGACGAGGGGGAGGGGTGGAGTGGAGTAGGGTGGGGGGCAGGGGCGAGGAAAAGGAGCGAAAAACGTGAGAGGCTTGGCTAGACAGCAGCCCTGGGAAGCTGGATCAGCCAGGGCTCCAATTTCGAGGTGCAAAGACCCTTCCCACCCTCCTCCAGGCTGCACCCCGGCGCTAAGCCACTTTTTGGGCAAAGCGCGCAGGACCAGCCTGTCCCCTGTCCCCTGCCCGTGCGCCGTGTAACTGAATGGCACACCGAGCGCGCTCACCGATCTTGACTTGCTCGCGGTAGCTCTTTTCGTTGAGGCAAACCCCGCGGCCGTGCAGCAGCGCGTGCAGCGGCTTCTCCTCGTCCTGCCGGGGGAGGCAGCGCAGCCCCTGGGCGCAGCGCTCAGTGTAGACGCCGCACGACTGCCCCTCCGCCAGGGCGCAAGTCATGCAGCAGCCGCAGCCCGGCTCCTTGACCAGCTCGCAGCCCAAGGGGCTGGGGGGGCACATGGACAGAGCTTTCTCGTCGCAGGGCTCGCAGTGCACGAAGGAGCCAAGGCCCTGGGCCGGTCCCGCACAGGCGGCCAGCAGCAGGAGGACCGCGGTGAGCACCATCTTCTCCGAATCTCTCCCTTTACCTTGGGGCGGGGCAGAAGAGCGAGAGTGCAGGGAGAAAGGGGCCAGGAGGGCGCCCGGAGAATTTTTTTTTTTAAATTTCTGGCAGGTAGAGCAGGTCACCTCCCCCAGACAATTGCAAAATGTGGGGAGAGATGGAGGGCTGCAGAGGCAAGTCCTAGTTGCAAGGATTAAAGACTTGCAACAGGTTGGGGGGAAAAGAGCAGCGCCAGGTGCATGCGCAGGGAGTGGGGTCGAAGAAACAACCCTTCCAAGCCCGACCTGGTCAGAACTGCAGGGGGAAAAGCCCCAAATTGTTCACCCCAAAGCAACCACCGAAATAATGAGCTCGGTGGCTGTGGAGGAGACGGGGTGAGGGCAGAAAAAGGGATTTATCTTAAAAAATTTTGTTTAAAATTTAAAGTACACCCTCCTCCTTTCTAACCCTCAGCTGCTAGCTGCGCGTATCTGCCGCGGAACAGGTAGGAGCCGGCGGCTGCAGCCGCGAAGGTGGGGCAAAATGTTGAAATCAAGAAATAAAATAAAAAACAAACAAAAAAAAACAACAACAAACCTAAAATCCTAAGCCCTAACACCTTTTTTTCTCCCACTCTGCCACCACCTCTTCGAAATTCACAGGTTCTGCGTGAAGCCCGGAGAAGGGTGCAAACAGAGGAGGGAGTAACTAGAAGGAGCAAAAAAGAGGAAAAACCCCACACCGCTTTGCAGCTCTTCCTAGCTCTTTTACCCCCGCAGAAGTTTCCAAAGAGACTACCGGCTCCGGTCGAGCAGGCGCTTTTAAATAGACGGCCCCTGGCTGCCAGCCAGTTTGTAGCTGCAATTTGAGCTCCCCAACACCCAACCCAGGCAAGGATGCCAAGGAGCTTTGCAGTACGAACTCACACGGGGTGGGGGTGGGGAGAGGCCTTCGAGACACGGGGGCTCCCCTTCGCTCCCTGAACAGCGCCCTCCTCCCCCCGGAATGTAAGAAAGGGGCATGGGGGACAGGGTTGGGGCTGCAGGAGGGCGGAGGAGCTGGGCGAGTTCTTCAGAGCGTGGTGGACACAATGAGGAGTAACTCGGTCTCCCCCTCCCTCTCACCCCTCAACTAGCCCAAGCCCAGGCTGGAGGGAGAAGCATTTTCTTATTAGCCAACTGGATATATACAGTGCCCAAAAAATTCTGACCAAGTTTTGGGAAATGGCTGTCTGCTGGTGTCTAAGTACCATGTAGGGTGTGTATGTGTGTGTGTGTGTGTGTGTGTGTGTGTGTGTGTGTGTGTGTGTTGTGTACTTGCAGGAAGAACGTTAGGCTCAGTGAGTTTCAGAGACTGGCCCTTGGAGGAAATGCTCCGTCTAAAATTTTTGCCTGGTGACCTAACATGTCCCAGGGTGGGATTTTTAGATGGACGGAAGGCAGATTGGAGCACTGCTTTACCTCCACATTCTTTTAAAGCGGCATTTCTATTGGGCAGGGCCACATCTTTGGAGGGAATGAATGGGTGACAGTCCAGAAAGACACCTTGTTATAAGGTTAATTGGCACACAGGCACATCCCAAGCCTATGAGGTGACAGGGCCACAGGACTTGCTCTGAAGAGATTCTGACCAGAACCTTATGATCCCATTTGAAATCTCAGATAATCTCTACAGACACGATGGACCCCTTCTTTCCTTAGTGAAACGAAAGAAAGCTAGTCTTAAAAGAAGGAATGTGGCGATTTTATTTTCTCTAGAAATTGACCTGGACAGGTTGTGGACCTCACAGCCAGGTCCAAGAGATGCTGCTGGGGAGAAGCAGGGGTGGGAGGGTTACATTTCCCTTCATCCCTTTAGAAGCCCTCTAACTTTCCTTGGGAGAAGGGGCTGCATTTCATGAAGTTTGCCACTAGACTGCACCCTTATCTATGATAAGAATTCTTTCTGCAAGGACTGCTTTTAAGAGAATATTTCTCTTGCTGGTTTGGTTCAGGAGCAATTCTCTCTATGCTGTTAACACCCCCAGGTCCTGATCTCTTTTCTCACTTATCAATTTGCCGAAAGGCACATCTTTAAAAACGAAACAAAAAAACACACACACACACAAAACGAGGCTAAAAGTTTAAAGTTATTTTCTCTCCTCTGTATTGCTGGAGGGGTTTTAGATGTTGGCTGAGCAAAGGAAGAAGCACTGTGTGTAATGATTAAAAAAAACAACAACAAAATAAGCAGCGAAGCTCCTTATCATTTTTTCTCGCCTCTCTTGAGGCTTGGTAAAGTAGGGGGAAAATTAATATTTAAAAATTTGGTTGAAATATTTGAGGAGTGAGGAAGGTCATGTGTTATTTCCCCTTTTGTGTCAAGTCCAAACTAGCAGAGTGGCCGGAAGAACAGCGTTCAGGGTGTGTTCTGGCCTCTGCTCTTCTGCACCAACTCAGCAAAGCAGACCCCAGGCACACTGGTAGTATTTCAGATGGTTGGGAAATTGTGGTGCTCCTTCTAGAGAAACATGAGTTGCCTAGTTCCAGCCACCCTCTATTCTGAGAGGGGCGGCCTCCAGTGACGCGTCTTTTTGTCTAGCCGACTTCCAGTGGCTGGAAAATAAAATGTGTGAGGACAGGTAAAAGGAAGAGGGTATGATTCATAGAGAAGACGAAAAGGGTAGGGGAAAAAAAGGAGGAGACTGTGGCAGGAGCCGGTCCTTGGGGTAGGGCAGCAGAGGGGGGCCATGGAGATAGGGTACTCTGCAGTTCTGTAAGTGTTGAGTGACCATTCTGCCTCTCCACTTAGAAGTGGGCTTATGTCATGAGGGATTGCAAGCTGATGGGTCATCAGGTCGGCTCCCTGGGAGGGCACAAAAAAGAATTCTCAGTAACCTGGGGTTGTCTTAGTAATTTTGTCCAAAGATGGGATACTGGCTGGATAGGTTTGGTAGTAAGAGACCTTAATGTATGACAGTGGAGTGGGAAGATCTGTAATGGAAAGTTGGGTATGGGAATGCCCAGGAGCCTTTCCTGATTTCATTGCCCCTCTCCTCCGTTTTGAAGGCCTAGATCTGTTCACAATCACCTTCAGAAGATTGCTTCTGGAAAAAATAGTTTGCATCAATGAATTTAATTGGGAGGGGCTCATTGATTCCTGCCAGATGCAGAAGTCAGAGGCCAGGTTCCCTTTCCTCCTTCATTGCCATGAGCTTCCCGGCTCTGGCATATTTGAGTTTTGATGACTTTCAACCACATCTTTCTTGGAGAAGTAAGAAGTTAAATATCATCTGCTTTGTCCCGTTGCCCAGAGATCACCCCCCTCATTCCTTGAAAAGATTAACTGGATATCAAAACCAAAATTTAAGATACACAACCTAGTGAAAGATTTGTGCTTTTATATGCACAACTTTCCAAAGGGTGTAAACATTTTTGTTTTATAAAGCTTGAGTCCTTTCCTCTGATTATTTTCAAGGCAAGCTTGATGCCTGATAAAATGGATTGGGAATGCTAGCCTTTTCATAGGACATAAAATATCATGGATTCCTCTGGTTGGAAAGGAAAAGTGTCAGCTAAGAGTCTTCATTCACTCCTAGGCACTGCTCTCACCACTCTCTCAGACAGACTTACCTCCCTTTCCCCACAGTGAGTAATTATTCGCTTTTACAGACCGTATGAGATTGACACCAGTCCCTTTCCCAGAGGCCAGCACACATCAGGCATACTAATGCTGCCACCTCATCCTGCTCCAAAATAAGGTATGGTGACCTTCAAGAAATAAAATACCCAATTGCTCAGGTCCCTCCCTAGACAAGGGAAATTCAGCAACTTTGAGAGAAGAGCAGCTTAAGGCAGCTTTGTTGTAGTGACTTGGCTGAAGGCTAGGTGGCAGAATAGATACATCATTTACAACACACCTCCTTTCCAGAAGGGTACGGAGCAGACACTGGTGGAAGTCTTTCACAATGCAGGTGGGAGTAGGGGAAGCAAACGCAGGGCGAGAGGGTCACATCCACACCCTATGAGTCCACTGTGTGTTGCCCACCTTGGCACTGCCCTTTGCCATGACAGCACCACTCCAGCTGGAGGTGGGAGGGCCTCCCAGGCTCACCAGCGGCAATATTCATGGTCACTTTACCTTGGAAACGAGGTCCAGCCAGGTCAGAACTTGATTACTTTGGGTTCATCAAAGAATATCCTAAAGCTTCTTTGATGAATAATTAGGATATGGTCTTTAGCCGAAGTGCATAAAAAAATGTCCTTTTTACATTTTAAAATGTTAATTAGGGAATATTTCAAACATTCAAAGAGCAGAAGATAATATAACCGATCTCCTCTACTCACCACACACAGTTAACACGTGTTAACATTTTGCCATTCTTGTTTGAAATTTTGTTCAAAAGAAATACAGTGGTACAGAAACTTGCTCCCTTCCTGCTCTTAGCCCATGCTGGGCTTCCCTCCACAGAGGTAACCATCCTCCAGAAGCAGCTTTGTATACTATCTACACCATGTTTTTCTAGGTTTTACATGAAGTTTCTCATAGAACAGAGAGTGATTTTTGAAGGTGGAGCCGTGTGCTACTTTAGAGTTAATTTTGTAGTGGTGCTTGCTATATGGTGGCAATTTAATGAGAGTCTAAATGGACCCTCCGGCTGACTTTAGAAGGAGCTGGAGCCAACTATGACTCAGAGTGATTTATATTGCGATGTGAGCAATATATAAGTTAATAGTTTTAAGAATTGATGTTTAGGAGGCTCCTGGAGCCATTCCAGAGAGAGATGGCAGAAGAGGGAAGGCTCCAGAAATACAGCTTCTGGTTGGAGGCCTCCTGTCTTCTTGGATCCTGGGATTGTGGTGTGTTTCTACAATGGACAACCCCGGAGCGGTGTCTGAATTTTGGAAAGATGAGGTTAGCCAAGAAAAATGATGTGTTGTGAGTTAGAAGGTAGTGCTGGTAGACCCAGATCTAGGAGGAGAGGGATGGGCGAAGTAGGGAAGATGGATTCACATGGGACAGGAGGAAAGGGGAAGACTGCTAACTGCTTGAAGCAGTTTAATATCATGTATTTGAGCTGTGAAAACGCCAAACAAAATCACATTGGAATCTGGGTTTCATTAAAGTTCAAGACGGAGAAGCGGTAAGAGCTAGTTTAACCCCACTAGCCCAAAGGGCAAATTTGTGTGAATTAGGAAACAGGGTCCTACCTCAAGACGCTTTACTTCTATTTTTCAGAAAGTTGTTATAAAACACAGATTTTGTTAGAACAAGAAGTGTTACTACCCCTTGCAGGAAACTGTCACAATGAATGTACATATCTATAATGTCTACTGTGTGACTAAAACTACTTAGGTGAGGCTCTTATTGTGCAGTGTACAACCTGCACAGCTGTATGTGACGGCTGGCCACGGTTGAAAGAGTTGAGCCTGGTTTCCAAGCCATCAGGAAACACTGCTTTTCTACTAGTGTGGAAAGGATTGGTCCGGCAACATGGTCTGATCCATTACCAGGAAGCAGCTGACTCTGGCCGTGTTCTCAGCCGGGCCAATCTACACCTTTGTGTCATGCTTTAGAGAAACTATGGTTTTCCATGCCCTCATGCCTTTGCACAAATTGTTCATTCTGATAGAAATGCTTTTCCCCTTTGTGCTGACTTAGCACTTAGTGGACATTTAGGCATCGTTAAAGACCCAGATGAAATCACACCCACTTTGGAGGGTTTTCCTAACTCTCATGTGTAATTTCCTAAGGGCACATGGCTGGGTAGCAGCATTTATCCCATGTGATCTTCTGTGTCCTCATCAATAAAATGGGGGGATGATATTGCCTACCCCATAGGGTCGTTGTGAGCCTTGAATGAGGCAGTCTACATGAACTCATTAGTGCTTAATCAATATTCCACTGTAGCCCTATCTTCTCATTAAACTGAATGTTCTGAAGCACCCCAGGTTTTGCTCATCTTAGTATCTTATTTCCACTTTTCTTTCTTTCCCTACTACTTGGCCATGAGCCCTTAGTACAGTTCCTAGCACGGAAGGCACTTAATAAATTATTTTTTAATTGAAAACATTTACCATCCCTTAACCATTCCAACATCTTCCTAAACACCTACTTATATTTCTGCATCCTTCTGACTGCTGGTAACGTCCATGTTGATGTGCTTCTGTTTTGTCCCTTTAGACACGAGTCTGGCCAATCTTGACGTCTCGAATGTGAGTAATTCATGGACTCTTTTAAAATAACAATAAGTTCCAATATACTCCTATTGTTGGACTAAAAATATATTAATTGTCCAAACATTAAATATGTTTGGACATATTTAAATATGTACAAACATTAAGGTGTACATTTCATAAGCTTATCTCAGTGTAAAAGCCAGCACATATGGAAATAAACTCAATCAAAACTATAAACTCACAAAATACAAAATGACAATATTAATTTAATGTGTTTGTTGATGTTTCGTTGATGTTTTGCTGAAAAGAAAGTCCTACTCACATTGTGATTATGGTTTAACTGTTACGGTGCAAGTGTTTCGAGCTGGTAAGCACATGTTTGATGTCCTGTTTGATGATTTAATTCTCCCACTATTTTATTTTATTTTTTTAACTACAGTGGAGTCGTGGTTTATAGTCAGTGGTTAAATTCAGCTTAGAATACAAAAATTGAGTATAATCAAAAGTACCCATGAAAACCCCTTAAATCACTTGCAAAATAAAACAGTACTGTGACACTTTCACTTTCATAACATAGGATCGTGTCACCCAAACTTCACTCAGCTCCTACACATTGTCTCCGCATCAAGCCACGTCTGCTCTTCAGCCCATTAGCAAATGACAATGAGAGTGGTGTGACTTGGCTTCTATGCCTTTGGAAACGGAGAATGTCCTCTAGAGCTGGATAGAAAACGGAAATAAGGAAGCTACAGACAGCTGAGTGATCAGCCTTGGGCAAAACACAAACAGACAAATAACAAGAACAAACAAACAAATAACAAAAACACAAACAACACAAAGAACTATTATGGCTCTGTGTGTGTGTGTGTGTGTGTGTGTGTGTGTGTGTGTGTGTGTGTGTGTTTGGGGGGTTAGATTGGAGGTTGCATACAGAGATGGCATGAAAGTTGGCCTCCCATCTGTTGATAAATGAGGAGGTAGGAGTTAGATACTACACTTGTCCTGCTGCTTGCGTAGACTTAACAAGGAAAGGCACCAATTTGACCACCAAGCGGAGAATGGAAGCATTTTAGCCAAAGAGACAACTTGTTCAGGGCAAGGATGGAAAGGCTGAGTAAGGAGAGACATGGGATTTACCCAATTGGAGTGATTGGGTGTGGAGGGCAGGTGGCCCTGAGCCCCAAGCTTTGACTACCACTGTCCTTTTTCATGAAAGCAACTCAGCTTTGAGGAAGTTACTTAACCTTTCTTGGGTTCAATTTATTCTTCTGTAAAATGGCCTATGATATCTATCAAGGGGCTGTTATGAGAGTTAAATGAGATCATTTATGTAAATAACTTAGCACAGCACCTAGTACATAGCGTATTACTTTGCTAGGGCTGCCATAACAAAGTACCACAAACTGAGAGGCTTCAACGACAGAAATTTATTGTCTCACAGTTCAGGAAGCCAGAAGACCAAGATAAAGGTGTTGGCAGGCTCTAGGGAAGGATCTGTTCCAGGATCTCCTAACTTCTGGTAGTTCCTTAGTTTGTGGCAGAATAACTCCAGTCTTCACATAATATTCTCCCTGAGTGTACGTCTGTCTCCAAAGTTTCCCTTTTTATAAGGATGCCAGTCATACTGGATCCTGGGTATACTCCTCATCTTAACTCATTACATCTGCAGCAATGCTATTTCCAAATAAGGGCACATTCTGGGGGTTAGGACTTCAACATATGAATTTTGGGGGAGATACAATTCTACCTATGAGCATTCAAGTGGGAGTTATTATTGTTTACGAAAACTTCTTCAATCCCCTCTTCCCTGGGGTGTTTTTATCGTTATGATTTTTAGCTCTCTGTTCTCATTGTCTTTCCAGGCCTATTTGTATCTAGAACGCCATGAAAACAGGTGATTTCACATTGTGTTTACCAGTCATTGTCTTGCCCAGTACCTAGAACAGCAATGGGCACATAGCAGACCCTCAGTGAATACGGATAAATGAACCAAGTCTGTTTCTTTCTTCCTTTCTCCTTTCCTCTTTTTCTTTTTGATTTCTCAGTAGCGTGTCTCCCTAGCTATCTTTCCTAGATTGCCAAAGTGTTAAAGGCAAATGAAATGAAATCAAACACATTTTAATTGCCTTTGTTGATAATTATCAAATCCTCCTGAATCACTTGCCCCTGCAGCCAGTTAGAAACCCAACCAGATGGCAAAGGGCAGTGGGGGTGCTGATGGGGGTGGGGGTGCAGGTGCCTGTGTTCCAGACAGCTAGAGCCCACTCTGGGCATTTCCTGGGGCTTGACATTGGCCAGGGCTAGGCCTTCAGAGTGCATGGGAGCCAATGCTACTCTGAGAGCCCGGGAAGAAACCAGTGAGGTCAGCATTGCTTTAGAGAGCATAGAGGAGGAGCCACAGGCCTGGAAAGGCACAGGGGCATTATCTGGTCCTCAGAAAGGTGTGAGGCAGGTCTCCTTCATGTGGTACGACTATTCCCTGGTCCACAAGCCACCACCCACGAGGTGTGCCTACCTGTATCACATAGCTCCTGGAATGACACCGTGCCAGAAGCTGTGCAGGTAGATCTTGGACTTGGGCAGGAACTGGAGTGTCACATGTAGGGAGACAATGCTTTGTGTTCTAGGGACCCAGAGATGAATTGTCATTAGCTAAAAAGAAATGACTGAAAACAGAAAACACACTCATGATTTGCTAATTGACTGGCATCATCTATGTACATATGTATGTCTCTATGGACTTAGCTATTTTCTCACAGCTGGAGAACAGATGGCACACATGCACACAGCCCCTGGCACGGCACAGGAAGGATGCAGGCTGGGTGGGGACTGGGTTCAGGAGGGGCAGTAACAATTCACTTTCAGCTTATTGTCACCACGTAGGACTGTGAAAATAGCATTGGCTCAACGTCTGACCTCTCTTTCTTTTTTAAGATTTCATTGGATATTTAATTTTATTTAAAAACCCTTTTTATTTTCAGTGTGGAGAATAATCTCAAACATGCACACAAGTAGGCAGAATAGTATAATAACCTCCCCTAAGCCCATCGTCAGCCTAAACCATGACTCCACAGTCATCCTGCTGCCCATACACCGGTCTGTCCGCGTCCTCTATTTCCACTAACTGAATTTTAAAATATAATGAAACCATAACTCTTCAGCCTCAGGTACACACTATTATGTTCATGGATCTTGTTTCTTCTCACACCCTGAAAAGTCACACCAACATTCCCAAATAAGTAGGGAGATCGATGATTTCCTTTTACATGATGGAGGAAGAATCTGGTGACCAATAAAAGAGTATTTGAGGAAAGTGGAGGATAAAGGACTTTGAGTTTCCAGCGTCTGGACATCTGAGAGGATGGGGTGGGAGGTACGTGATCCGGGCAGAGGAAGCACTGAAAAGCGGTGGGGAGAAGGAGGTGGACATCCGGCAACGTTACCTTGAACACAGAGAATACAGCAGGTCTGGAAAGAGCAGGGCTGGTGGTAGAGATCGGGGGGTCATCCACAAAATGTGGCAATATAAGCATGAAAACCCAGAGGGAAGGCATTATGCAGAGAAGATCACCTCGGCCTGATTTTAGGAGGAGAACTCCAGTTGTGGCCAGGAGCCGTACTCAGTGTCCCAGGAAGGCAGAGAGAGGAAGGAGGGATGGAGGCATCTGATCCTGAAGAAGGTCAAGAGCTGGTCATCATGTCGTGGTGGGAGGAGATTGGGGTGTGTGGAGAGAAATGAGCATTTGAAACAGCTGGGATGGACGGGGTGGGAGGGAGGACTCCTGGGAAAGTCAGAAGAGGAGGTGACTGCCTGCCTACCCAGAAACAAAGCCCCTCCCTCTACCTGCACCAAAAAGTATGCATTCCAGCTCTGAGAGAGAGAGAGAGAGAGAGAGAGAGAGAGAGAGAGAGAGAGAGAGAGAGAACCTCTGCTGGTATGAGTGTCTAACTTCAGGAAACATGTAGACCCTCTTTTAAAAAGCTCACCTGATTAGGTCAGGCTTACCCAGGATAAATTACTTTTTGATTGATTCAAAGGCAATTTCAAACGCCTTACATCTGCTAAATCCCTTCACCTTTGCCCTATAAGGTAACATAATCCCAGGAGTGCTATTACCTTTGCCATAGTCTAGTGGTTAAAAGCAAATTACATATTCCACCAATACTCAAAGGGAGGAGATTATGCAAGAGGATGGATGGGTCATTGGGGGTCATCTTAGAATTCTTCCTGCCATGATCAACTGACAGGTCAATGCCATTGTTGTCCTTGGGTTGCCCATCAGTGAAATAATAGGACTCTAAGTCCATGGACCAGGGCTAAATCTCATGCATAGATCCAATTGTCAAGAGAAGAGAGAAAGGACGTAAGAGACAAAGAAACATTACATTGTTTTCATGCTTCTCAAGTTCTGTAGTGCTTCAAACAAGTCAGAGGAGGCTACCAGCAAATGAACTCAAGGCAGCAGACAATTAATGAGAGCACTTTAGCACCAGGCCCTGTCCTTTACTTTGTGTTATCGCGGACACGAAGGTGAGTGTGTTTCCTGATTGCAGAGATCTTTACAGTTTTCTGTGGGTGATTGGATGCATATAGTTAGTACCAAGGGGCAAAAAGGTAATATCTTATGAATGCAGACAACCACCTAAGGGCCAGCAGACCCACAGCCAGGGTATCCATATAATATGCACACTTTTGATAGATGTCCAAGGGTTTCTGGTCATTGAAGCACCCCCTTGTCTTTCTGAATGTCCCAGGGAGTGTGACCAACTACAGAGAAGAACACACAGACTCTGTTATTGCCAGGCTGTGCCTTGGCATTGGCTGACATCTGGTCAACTCCACAGTAATAAAGCCACGTAATAAAGCCACAGAGAGCCGCAGTGCAGAAGGGACTGACAGCCCCAGTGAAAGATTGGGTTTTCCGATTCTAACTTCCAGGGGTTACCAAAGTGTCAGGGATGAGAGGGGAGGGCAAGACATTCAAGAAAATAGACGAGGAATGTTTGGGTTGGGAATGGAATCTGGTCCCATCCTCAGGCTGGCCCAGCCCACCCCATCTCACCCCCAACTCTTTGAAGTGGGTTACCTGGCTGGTGAGCTAAGCCATACTTGGCTGGAGGGGGAGGGAGGCTGTGTGGTCTGGCAAAGAGCAGAGCAGAGGGGCAAAGGGACCGAGCTTGAATCTGCAGCTGACTCACTGCGCGTCTCATGCCAGGCATTTCTCCATTCATTCCAGCTGGAAAATGAGGAAAAGACCCAAGTCAGGATCTCACCGAGAAATCCAGATGCCTTTTACAGAATAAACAAGGCACCTTCCTCTTTCTCTGGTCTCTGTTTGTTTCTGTGTGAGTATGTGTATGTGTCTGTTCCTGGGTCTTTAGGGGTGTTTGTGCATGCGTGCGTGTGTGTGTGTGTGTGTGTGTGTGTGTGTGTGTGTGTTAAAGTTTTGATCATTTCTCTCTGTTCTCCTTCCTCTTACTTTCTCTGCAGATCAGCTTCAGGATTTGATTTTGGTCTCAAATTCTGTCACCATCTTTAGGTATGATTGGGCAGAGCCCATAGTGCCCCCTTTCCACTCCACATACGTACCTCCCTTTAGTTTCCTTTCTAGTTCAAGTGAGGTCTGGGTTTCTGCCACCTCGCCTGAGTTGTGTGTCTTGGTAAGCCTGTGCCCCTCATCTTCACAATGGAAATGTTGGGGGTAGGGGGCATAGCCGAAGCTCTTGACCTGGCAAAGGCCTTGCACAGCTCTGGCTCTGTCTGTTGCTGGAGCAACGGCAGGGATTTTTTTTTTTTTTTTTTTTATAGCCAATTCTGGTACAGGAACAAAGAACAACAACAAAAAGAATCACGCTTTAAAGTGAGTACTTTTCAATGGCCTTGGATTTCATTTTTCTCTGCCACCCCCTGCCTCACTCTCAGGGTCCTCAGACAAGCCAAACTTTTTCTACCTTTCTACCGTTTCATCCTTCCTAGTTACTCAGGAAAAGTAAATCTTTTTTTTTTCTCCTGGCTTTCCTCTCCCTTCCCTTTCTTCCCTATTTAGGGTGATTTTGAGAGTTAATTGACTTTTATTGTCTGCATTTCATTTGACTCCATTTGCAGGGGGAGAACTTTATTCAGTGGCTGACTGGGTCTGCAAACATACTGGTTAGGAGTCCTACAGACCTGGATTGGACCACAATGGCTCCGCCAATTAGCTGAGGGACTTTGGTGAGTTACCTTTCTGAGCTTCTGTTTTCCATACCTGTAAAATGGAAATAATGTAGCCTACGTTGGAGGATTGATGGGAATATTAAACAGGATAACGTGTAAAGTTCTTAGTATACTGCTCACTAGATGAATGGGCTTCTGACCTGAAGTTCACATTCTTCAGACTCATTGTGGATAGTGGAGAATGTTTCCTCTGTTAAAGGCAGCTTGGGCTTCCCCTCTCAATGTAGTCCTTCCTCGTTTGCTGCTGTACCAAGCACAGGGTTTATTGTCCTGCCTCTGCTCATGGGTATCAAGACTTGAACCCTCCCTACCTCATCACGGGGACTGGCTCAGGGTAGGGCCATCAGGGTTCACCCGTGGGTAAAGCTCAGCCAGTCAGATTCTCTTTTGTGAATGAAAAGCACAGAAGGGAGGACCAGTTGGGGGGATGGTGGGAGCTGAGAAGTCTTAGGAGGCTGGGCTACTGGGACAATAACATGAACGCAAATTCAGTAGCAAGTGAGGATGATGGAACCAATAAGCTAGAGATGAGTGAATGGCCCTGAATCACAAAGACTTTTGGCTTTCTTGTCCCAGGATCCCATGACACTTGCCCCACTATTCCATGACATTGCTGGTACCCTTTCAACAACCCCTCCCTCCCCTTGGATTAGTTGGAGAGGGTTTCTGTTCTTTGCAATCCAAAGAACTTTTATTAAAACATATTCATAGATTTTAAAATTTGAGGTAGTTCTGGGCTGTCACTGAAGTTCTCTTCTTCTCCCACTGGGGACAGAGCCAGGAGTGCAGTTTCCAGGCTCTTGGCCTCATGTGGAAAGGTGCTCACTCGGCTAGTAAATGGCCATCAACTGTGATTGGATGGCCATCAGCTGTGGCTAGTTGGCCGTCAGCTGTAACCAGTGAGCCACTGGCCACTAATATAACTGCCGTGGGTATGCTAGCAGAAAATGGGGGCTAGCAAGAAGATGATGGCTAAAAAAAAAAAAAAAAAAAAAGATGATGGCTGAGTTAGCAAGAGCGGATTGCAGTTAGCAAGTATGTCGGTTGGCAGGCAGAAAAGCGGACAGCAGGTTGCAGGTCGTGTGGCTCCAGCCTCCAGTGAGACTATAGTGGTATGGCTCCCCTACCTATGGCTCCGTGGGTGTTCCTTTTTGGCCTAGCCATATCCTGCGTTCTTATGTGGGGAGCGGGACATGAGGCCCCTCAGGCCTCCCTACACGACACCCACCTTGAAGAGTATTGGGGTTGTGTGTCTGCATGGAATGTCAACTCTGCAAGATGCTGTGTGATAAGAGTTCATTCTTCTGTCAATCTTCACACATAGGAATGTTTCTCTCTTAGGAAACTCTTGAGTTGTCAAACATTGGTCCTCTTGCTGAAGTTTGAACTCTTCTTCTCATTATACTTTTTATTCCCTCTGGGAGTCCTGTAGCTCTTTTTTTCTCCAAATTGTTTGGGTTCTAGGAGACCAGGATCTTTTTCTCTGCATCCCAAAGACTCTGAGTTTCTTTGGGGAAAGGTCCTGGAGAAATAAAATCTCTTTTGAAAGCTTTAAACCATATCTTACCCTTGAAAGGTGCTTGATGTTTCAGACCTTGACTGGATCCTTCTGAGAACTCATTATATATTCATCGGCATCATCTCTTTGGTCCTCCCAACAATACCTGGCTGGTGGACCCATCCTATCGACTTGAACAAAGAAGCTCCAAGGAAGGCTGGTGGGTATTATGTGTCTGTGAGGCAAGTCGGCTTTGGAAACCTGGGGAGAATGCCTCCTTCCTATGCTCCCAGGCTCACTGCCAAGCTGCTGGCTAGAGACCTGAGGCTTGGGAAGAATGCATTTCAGTCTGAGTCAAACACATGAGGGAGTCTTGTCCACACGTGCCCAGCAAGAGAAAGCCCCATGAAGGAGATGTTCCAAGAAGCCTCACCAGCAGATCTTTTCTCTTCTTCACTAGGAGAGAGAGCCCACCGACTTGGAGGATGCCCAGCTCTCCAGGCTATGAACAGGAAAAGAACTTAGAGATGTCTTTACACCCTGTCTCCATGGCCATGGTCTGTCTCTATGGAGTGCAGGGTTGGGGGCCATCCATAATAGGCACAAAAGACACTGCTAAGCAGATCTGCTAGGACAGCCCTACCGCTGTCCTGGATATCTCTGCGATGTTACCTTAGAAACCAGCTAAGCCACTTTGATTTTTCTCTAGCACCTGGGAGTTAAGCTCTTCACACGAGCCAATACTTTCAGCCTTTCCTCAACCTCAACGGGCACTGCAATGGAGGGAAATTTAGAATGAGTGAGCTGATGACTTTCTGGGATACCAAAGATCTTTGACATTTGGGGAGTCTGAACACCTCTGTACCCCTTACCTTTGAGTCCCTGACCACATTCCTGAGTAGGATCAGGAGTAAAGCAGATGAGGAAGGACCTGAAAAGCGCCTGTTGCTCCCTAGATATTCTGCTCTGGTATTTTTCAGATGACTGTGTGAAAACAGGGAAAATTCACAGTGATTCAGGTTCGTGTTCGTGGTAGTGCCTTTGTGGAGCCAGGTGAGATTACTTCTGTGGGGGACCTAGTGGTAGATGCCTTAGGGTTCGAGATGCCAGGGAAAATATAGGACGGTCAGTGACGTTGGAATTTCAGACAAACAAGAAATAAATTTAGTGTACGCATGTCCCATGCGATATTTGAGACATATTTATATTAAAATTTATTTGTCGTTTTCTCGGAAATTGAAGTTTAACTGGTTGATTTGTATTACTATTTGTGAACTCTGACAACTCTACCTGGGGTGGGCACAATCCCTGGCATTTCCAGGTTGGTGTGGAGGTGGGGTGTGCGTAAGTTTGCTTGTAGGAGTCGTGCGTACCAAAGCGAATCGGATGGGTGTATGTGTAAAAGTATATATGTGTCTTTGGAGGAAACAATATCTAGGTCCGAGGTCATTTCAGTGTTTTTATTTTTTGAATGATTCCAAAATTATTAACTTTTTATTTCTAAACATTTTCTAAGAGCTTGGAGATCCTTGGAGAATTCCAAAGGCACTTCTGAAAATTGAGAGATTGATCTTCTAAATCAAATGTCCCCAGTAGGTCATTGGGAAGAATGAGCTACCTAGGATTCTTAGAGTAGGATGTAGATCTCTCCCCCTTCTTTTTATCATTATTTAGAATTGTCCCCATCCAACTCCCCTTTCTTCTCTTTGATGAACCACTGAGGAGATAAAATATGAAGACAGAATCTGTAGGAGCCTAGGCGTGGTTGGGGAAAAAAATAAAGGGACTCTTAGAGGTTCTAACACAAGAAAGAGGGGTACCCAGTAGGTGCTCTGTGGGTG
Source organism: Rhinolophus hipposideros (assembly GCF_964194185.1). Taxonomy (NCBI): domain Eukaryota; kingdom Metazoa; phylum Chordata; class Mammalia; order Chiroptera; family Rhinolophidae; genus Rhinolophus; species Rhinolophus hipposideros. Next base: position 83,181,628 of record NC_138052.1, read on the forward strand.
GGGTGAGAACAGGCCCTGGGCTAGGACTCAGGGAAATCTGGCAGCAGATGAGTCAGTCGGGGCTGGTTTAGGAATGGAAGACTCCACACAACTGACTCCAGGCTGTACAAAGGGAGTGGCAAGTGAAGCCTTTTAGCCTCAAGCTAAATCCTGGAGGAGGAAGGGGAGGGACAGGCAGAGTTACAGGTTGCAACTAACTCCAAAGCATTACCCAGAGCGCTTTGGTTGCTCTGGAAGGGAGGTATAAGCTCAACCGCTAGTCTGGGGTATCTGGGTCTTTTTGTTCAAGGCAGGTTTGCCACTTCTTGATGCTAGTTGTCAGAGGCCTTGACCAGGATTAAGCAGTGTTAAGTGCAGGGCAGGGGTGAGGAGGCGGGCTGGACCCAGGTTTCTAGCTCTGGCAAGCGCTCCCTGTTTGCCTGGGAGGCAAGCATTGCCTGTTTGCCTGGGTAGGACGAGCGCTCTGGAACCAAGTGTTCCTGTGGCACCCAGGTTGAGCATCTGCTCCTTTCCTTGTTGGCGACCTTCTCTGGGGACACATCGGTCTCAGCTCTAATACCTGGGAGCACATATCCTGTCTCAGTGAGGGGCAACCTGGGCCAGGGGGAGGCTGTTCAGCCCCACTGGTGTCTCATTCCCCAGACCCAGAAAATACACCTGGCTGAAGATTCTGGAAAACTTCGGTTCGGTCAAGCTGGAGACTCAACCTGTTAGTGTAAGCAGGAAGACGGGATTTCCGCTGGCTTCCTTGTACCTCCAAGCTCCTGGCCAATCCAAACACCAGCCCGTTCTCTACAGATCCCGCCAAACCATTTCCCTTCTCTTTGCCACATCTTTGACTCCGATTCAGCTGAGGGCCCCAGACAAACTGATATATTCATTTGGCCTCAGTTTCCTCATCTGTAAAGTGGGCGGCACCTCATCCATCCCCAGCCCGGAAACTAGGACATCCCTTCCTTTTAAGCCTATGATGATGTAGATTAGACATCAAGAAAAGAATCTCTGTAAAGTCTCTTGGGGTTGCCCCTAACATTTCCCTTTTCTTAAATTTGGATACTCATGATCTTGAGATATAATTCTTGGGTTTGCAGGTACATCAAAATGTTGGTAGTGTGTTATCTCTGGTTGCTGGGATAATGGATGATCTTAAGTGTCTTCTTTGTACCTTGTGCATGAATACGCATTACTTGTACAAGGAGAAATAAACATTCCTTTTAAAGGCTGTCATCAGAGGGAGAAGTCCAGGCCATTTGCTAACCTTTTCCTGGAGGATGCTGACAGGTGCGCCATGATGTTGCGTAGGGAAGTGGGGATTCCAGTCTACGACCTCGGGGAGGTCCTTCCAGCTGGTGAATCTGTGCTCAGTGCATGCAGCCAACTCATACCTATCTGGAGGAGCATGTTGCCAGGAACCAGGGAAGGAGGAAGATAGGAATACAAGAGTGAAAGGAGAGTAAAACAGAAAACTGCACTGTCACAAAAGCCTTGAAACTTCCCTTTCAACCTTTCCCTTATAATTAGCTGGTACAGCTGGAGGGGAAGAGCTCTTGGTGAGCTGCAACTTGTTGGGCTTCAGTCCCCAGGTGTTTCAGGCTTACTCAGTGTTTGGGGGAAGCTTAGTTCTCACATGGCTCCTCCCCTCTCTCTGTCTGTCTTTTTATTTTAATTCCCTGCCTGGAGGCGGTGGTGTGAAGAGTTGGAAACTTTCTAGTGTCCTGGCCAGGAAGCCTCCCCCTTTTTACCCCCCAGGGCTGTCCTGCAGATGCAGGAAAGAACTTGGTTAAAGCACGTTTCTCTCCACCTGTGTTTTGGGGAGCAGTGCTGAAGGAAGGAGGGAGTCCAGGGTCCAGCAGGGGCAAGTGCTGTTTGGTTGGCTCCCCCCACGCAGGAAGCCTGTTTGCCAGCAGCTGCCTCCTCTCCGCACTGCAGAGTCCATGGCCATCGATGATGCACCGTGAGTGCCCAAGGCAGTGTCCCTGCATGGCCTGGTGGAGAACAGCAGGGCCTCCAAAATCAGATGACTGGATTTGAACCCCGATTCTCTGCTTACCACTTGAGTAACGTGCAGCCAGGTACTTAATTTCTCTGCATCTCAGTTTCCTCATCTGTCAAATGGGTATAATGATAATATCTCCTTAAGAAGGTTGCTGAGCACATCCCCAGGCACGTGGTGAGCATAGCTACAGGCTTCTGTCATGACTGCTCCTGCAGGAGACCACATGGGTTTTGTGAAGGGACTGGGCACATCTGCCTTCTCACCCCGCTCAGAGCCAGGTCTAAGCAGGAAGGAGTGAGATTCCCTGCCAGTGAGAACGTCCAGCTGTAACCAGTGGCTGTGGCCCCTGGAGGTGAAGGCATTGCATGCACGTTGGGCCATAGTGGGTGCTGGTGAGGCTGCCTGGAGGTGGCTGCACAGGGAACAGAGGGCCCTGTGGGTGCTGGGCTGGCACTGCTCCTGGCTCAGTAATTGCTCCTCTTCTACTTGTCCAGTCGGTTGTGTCTGTCACGGAGCCAGAGCTCGGCACCTTTGCCATCACTCATGAGCAATGTCAGCCAGGTGAGGGGCAAAGATCCTAGGGGGCACGGAGGGATTCTTCCGTGTCATCTGATTTCTATCTGGTGTGAGGGATTTCTCCCTGCACATGGGCCAGGCCAATAACCACAGCAACAGCTCTCATTTACTGAGTATCTCCTATGTGCAGGTGCCCTACCTACGTGTAGTGTCTCCTGTCGGCAGTGCACTCTGCACGAGGGGGTAACCATTCCCATTTCAGGTGTGACCCACTGATACGTAGTGAACTGAAGCTAGACATCCAAGTTAAGCTTACCGACCGCTTGTCAGTGTGCCAGTAGACGATTCCAAAGCTTGGGTGCTTAATACCGTAGGAAGAGTAACGGACGTCAATGCGGCCACTGCTGTGTGGATTATTGTACTGAAAGTTTTGCACCCGCAAAACTCTTACGAATGGGGACATTGTGGGTGGGGAGGTGAGACCAGATTTTCTTCATTTGCCTTCTGTAGTTCTGACTAGCCCTGTCTACGTGGCCATGTGGGGAAAGTCTGTTTGCTCCAGCGGGAGCTCTGTGTTTATCTCTCAGAAGCCCCATAAGTCTCAGGAGTCTCTGGCCTGTGCTAGGTGCCACACTAGGGCCTCACGGGAACTGCCTGTGTCCCCATCAGACTACAGAGTCACTAAGAGCTGAGACTGTGCCTTCTTTATCTAGCATCGACACTCCTAATATATAGTAATCACTTAATAAGTGCTTTCTAAATGAAAATTGTCACTGTACTAAGAGTTACCATTTTTGCTTGCTAGATGCTTATTGTGTAGAATACACTGCATGCTTTCACCTATGTCGTCTTCATAACCACCTCATTTTGACAGATGATAAGACTGAGGCTCAGAGAAGTGAAACTGACTTTCTCGGTGTCGCTGAGCAGCAAGTGGCAGAGCTTGGGACTGAAGAGTATTTTCAGCCTCCAAACCCTGTGCCTGTTTTTCTTTAGAACCTGTCCGTGGTGAGCCCCTCGCCAGAGCCTCCTTTCTTTTCCCCTCTTTTTGTCTCCCCCACATTTCTGGAGATGGTTTCTCCTAGTCCTTTTTCTGGGAGAGAAAGAAGTTTGCAGAACCCCCATCTTGGAGCAGGGCCATGCAGGTTGTCAGGAACTGGATGAAGCAATTTGTCAAGCAAAAGGTACTTTAAATCGCTAGGCCAGGCTGGGCCAGGCATTTTCAGAGCTACTCTATCTATCACTCTTTGCTTTCTATCTATGCCCACCCCTGCTTGGGTCCTGAATCCATGCCTCTTGCTCAGATAGCACCAAGAGCCTACAGAGTTAGGACTGCCACCGTCTTGGGAGAAGGTGATGGGTCTCCTTCGATGCAGTTCAGTAATGTGTACCTGTGTCTCCCTTTATCCTTTCTCTTTCCACCATCTCCCTACCCTAAGCTCCAGGTGCCAATTAGATCCCCTCAAAGGATCGTATTAGTTTCCTATTGCTGCTGTAACAACTTACCGCACATTTAGTGAATGAAGACAATGAGAACTTATTCTCGTACAGTTCTAGAGGTCGGAGGTCAGAAATGAGTCTAAAGGAGGCGTGGTGGCAGGGATGGTTCCTTCTGGAGGCTCCAGGGGAGTATCTATTCCTCCCCTCTTCCAGTTTCAAGCTGCCCTGGCTTGTTAGCTCATAGCTGCCTCACTCCAATTTCTGCTTCCTTCTTCACATAACTTTCTGCCCTCTCTATCGCTACTGCCTGCCTCTTTACAGGGTTCCTTGTTTGTGATTGTCATTGGGCCCATTCAGATAATCCAGAACTATCTCCCTGTCTCGAATCCTTGGCTGGCATCTATAAAATCCCTTTTGCTATGTAAGGTGACCTAGTTACAGGTTCCAGGGATCAGGATGTGGACGTCCTTGGGGAGCATTGTTCAGGCTAGCACAGGGATGGTTTGTGCTTTTGGAACAGTTCTATACCCACCTGTTTGTGCATCATACCAGGAAACCAAGTGACCATTTACCAAGCACCGACTCTGTGCTTAGAGCTGGAGCAAGTACTGACTCCTCACGACCCTTTCTGACACTATTAGTTTTGTTCTCATCATACAGAGAGGAAACTAAAGGCTGAGATTTAAGTGATTAAATCTCAGGTCACACAGGGAGTACGTCAAGGACCTGAGATTTGAACCCAGGCCTGTTTGGTTCCAAGATCATTCTTTTCGACATCCCACTCTCCGTGCCATGGTAGCCGGCCCCTGTGAAGGCCCCCAGTAATCCTTGACCACTCCCTTATGTTGATCCCTCCCAGACTGCACCAGGATTGGTCAGAGGGACCAGTAGAATACCACGAAAGTGAGGGGGGTGCTGTCTGGGACCAGGGCATCAAAGACATGGTGGCCTTGCTCTCAGACACTCGCTCTGAGAACTAGATGCCAAGTCACGAGTACTCTCCAGCAGCCCTGTGAAGAGGTTTATGTGGTGAGTAACTGAGGCCTCCTGCCAACTGCCATCACCAGTTTGCCAGCTGTGTGACAGAACCACCATGGAAGTGGATCCCCAGCCCCAGTCAGGCCCTTAGATGACCGCAGCCCCAGCTGACATCTTGAGTGCAACTTCGTGAGACACTGAGTCCAACCAGTCAGCTAGGGCACTCTCAGAAACTGTGAGATAATAAACGTTTATTTTTGTTTTTAGCTACTGCTTCTTGAAGTAATTTGTTACGTAGGTCTCTATGGCTAATACAAGGCCCAAGTTCTTGAAATCCAGACGGGTTTTGTTCTGAGCTCTCTCTATGTCGGCTGAGGGGCTCGTCAGGCCTTGACCCTGTGAAGCCCGTGTTCCCTTCCAACTAGTTAGCTGCCCAAATCCAGAGTTGGCGCCCCAGTAATTCTAGAACATTCCTCGTTCCTGAGTCACTTCCCACAAAGAACAGAAATACCTTTCAGCTCTTATCCCCCACTCTAAAACCATCAGTGGCTCCTCGATGCCCATCAATACTTCTCTCAAGCCCAGACTCCTTAGAGGGCACTCACCCTCCCACTTCCCCACATCTTAGCCCTCCAGTCTCATTTCTCATTGCTCCTCAGGTTGAACCTTTATGCCTGGTCGAACCTAGGTGTTCACTACTTCTCTTCTTGGTCTGCTTGCTTGTGCTGCTTTCTCCTCATCATTTGCAAATGAATGAACAGATACACACTGAGAATCTGCTAGGTACCAGGAGCCTTGATGATGGGTACTTCGTATGTGGTGTCTCCGTTTGCACAATAAGCCATTTTTACAGAGAAGGAAACTGAGGTTAAATGACCTGCCCAAAGTCTCAGGGGAAGCAAGTCATGGACTTAGTACTGATAGAGTCAGGTGATTTTCCACTACACAATATTGCATCTGACTCACATTTCTATGGAATTTTACAGTTAATAAAGCCCCTGCCTATTATAATTTGTATTGAGCTTCCCAGCAACCCAGTGTGGTAGTTGGAGCAAGAATTGCTCACCCCATTTCACAGACGATAAACCTCACATGAGGAAGAGAATTTGTCCTCAGGGGGATAAGTGTCAGAGATGTGACTCCAACTTAACCTCTGTCCCCAGACCCACTACTCTTTCCTCTGCCTTCTCTTTGTACCTCTTCCTAAACCTACCATAGATTTTTGCATATAATTCATGCCCAATGCATATTTTGGGCTGATTACTTTTTTAAATGTATTCTTTGGCAAATGGTGCAAAATGGGGTCTGGCGTCTGGAGAATTATCTATAATGACAGAGTAAATTTCAAAAAGAACTTAGAGGGGTAGCAGGAAAGTATGAGGGCAGACTTCAGGAGGAACTTTCTGATGGAAAGGGCTGGTCGAACAGTTCCCTGACTGTTGAACAAAGGAGATGTGAAATTAACTGTGCCGGGGAATCTCCAAGAATGCCCCACCCTTGCCTGGGTCCAAGGAAGTACTGTTTATTCTTAGAGGCAGGAAGATGGACAACATGAGCCCTGGCAAGCGCAGTGAGCCCAGCCAGCATCCACGACGCTCCGATGTGGGTGTCCGTGTTATCCAAGTTGCTAGAGCAGAGCAGAGGAGCAAAAAGATTGTCCTCAGGACTCCAGCTGATGAAGGAGCTGTTCTTCAAAGAGGTTCTCTGAGGACAAAGTCCAACAGGACCAGGCTCCTTGGGCTTGTCGAGGCCTCGCAGGTTGTCTTGCCGGTGCACCTGTCCTTAGATACACTACCATGCTCCAGTAGGCACTCGGTAAATATTTGCTGAAGGATTGAATGAATGTTATATAAGGGGATCGCGGTGGCCTTCTCCTGTCTCTGCAGGCTTCTAATAATATTTCATCCTGTCTTGGAAAGCCATTCCAGTTCTGACTGCCCTTTGTTTTCAGGGATTCCTTCTGCCCTCTAACCCCATGCCAACCAAATCCAGTGGATGGTTGTTCTGCCTTCTGTGGATGACTGGTCACCACCCCCCCCCGCCTCCCTCCACAACCCAGCCTGTGATCATCTTGACCTGGGTTCTTAAAGCAACTTTACATTCAGATTCAGAACCTACTTGGAATAAGAGATGCAAAGAGACTCAAGTACAGCACAGAAAGCAACTGGGTGTAGGGTGCCCTTGTGCATTGGGCTTTCTGTGGCTGCGCCTCCTTTTCAGAGGCCACCCTAGGGTGTGTGTATGCCTGATGGTGGGGATGAGAGGGCCGTTCCCAGATCACAGCGTAGAGTGGCACCAAAGCCTTCATCTGGGAGCTGGGGTGAATTCAGGACCTTGAACACGTTCTTCCTGCTCCGGGTCCTGGGCTCCTCACTGTGAATGAGAGGACTGCAGTCCTTCACTCTGTCTTCCACTCAGCAACTGTTTCCTGAGCACCTATTATGTGCCAGGTCCTTTGATGATGCAGCAGTGAACAAAATTCCGTTTCTATAATCATGGAGCATGTGTAGAGGGGAAGGCAGATGAAAACCAAGTAAAGCGGCGAGCAAGTAGGTAACAGATGTCATGTCAGAGAGATGAGGGGAATGAAGGTAAGTAAGCAGGGTAAGTGGGGGGCAAATGAAGTGGGCCTGCCTTAGATAAGGTGCTTACAGAAGACATTTCCCAGGTGGGGAGGGACCCGAATGAAAGGAGCGGTAGGCCCTGCATATATCTGGAGGAGTGGAACTGAAATGCAAAGGCCTTTAGAGGGAACCCATTTGGTGTGTTTAAGAATAAGCAAGGAGGCCAGGTGGGGACAGAGGGCAGAATGTAGCCAGGGGCTGGGCTATGCTAATGACCTTGGATTGTATCCTGAGTGACTGGGGAAGCCACCAAGGCACAGAGAGCAAGGGACTGGCCTGGTCTGACTTGTGTGTTAGAAGGATACATTGATCCCAAGTTATATGGAATTGGGCTTCTTCCAGCCCGAGGCTAAGCGGATCTGGCTTGGTAGGGCAGGGTGTGGGATAATCCCAAAGCCAGGTCCTACGTGAGAGGCAGACGTTGTGATCAATGCCAGGGCAGACCGACCGATGGAGCCTGCCTGCTCATGTCTCATCCTGCCTCTGCACTTGAGCTTCAGCCCCAGACTTCGCTGGGGTGTAGGAGCACTGAGCTCACTGACAACCCGCACGCCCCAAACCATAGGCCACAGCGGTTGCTAGGTCGGGGTGTAGGAGACTAAGTAAGGGGTTAAATGTTGGGTGTCTCAAACACTCTCAAGTGATGTGTTTTTCCCTCATTAGCAAAATCCTTCCTCTTTTCCTGCCTGTTTTCTCTCATGTCCCTCATCCCCATCTTTATTCTGTTTAAAAAAATTCCTTTTATCCTTATCTATCCATCCGCCAAAGATTGCATAGCATCTCCTTAGAAGCAGAACCTTATGAGATGGGCCCCCCGGCCCATAGAAAAGCTCAGACACTAGCCTTGGGTCTCAGGACTAGAGTCTGTATCAGAAGTCAGGCAGTGTGACTGGAGTCTCGTTAGGACATCTCCATTTTACTGTCTCCCTGGAGGTCCCAGAGAGCAGCATGCTGTGATAAGATGTAGGTCCAAAGCTCTCTGGGAACAGATTTGGGAGCACCGATTCTCCTGCAGAGGTGGGAGGAGCTGTCAGGGAGGCTTCCTGGAGCAAGGGGTATTTGAGTAGGTTTAGGAAGGTGAGTGGGATTTTTCCAGCAGAGAAGAGATGTGGGAGTGGGGGTGGGGGCGTGTGAGGAAGTGCTAAAAGCAAGAGGGCTGGGAAAAATCCGTGGTGGTTTTGGGGAGCAATCAGTCAATTATCTAAATGAAATACCAAAAGGGATTACCTCAGTGGAAAAATCAGACACACTGGTTGTTTGACCCAATCCTGTAATTTTTTTTAAAGTAAATGTCACTAAATAAACAGAATAAATACAGATAATTTTCAGGTAATAGATGAGATTAAATATTTATATTACGTTCAGGTCAAAGGGTAAATAAGATGTGGGTGGAGATAGAGGAGAAGGTTGGGGTCAGGGCTGGGAATTTCCTGTTTAGACAGAACGGTGTCTGGTCAGTTGGTGATGTTTGATCCTGAGAGGAAAAAAAAGATTGTGAAACCTGGTTGAAAGGATCCAAAACACTCCACTCAACTGGAAAACCTCCTCTCAATTCTCCTACTCCGTTTTCCTAGACATGGTTCATTAAGAGTATTGAGTGAAGAAGGGGTTTATAAAGAAGAAATCCTGATTCATAATAATAATACCTGGTATGTATGCCACACCTTTCTCCCAAGACGCTTAGATTGCTGTAGGAATGTTACACCAATCATTCCTCAGAACCTCATCCCTGCCTTCCTTGCCCCCAAACCTGCAAAACCCAGAGAGAAAGAGGTAACCCTGGGTCCAGCTTCTGTGGCTGGCAGAGAGTTCGGTGGGATCTGCCTGGATGTTTAGGCCCTGACTTCCAGGTCAGGTCCCAAGGCTCTGCTCTTTGCTCCTTTCACCCAGGCCTACAAAAGAACACTAGACATTTGTCACTTGTCACCCCACACCAGCCGTATTAGAAAGGTGTCTACCTTTTCTAAAAATGTCCAAAAAAACAAAATACGATGACCTTCTTTGAAAGAGGTATCAGAGAGCCAGTAAAGTGAGGAAGTTCTTCTTGTTCCCCGACTCAAATCTCTCCAGCTGTAGTGGAGCTCCATTCTTTTCGATCTTGTTTGCTTTGATATCAAGATCAGGTATCTTGTCCCTACCAATTCAAAGAGGTATTTGTGTGCAGATTTAAGGTCAGTGTGATTTCAGTGAATGAATGTGACCACCACACTGTCAAACGTGAAAACGGTGTCTAAACACACAGGTGTGAAAGATGTTTCTACTAGTAAGAAAAAAAGATTGGGATTAACCTCTCTGCTTTACCTCTTACCGGTAACATCATCTTAAACACATTTCTTTATTTCTCTATTACTCTGTTCTTAGCTTTGAAGCAAAGTAATGCCAGCCCTACCTATTCCACAGGGCTGATACGACAATTGAGATGATTAGTGAATGTGCTTTTCAATCTGGTCAGGACGATGTAGATGAAAAGGATTGCTGCTATGTCTTTTGAAACGTGGGGATGTATTGTCTGTGGGCTTTCACATCTTGAATGCCTATTACTCAAGTCTCCTCTTGATTTTAAGTAGGAAACAGAGGAGTGGGAAGTGGAAGGAATGATAAATTGGACAGGGCAGCTTAGGAAGGTCATAAAAAGACGACTGAGCTTTAAAAATTAGGAGAAATGTGATTGGTCTCACAGCCGGGGAATAGAATTTCTTGTCCAAAACAATATTTTCAAAGGAAAATCATCCTAGTTTCTTACTGACGTGCAAAATCGCCTCCTGGTCTTCCCATGGGGTCTCTGCCCCGTTATCTCCCGCTCTCATCACCAGTCTGCTTTCCTCCCCTTTCCCTCTCTCCCCCACGCCCCTCAAAGAATTCTTAAGCTGTTCCTCCTACCTCTGCAATCACTTCTCTGATGCTTTGGCTCAGATGTCCTGGAAAGAATCACCAATCATTGGTCCTTGATGGTCGAGGATAAAGAGAATGGAACTAATTTCCAACAGGTTCCCAGAGCTCAGGCCTCACATTTATGCCTTTCTCCTACCTGAGATTTCTGCATCCATCATTCATGACAGTTGCTTGCATGGGGAGGCATCTTCCAAATCTGTAAATCCCAGGTGTTCCAACAGGGAGAGCAACTTGCCTACAGCAACTCAACACATCTAGATGTCTATCTTGACATATATGCCTGCTACATTGAAGGCATATCTACACACAAATTAGACTTTACCCATCCAACCTGAAGTTGGTTATTCCAACAGCTCACTCCTTGGGCCCCTTCCCCCATCACCGCCACACCAAACATGAAACGCTAAATTTCATACAGTCTCACATAGAAAAGATATACTAAGAGACAGTATCAAACCTTCCAGTCTTCCTTGGTTGTTCTGAAACGTGGATTCTTATAGATCTGGAAACAACTAAAGATGTTTCCTAGCTTGTTCTCCAATTTTCAGTCAATGCTCCGTTCAAATAATCTCAGGAAGGGGATTGTATATGGTTTTGTATAGGAGTTACTACAGAAGGAGAGTTTGCAGTTTCCTTGGGTCACCTGTTCCAGTACTTTGCATTCTGACTTTTTGGCAAAACTTCATAATAATAAGGAATCTTCTGTATTGGCTGCTCAGCATCCATTTCCTCATTTTTTTTTCCTGATAGTGCCACCCAATTTTCATATGGCAGAGTTACCCCTGGGTGCAGCTTCGGTCTCATAAAGTGCTGTTCTGGTCTAACCAAGAGGTGGGTCCACGCCCCAAGCGATGCCACTGGATTCCTCTCCTGGAACTTCCAGTGAGTGGGCAGGTTCGGCCATGTTGGTGTGCTCTGGAGTGGGTGTCTGTCCTGCTACACAGACGCCCTCCCCTATTCTGGATCCAGCCTTTCTTCCAAGCTTTTCTCTGTTCCCCCGAACCACCTATGTCAGCTCCCTAAATAATCCCCAATTCCCAATCCCCAAGTGGGTTTTCTTTCTGTTTGTGTGGTTTGACTTTTTCACCCTTCAATCTGCCAGTGCTCATTGTGTTTACTGCTAATGAAAGAACATTATTTAACTTTACAATGCTTATTCTTTTCCCAGACAAGAATATTCCCACCCATGGCCCCAACATAACACCCCGATGTTGGAATTTAAAAATCGGATTTTAAGCCCCTGATCCTTTCCCCCATTTCCAGATCCATAAATCCAAGTGGATGAGGTTTCTCCCCCAGGTTGTGCATAGCCATGTCTCATATCTGAGTCTCATACATTTTTTTTAAAAAAGATTTTATTGGGGAAAGGGAACAGGACTTTATTGGGGAACAGTGTGTACTTCCAGGATTTTTTCCAAGTCAAGTTGTTGTCCTTTCAATTGTAGTTGTGGGGGGCGCAGCTCAGCTCCAGGTCCAGCTGCCGTTGTTAGTTGCCGTTGTTAGGAGCACAGCCCACACCATCTCTTGTGGGACTCGAGGAGTTCAATTGGCAACCTTGTGGTTGAGAGCCTTCGGCGTCAGGAACACGGAGCTCCAACCACCTGAGCCACCGGGCCGGCCTGAATCCCATACATTTCTTCAACAGATCACTTTTCATGCTGTACTAGGTACCAGTCACCACACTGAGTACGAGCCACAGTTCAGTGTGGGGCATAGAGAAGTAAACTCTTCATTGAACACGTGCTAAGTGCTGGACCGGGAAAACAAAGGCGACTCCTAACCCCAGCTTTAGGAAAGGCTTCTTCAAGAAGATGCTACCCGGGGAGAGCCCAGAGGTGAATTGGAGTTAGCCACAGCTAACAGCAGGGTGTGGAATGCAGAGAAGAAAAGGACTCTTTTGGTTTACCACTGGGGATGATTTTTCTTTCCTGCTTCTTCCCTTCCATCACCTCCTTCAAACGCAGGAACTTCAGGAAAGAGCAGCAGCTGTGTCGTTGGGAAGGGGCTGGTTTAGTGAGGAGATTACAAGGACTACTGCTACCACTAACATGACGGGGTGTGTCTTAAGTTCTGGATCCTTTACTGAGTGCTTCTTAAAACCCTCTCATTTAATCCTCAGTTAGCAGGGAGGTGTCTTATTTGGAAATACAGCTTGAAGAAAAGAATCGAGCACCCCAGAGAGAGCATGGCTGCTGGGTTGGTTATTCTGACGAGAAACTGTAGCTCCAGGGGACGTGAGAGAGGGCAGGGTGGAGTCTCATGAGCAGTATGGCTTAGATATCAACCAGGCCCGATGTCCTAGGACAATTCAGGGTATCTGTCCTTCAGGTGATTGTCATTTTCAGAGAGGTTTGCTTAATATCTTTCAGAAGATCCATTCACAGAATGGACTCTTTGGGGAACCAAGGAAATGTGGTCAGAAGTAGGTTGGAGGGTTGCCAGATGGTGTGACTATAGGAAAGATTTGTGTGTGGGCTGCTGAGGATGATGGGAAGACCCTGAAATCTTATCAGACCTTCTGATTCTAGAAACCCCTGTGAGCTGGGACTCAAATGCAGGCCTGAAGATGATTTATTTGCTTGTTTTTTTTTTAATTTTTTAATTATTTTATTGGGGAATATTGGGGAACAGTGTGTTTCTCCAGGCCCATCAGCTCCAAGTCGTTGTCCTTCAATCTAGTTGTGGAGGGCGCAGCTCAGCCCCAAGTCCAGTCGCCATTTTCAATCATAGTTGCAGGGGGCACAGCCCAGCATCCCATGCAAGAATTGAATCACCAACCCTGTTGTTCAGAGCTCGCTCTCTAACCAACTGAGCCATCCAGCTGCCCCTGCTTGTTTGCTGCCTCTCCCCAGGTCATGAGAGTCATCAAAAGTCATTGTGGCCATTGCGCCACCTCTTCACCTCTTCAATTGGACCAAAGTCTATCATGATGGGAAATGTCTCCAGGGAAGCAAATTTGGTTTCTCTGGAACCCCATGCTTTGGTTTCTTTCCCATGCTTTAGAGCTAGGAAATCCTCCCAAACTTCTCTCTTGGGGGCAGTTTTCATTTTTTCCTTCTTTCTTGGTCATTTGTGAATATGAAAGTCATGCTAATTAATTCATTAAACATTTACTGAGCATTACCATATAACACCATGCTAAATTAAGGGGGCACCGAGATGGAGAAGTCAGAGACTCACCCGTTCTTGAAGGTCCAACTGCCCACAGGCTGCCAGGCCACGCACCAGGTTTCTGATTTAGTGGCTCACTCAGCCTCGCCTCTCACCCAAACACAGGATTCAGTTACAGTTGTGGCCCCCTGACAGGATTTGATTACATTTGGGTGGTTCACAATTCCCTTCCTTCCTTCAGGGGCTGCTGTGGGGAGCACAGTTATGTCCGGACATTGGTGGACAGCGGGCGACTTCAGAATCCTAGAGATAGATCTTCCCTTCCCTTCTAACAATTCTCAGCCTGCTTGCTGATGAGAAATCTCCCTCCTTCTGTGTAGGGATTTGATACTTACTAAAATACTACTAAAATACTAAAATAGTTACTAAAATGTAAATCCTTGTAAGAGAGGTCTAATTTATGCTCTGATCAGTTGTAACTGATGTTTATGTAATCGATGATGTACTAAGAATCCTTTGCTTACTTTTATACACACAAGTATAAAAGTAACACATAATCCCTTTAGAAAATGTGGTACTTACAGAAAATGCATAAATAAGGAAATAAAAATCACCCATGTTCTTATAACTCAAAGACAACGGTGGATGGAGTTTTGTTCTAGTTTTTAACAGGCGTATTACCTAGTTTCCTGAGAGGAACAATAGTGTGTGGAGCAAAACCCAAAATCCACGAGCCAGGTGCTAAGCCAGTTATTAGCTCTGTGACCTCCTACCAATGACTAACTTCTTTCTGCCTCAGTTGTTTCACCTGCAAAATGGAGTCGGTCATGGTGTGTAAGCTCCAGGCTGTTGGCAAGGTTTAGCGAGTTAATAGAGGCAAAGTGTTTAAAGCACTGCTTGGCCCAAGAAATGGCAATGTTAGCATTGCTGCTGTTGTTATTGTTTTGTAACGCGCATGAACCTAGCAGTTGCACTCAGAACCTAAGAGACAAACCCTGACCAAGTCCACCCCAGGGCCTCAGACATACGCACATCAACACACCTGGAGAGACCCCCCCAAACTGGAATAATATATACTCTACATACGTGTGCTATTTGGTATCTCGCTTTATTCACTTGCCGTCATGTCTGAGCACTTACCATTACACGATGGCATAACCACACAGAGGAATTCTACACAGTCAATAAAAATGGTTTAAGAGCTGGTCTTCTGAATGCAGGTTTCTTTTGTTTGTTTGTTTTGTTTTTGAATAGGGAGCAAGCTTGAGGCTGCAGGTCCTGGAGGCAAGAGGCGGTTCTGCAGGCTGCCAGGAAGTCCTTCTCGTGCCCACACCCATGGCCCTCTAGAACCTGGCTCTCACACACCCACTCGCCATCATTATCCCCTTCCCGACTGCTCTCAAGACTACTGATTGGAACACCCCTTCCTAGCTTTCTGGCAGTTCCTTGTCATTGACCTCTGCTTGTCTTTCCTCGTCTACCCCCTCCCCCACCCCTTCTTAAAGAGGAGAGCCCCTCGGGGTTCTCCCTGGGCCATCTCTCATCTCCTGTCTGTACAGCCCCCCAGGCTTCCTCCTTGACTGCAGAGCCTTCAGTCATCACTCACACACCCTAGACTCCCCAGGCGTTTCCTCTCCCGACCTCTCCGCTTGGCACTCTCCCACGTCCCAGTCAAACTCCATATGTCCAAAGTGGAATTCATTGTTTCTGACCCAAACTTGCTCCCCCTTCTGAGTCTCTATTTCCGTACATGCCATCTTCTTCCACCAACTTCTCAAGCGGGAGACCATCGTATGTTTTCTTTCCCTTCTCCTTCTGTGTCCCATCAGTGTAGTAACTTTTTCATAAAATTTTATGTATTCAATTGAAACTAACATCATCCAACGACTTTGATATTAAAAAGGTTTTTTTTTTTTCCTTTAAAGAAATGTAGGAGATGGTAGATGGCCATTTTAGGTTCTTCATATGTTTTTAGTACCAGTGACCGGAGCCACTGTTGATGGCAACCCAAACCCAGGCTCCTTTCCCTCTTCCAGCAGGATCCAGTTTTGTTCATAGGTCCACCCCATCTCCACTCAGAGGGCAATTCTGATTCATCTAAGCCAGCACTTTTCAAAGTGTGTTCATGGGACCCTCCCGTGGCGTCTGGGAGGTTAAAACTATTTTCATACTAAGCCATTATCTGCCTTTTTACTTTCATTCTTTTATGAGTATACACTGTTTTTTTCCAGAGGCTAACTGTCATGTGATATTGCAACAGACTGAATGCAGAAGCAGATATGAGAACCCAGCTGTCTTCTATTAAGCTAGAAATTAAAAAGATTTGCGAGAATATGGAACCACGCCACACTTCTCACTAAACTTTAAAAAATAGTTACTTTTTCATAACAAATAGGTTATTCATGTTAACATGCAATGACGTTACTATTATTTTAAAATAAATTGGGAAATAAATATTTTTTAAATTTCCCAGTATTAATTTATAATGCAATACCCATCAATAGGTATAACCCACCTAAACAAAAACTCTCTGGGGTCCTCAATAGTTTTTTAGAAGTTTAAAGGGATCCCAAGTTGGAAAAGTTTGAGAACCACTGGTCTACTTTGATGACAGCTATTGGTTATGTAAGTGACCCAAATTAGCCCAATCAGATTAGATCATGGAAAGATTTATATTCCATGTCTGGGAAAGAGATTTCTCTGCTTTCTGTTCTTGAATGTGGAAGCTTTTAGTCTCCATTGCCACTGGTAACCTCTTACAACCACGAGGGAAAATATGGAAGATGTGGATAGTAATTCAGAAAGAAGGAAAGACCTCAGGACTCAGGGATGTCATCAAGCTGCTGATGTGACCGTGTCTGAAGCCGCTCTCTGCTCTTCCAGTGACATGAGAAGATAAACCCTTTTATTGATGGATCCAGTTTGAGTTGGGGCTCTCCACTACTTGCTTCTGAAAGCCATCTAAACTGATATAACACTTGGAAAATGAGGAGGTGGCTTCCACATGTTGATGCCAAACTTCGGAGGACATTTTACTCTACTGTATAATCTATAAACCACCACATTAGATGATCCGTAGAGGCTTCTCCAAGCATGAGGAACCACCAAGAAGGAAGAAAGGGCCTGAGAGGGAGGGTAGTAGCGAGTGGAGGTTCTGCCACATAGAAGGTTCACCACATGTAGACTTTCTAGTGCAGAGAGTAAGAGACAGATGAGAAATAGGGGACCCCATGGAATTTGTAGCCAGGCCCCTTGAGTGACACCCCTTTTCCTTGCCTCTAATCCTCCACTTTTCTAGCTTTCTTCTTTGTAAACCAAACTGTCAACATCTGTTCGGGTGAACTGACTTATGGTGACAGCTGGGAAATGCTGCCGCACTGCTTGACAAATGGTAGCTCAAGCCTCAGAGCCCTGGGACAGAGGAGAGACTTCCACCCCCCAATATTCATGCCACCAAATGGAGAACAAAGGGGACGGGTTGGACGAGAAGCACCTGTGGCCCTTGGGTGACTGTCTCCAGTATCTTCTCTTCCTGTCAGCAATTGTACTAGTCTCTATTTTGTCACTTTGTTCAGGATTTTCAAAGGATCTTACAGACACATTTGGGTGCAGTGGGTGGGATGCGAACACGGTGGAGAAATCATTTCTCATACATTTCAAAATAGCATTCTTGCCGGTCTAAATAGTGTTCTTGACTGCTTAAAATAAGTTTGGTGTCAAGAGGCCATAATTGATGCCTTTCTTAATAGGACAGTCTATCCCTAGTAGGTATTTCCTGGGAGTGCTGGAGTGACTATAGGCAGATATACGGGTATCTTGGGTTGAAAATCTCAGTGAGATCGTACAGAAACTGCAAATCATTTGTCTGATTTTTTACTTTCTTTTTGGTGGGCAGCAAAGTGGGAGAGGACACAGGAAAAGAGCTTGGGGGACTTAACAGGACAAATTGGACTTTTTTTTCTAATAAATTGCAAGTAGGACACTAACGGTCTTTCTTGTTAGAAAGAGATCAAAGTGGGATAGAAGCTTTTTGCACTGTTTTTTTTTAAAACATAAAACTGCTACAAAGACACAAAGCACACTAGACTTGGGATAAACCCTGGGGAGACTTAATGTCCAAGTTAGGATAATCAAAAGGAGTTTAATTTACTCAATTCTGGAATAAAACCAAGGCTACATTCAGCAATATTTGAAACCAGTTAAAAGGTCAGTGAAGGAGATGCCCGGTTGCATTTAGATGTTTGCATCTCTTAATGTTTTACGTTGCACATTAAATCAAGTTCCTTCTTTTTTAATTAAGAAAAAAGAATTGTCATGCGTAATCATTTTATATAGTTTTTAAGTTTTTAAAAAGCACAGGGCATGGAAAAAACATTTTCTAATCTTCATGATTTACTTCTTCACTCTCACGGGTCCTCAAAGCCAGAGAGTGTCTGTTAGTGAATTAGAATAAAACCACAGGGTAATTACTTTCTGGGCTACCAACGCAACATGAGTTGCTTTCCGTTGTGAGAATGCTGAAGAGTTGCCACAAAATTAAACCAATTAGGATAATAAGGAGGAAGGAGAAGATTAAATTTATTTCCATCTGATTTAACTTATTAATTTCTCAGGGGAGAAGGATTTCCCTGCTGTTGACCTCCATGTTTTAACCCATGAGCCCCTTCTGTCCTCAAGATGTGCTTGGAATTTAATCCAGATCCAAAAGGCTGGGTCTTTTTGGTTGACTCAAAAGCCTCAGACGTCAGGAAATAGATTTGCGGAATGAGAGTCAGCGAACAAGTTAGTCAGTCCACAGATTTGTTTGGAGCCCCTACTATGCGCCAAGCATGTTCTTACAGTCTGGGGATTCTGGGTGAGCAAGTCAGGGCTCCCCATCTCCAAAAGGTTATGCTCTAATGAAGTAATACAGATAACAAACACATAAAGAAATCAGTGAAATAACTGATAAATGCTATAAAGATAATAGGATAGGGCAATGCAAGAGAAAGTCACTTCCCAGCAGCTAGGACAGCATGGGCAAATGCCCTGGGGCAGGGACACACTTGGTGTGTTTGAGAGAGAGAAATCCCGCACGACTAAAGGCTAGGGCAGGACGCATACTGTGCTGTGCCCATCTCTTCTTCCTTTACTATTTCACTGTGGCCTTGCAGCCAAACCTTCCCAACTTTTCTTTTGTCTGGTGAATGGAGAAGCTTACTATACAGAAAAAACACCCAGGAGGGTATCTCAGAGCGGGCGCTGTTGGTGCTCACCAAATGGTAAAGAAACTGCTGTCCCCTCCTTCCTAGCACCTTAGGAAAAACAGTTTTCTTATTACCTTTAGGCCTTGGTTCACCCATAATTATATTGTTGGGGGTGGTCAGCTCTGCACAGGCTCTCCCACTTCTAGTTCTAGATAATGGAATCCACTCCAGCTAGAGTAGGCTGAAAGGGATCTATTAAGAGGTGTAGATAAATCATGGACCAACGGGGAGGGCTGAAAAAAAAAGCTTCTAGGCTGAGCTTCCAGGAATGACTCCCCAGACCACAAGGCAACATTGGGCCCCTGTGAGAACTGCTGCCTTTCCCATGATCCGAAAGTTGCCTGTGAATCAGGAGGCCACAGCTGCAGCTGGCGGCTCCAGGTCCACATGCCTTGGCTCCAGTCTGTTTCAGTTCAATGGCTACCTCATATTGGTCCTCTCTCCCTTTATAACTTGATTCCAAATCGAAGTCTTGAATGACTGTTCTATCTGGTGAACGGGTCCCAAGTTTTATCCAAAACCTCAGCTGCTTGTGTGTCTGAGAAATGTAGTTTTCGGAGTTCTAGCCTCTGCCGTAGAAGAAAGTCTGCTAGAAGCTGGAATGGGTACCGAGCAAAGCAATTGCCTGAACCTGCCACCCTCACTAAGCTGGGGTCACACCATGTACATTCTGAGCATTGGTGCTTATTTCTGTAATTCCAGCAGCTTTGTCTCCTGTACACAAGGCTGGGACAGCTAGAAACCACAAGCAATTCTCCTTTGCCTTTCCTGCATTCAGGGCCGTGTTCCCCTAGGCGAGATCTGATCTAGGTTGGGCCAGTTTAACCTGACAGAGATTTGGAGGTGCTTGGAGGAATAGCTCATCAACAAAGCTGACGTGTAGACTCTAAGCCCCGAGAGTGGGCAGGTCATGGTTGCTTTTGCTCATTTTCACAACGGCAGTATCAACACAAAGCTTGACATGTGGTAGGCACCCAGTAAATATTTATTGACTACATAGATGAATGAAAAAAGAATAGGGAGAGGAGCCCTTTGGCATTCAATACTGGACAGATTCATTTGAGCCTCTGTGTGTTTAACAAATGCTGATAAGGCTTGATATGTGCCAGGCATTGTTCTAAGTGCTTCATAAATACTCATTTAATTCTCATAACTACTTTGGGAGTATGTACTACTATTAATCCCATTTTAAAATTGAGATACAGAGGAGTCATGTTACTCAGCCAAAGTCACACAGATAAGAAGTGGTAGGACTAGGAGTCCACTGGACTGGGTTGCCCCAAATATCTTCTGTTGTTATAGGACTTACCTATTATTGATTTGGCCCATGTAAATAACCCTAAACATGCCTACTTGTGATAACACAGAGGTAAAAGTATACAATAAGGTACATAGCGTTTGTTGTGCAGTGAAATGCACCTGTCCTTATTCCCTCTTTATACTGCCTCCCAGCCTGTCCCAGTGTCCTCCGGGCCAGGCCTGCTTATGTCTCCTTCTCTGTGTCCCTCCCACCCCTCTGCTGGACTGGGTTTCGTGTGATTATGTTTCCTAGGTGGGCCTCTCGGGTGCCCCACTGAGCCACCAGAAAGCTATGCCTGCTTAAATGAATCCTAACATAGCTGTGGGGTCTGAAGCGGCACCCACAGTCCTGTTCAATCCAGAGAGAGAGGCCTCCAACCACCCTGACTGTGGTGGCATCCCAGAACCCTGTGGTTTTCTCTGGAGATGCTGGGGCGTCCGTGACAGCAGCATGAAGAATCCTGTCTTCCACCATCCACCGGGTCCAGCTGCCATCCTTCTCCTTGACGGGTTTATTTTAAGGTAATGGATGCCTCAGAAAGGCGGAGATGGAGTGCTGTCCAAACTTTTCTGGCCCAGAAGAGCACGGTATTTGCAAGTGCTCTGGAGAGCTGGCTCTTTTTACAGGGGCAGTGTGGATTATTTGCAAAAACAACAGAGACTCCACTGGCATTCTCACCGATAACACTGGGCGTGGGGAAAAAGCATCTTCTTTGCCAGCACAAACAACGGGGTGGGGGAGTAGGAGCAGGGAGGAAGCGTGTGCTGTTTCTTCAGAGTTCATTCCATCCATTCCCCTGCCTCCAAGCAGGCCAGCTGTTCCCAAGCTTAGACGGACCTCTTGAGGCACCTACCTTCCATGAAGTCACCTGGCAAGGAGGAAGGCCTTCTGATATCTAACTGCTGGCCCTCCTGCTTCAGGACTACCCACTCCGTTTTTCATGGAAGTCTAACCCAGTGTGCTTCAGATACGGTGGAAAAGCCAACCAAGCGTGGATCACTGCCCCTGACGAAGGACTTCCCACACCGTGAGGGGAGTGAGGCTCCCTGTGCCCAGGTTTGGAAGAGCCCCTGTGACCCTAATGCAGACCCTGTGGGTTCTGAGCCCATTAGGTCTTTGACCTTCGTCTCTCTGAGTCACAAAACTACTCCATCCCTTTGGAGCACAATTTTTCCCTTGAATTTTTTTCTCCCTTTGGTGTTTACATGAACTGGTTGAACCCGTCACGTGGTGAGTTTGTGTTTATATTTGCCGAAGCGCCACCCGGGGAAGTTCTGTTTGTATAGAGGTCACCCTATCTCTTGGGCTTGGCTGTAGCCCCACACCGGGGTTTCAGCAGCAGTAGCTGAGCACAAAGAAGGGCAACCCTCTCCCTTCTCACTGCTCTCTCTGCCCCAGGTTTTAGGCTCCTGGTTCCAATGGCTCCATGCCTCCCCGAAGAGGAGGAGGAGGCGGACTCTTAGGGAGAGTGGGGACATCTTCCTCCCTCCTCATCCTCAACCCAACCCAGAATTTTCCCAGGACTTGTCTGTCTCCTTTTTTGGAACTTAACTGTCCTCCCTGGTCTTAGAGGTAGACCTGGGTGGGTAGATTAGATGGTAGAGTTTAGAAATGAGCTGCTCTGTGGCCAACCTCCCTTCTACCGGGCTGACGATATAGTCAATATTCTAGGATGGCTGAGACCGTGGACTTTGGAGCTAGACGGAACTGGGTTGGAATCATGCCTTTGCCAGTTACCATCTGTGTGGCCTTGGACACCTTTACAGCTCAGTTTCATCATCTTAAATGAGTATAGTAGTACTTAGCCCTTAAGACTGTTAGGAGGATTAATTTAGTTCATGCATACAAAATGTTTTTAATTATGATGATGATAATGATGGTGATGATAATGATAATGATAATAATATCATAGCAGTTAGAATTGGCAGCTTTCCCCCATCCCTGTTTCCCTCCTCTAGTAGAGCAGTGTATCTCAACATTTTTTCACTGTAACTCCCCTAAGGAGTTTTAGGCATTGATTTCCTTATCATTCCCCCTCCTCCTCCATATACTCTGTATCTGTTCATGTACTGTGACTCTTTGGAGGCTACAAATCATTGTAGTATCTAAGACTTTTTATCTCCCTCAAGAAGCAGTTTTCATGATATTACCTCAGTAGAGAATGCATGTCTTAGAGAGAGGCTCTGCTATTCGGGAATCATGTAGGTTATTATTAAAGTCTTTTGATTAGATGGAGAAGCAAGTAAACCCCAGTGTAGTCACTTTGTGAGGATGGCTGTTCACAAGAGAGAGTCCCCAAAAAACCAGATGCTTGTCACACAATAATGGGCACCCACTGACCATAAAAGTGGGGCCAGAGCCTTTACCCACTGTGGTTTAAGTTGTACCCCTTTTTTTCTCTCCCCAATTTAATGTTTGTCTTTGGGGCAAGTCTTCCTGGTAGGGGAACCAGAGGATCCATATTCACATGTGCTCATGGGACTGGAGCCCATTTTTCTACTGTTGTCTTTAATACATGTCAATGACCAACGTGCTGATATTGACCCGCATCTATAGTTCTACATGGAAGAGTAAAACATAGGGGTGATTTAGGGAACTGAGACCTCTTTGTATGGAAAGGAGAGGAGGGTTCCTGAAGGAGAGTAGTATTCAGGACACAGAGACTTGAAGAAGTGAGTGCTTGAGGCCACGTGAAAGATCTGAATGCAGGTTGGTCAACTTAGGGATGAGGCAAGGCGCCTTTACGGCTTTATGGCTCTGTACACCAGGCCCTGCACAACTCCAGGAGAGCCATTACATAGACTATTCTGTAAATGGTGCTCCCAGGAGTTGTGCAATATGGCCGCCCTGCATGGATGACCTCTTCCTTGTGAAAGTCTACACTTTAAATGCCTTCCCTTGGGACCTGACTAAAAGAATCAATGCTCACAGTGCACTAGAAGTTTGTCCAGCCCAAATGATCATTTCCTTTTTACTTTCCCCTAACTCTTTAACAAAGAAAGTTACATATAACTGAATCTTGGTGTGTTAGCCTTGTGGTGGCCAAGGAAAAGGAGAGGGACGTGTTGGCCCATCTTGACTCATCCCAAGTTTCAGTAGAGAAGAGATAATGACCTCTTGGAAGGGATATGGTTCCAAATACTTGGGGTGACCAGAAGGTAACCCCAGGTGAAGCCTGTGGCAAGTGATCCTGAAAGGACACATACACAAAATAATGTTGGATCCTGCAAATATTAATATGTACCTAGGCCAAGCTCTCTTGAGAAAGGATGCATCGTTGGGGCTAATTCCTGAGGTATAGTCCTCTGCTGATGGTTTGCTATATGCCAAAGCAGGGTGCTAAGTCCTTAGATTTACATTCTTGGCCCACAATATAGAGATGATGATATGTATTATTTAGCTTCCAGATTTAAAAAAGATGTTTTCCAGGCTGGGTTGGCAATGTTATGTCATGGTCCCTTCTAGCTCTGATATCTTATGGAATCTGCCTGAGAGAATTTTCAGTCAGTTCTGCTTCAGCATGAATGTGCTCCATGAGCTTCTTTCCTGACAGAAAATGTTTCTTACGAAGAAGAGGAGCTTGATGTCCGAGAGAGGAAAAAGCAGAGAAAAAGAAGGTTGGGAACAGGGGACACAAATGCTTGCATTTTATGGCTCTGTCTAGAACAAAAACTTTCTTAGCGTTCCTTCCAATACGACTATCAGCTTTTGACCTTCCCAAATTTTTGAAGTCTTTGCTCTTTTCCCATCTCTCAGCCATTTACCCCTTTCCTGAAATTTTCCCTAGGGACCTTTGTACTTGACGACCTGCCCCTGTCCCCGCTTCCCCTGCCCCGGCTTCTCCACCCGCTGCCTGGTATCAGCCTACTCGTATACAAGAGGAATCAAGTCAGCTGGATGAGACATAATCCTCCCCCCAAAGCAGGATGCATCTTGGGGCTGCGTGTGGGAGAAGAGGTCTGTCGGTGAGGTTGGGGGTGCTCAGATGCTGGCACATGGAGTCATGGAAAGAAACCTAGAGCTGAATTCAGAACCCTGTCTGCAGCTTTGGCTGGGGCCTAACTTGCCATCACTTCGGGCAGGCCATTCAGGCTGACTTGAACCTGCATGGCTTCATCTACAAAAGGAGGAATTTTTGAGATGAACTTTGAGGTTCTTTCTTTAACTGTGGATGTGTTCGGACTTTCAACAAATGAGTTGAAAGAATCACCAACTCCTTCTTCCCACCATGTCTGTGTTTCACTTACCAACAACTTAGCGTTCCCCCACAGCAGCTTTCCAAATGGGGGCTTTCATTGCTCTGTGAGCGAGCTGGCTTTTCTCTTTAACTTTGGCTTGGGCTGTTATTGTAATGATTTTATTCGGTTTCATCCCCATTCCCCACCAACTTTTCACCCTTAGTTCTGAGGGTACTTCCCCATGACCAGCTGGGTGAGGCACCTGAGAACTGAGACCCCGGAGGCTGAAGCCGAGTCAGGACTGAGTTCTCCAAAGAACGTAGGGGGAGGGCACTAATCATTAATGGTATCAGTCAGTTTCCCAAACCTCCAATGATAACTGCATAACTGTGAAAAAAATTCTTCTCCATTCTCCTCCCATCCCAGGCCTTTAGTCAACTAACCTTAGCAAGAAGAACCTCTTTTTTTTCCCAAACTGTGACCACTTGTTGTTTACTTTTTTGGGGTCCATTCACATCTTTATTTTTTCCTGAGCTCTGTGGGCCATGGCAAAACTGACCCAAAGCAACTGGTGTGTTGCTCCATGAGGACCCCACAGAGCTGGGGTCTTTTGTTTTTTGTTGGTCCCAACTGGAGGTAGCTTATGCTTCTGTGGAGGCTGGAGAGTGGGGCCGGGGGGAATTCTTTCTTGGGCTTAGTATGCCCTCCCTGCTCTCTGGACCAGAGAAGAGACTTGAGTGGCAGGACGCATTAACCCTCCAGCCTAAGGTTGGCAGCTTTTCTGTTGCCCCACCTGGACCGATGATTATCTCCTCAACAAAGCAGTATCTACTTCACTTAAGAATCACCTCTTCCTTGTTTAGCTAACACACTTCTGCTTGGGACGTTGCCTTGAACCCCTTTCTCGATCTCTGTCTAGAGAGTAAGAAGTTAGAAGCTAAGTATTGGCAGAAACAGAATATGCTAACCCTTGCTAAAAGTTACATTTGCCAACAAATCCCTAATTCCATAGGAAAAGCAATTTTTAAAAATTAAATTTTGGGGACAACATTGCTTAATAACATTATATAAGTTTGAAATATACAATTCTCTAATACATCATCTGTATATTGCATTGTGTGCTCACCACCCAGAGTCTAGTCTCCTTCTGTATACTTCTCCAAGTATACTTGACCCCTTTAACCCTTCTCATCGTCCCCCCTTACCCTTTACCCTCTGGTAAGCACCATACTGTTGTTTGTGTCTATGAGTTTGTTTGTTTGTTCATTTGTTGGAAAAGTGGTATTTTTAGGACTCCCTCAATGCCACCTATTTGGAACATGCCTAATCTGTAGAAAATGAGGAAGAGAGGGTGTGTGTGTGTGTTTAGGAGGTGGAAAGGTGTGGTTCTAGGAGATGAGAATGTATGTGAATATATTTTACAGAGGAAAACAGGAACTGAAGAAAAGATTCATTAAGAATGGTCAACTACTGAACCCGTTTGGTAAGAAGAGACACATTTTGTGCATCTCTTGACATCTAGGAAGGACTGACCACAATTCACCCTAAACAGAAAGATCCAGGGAACTTTAATCCACTTTGGAGTATAATTATCTTAACAGTCAGCAAAATTTCCCTCCCAGCTTCAGTTTTCATAGCTTTCCTCTTATTTTATTTGGACCACATTGTATTTGAAAGTAGCCTCGCATGAGCTTAGACATGGTAACTCAGGATTGCCTTCAGTCTTCCCTTCCCCAGTTGTGTTTCACCTTGAACCCCTTCAACAACTGGTGCTCAAACTGGGCGCCACCCTACAACAAGCCTTGATAGCAAGAAGGTTGCAACACGGGAAAATGCTTGTGGTATACTCTTATGAAAAAGAAGACATCACAGGACCCAAGAAAGTGAGAATTGGATATTATATTTATTTAAAAAGATACATAGGGGAAGAAACCAGAAGAAACATACCAAAATGCTACCCATGATGAAATTGTGGTTAGGGCTTTTTCTCCCTCATTTCTCCCAAAGTTTTGAAAAGTCCCCTTTTGCAGAGTGTGTATGTGTTGGAAAGGAAGTGGGGTTGGGTTGTATCAGTCATACAGCCGTCATCTTCCCTGCTCAGTGTCTTCTGGATTTAAGAAAGCTGGGTGGGAACCAGGCATTTTTCTGAACAGAAAATCTGTGGGAGGTTTTCTGGTTCAATACCTATCTCCTTTATCTCTAATTTTTCCCTAAGCAACTGTGTATGTATGTGCATGCGTGTGCGCGCGCGCGCGCACACACACACACACACACACACACACACTCCCTTCTACCCCAAGTTACATGCACAGGAAGCATTGAAACATCTCTGGGAGAGGTGTCTATGCACGCACTGTTTAAGGCCAGCCAGCTGGTCTCAACCTCTCTTTAGGCCACTTGAGAGGGTGGGAACTCAGTGGTTGCTGAGTTGGACGTGGGAGAATTGCAGAATCCACTGGTGAATTGCTCCTTTGTTCTCCTCTTAATCTCCTAATCCTGGGGAACAGAGAAAGGAGTTTTCCTGGGACTTGGGCTCAGCCCTCCAAATCCCTCCGTCTTTAACCCTACCCTGAGGGTTGGGATGGGGGAGGGCAGGTGGGAAGACACCGAGAAGAGGGTGGTGTCAAAGTTGTGAAACATTTAGCAATGGCCCACCCAGTGCCTTTCTCAAGGAGCTAGAGTTACACTGACTTTGTGTTAGGACCCCTGCCTTTTCTGGTTCTGGGCCATAGCAGTGCCTTAGCAGTCGCTCTGTGACTCCCTTCCAGCTTCACCTGTCCTCAGCCCACAGCAGTGCAGTGGCTGAGAGCCAGGGAGCAGGGGCAGGCCTTTCATATGTATGTTTGAATCTGAAATTTTCCTCACTTATTAGCCCATCACCATTCCATTAATCAATCTATCCCATGGTCTGCACATGGTGTGTATGTGTGACTTTCTGTACCTATCTGGTTAGAGCCCCATCCAAGGAGGCCAACTTCGTGGTCTAGTTCCTATAAAAACTATTTAGCTTTGCTCAGGTCTGTCGCCCTTGGCTGCTGCTTTCTTAAGCTTGGAAGTAACTTTTGTTAATATGTGCGGCCAGCTGCAGTGGTAACAATAGCTAATGTTTATCAAGCGCTTGATGTTTGACAGACACCGTGTTACGAGCATTATATGTGTTAACCCATTCAGTCCTCAAATCTCCACTTTATGAGGAAGTTCTGTTATTAGCTCCATTTTGCAGATGAGGAAACTGAGGCACCGAGGTAAGGAACTTGCCCAAGACCCCCAAGCTGGAAAGCAGCAGGAACAATATGATTCCAGACTCCACTTTCATCCTTGTGCTTTTGAGCCTACTGCTGCCCTGACGAGGGAGCATACATGACTCAGGGAGACCCATCTCTGACACCTGGAAAGCAGCCATTGCGTACGGAAGGAAGGAAGGGGGCCTTCTGGCCACTTTGGCATCAGAAGGCACCATCTTACAGAGGCCACATCTTTCATTGGTGTTTCCCCATTTATCCCCAGGTACATAGTAAGCATGTTACATTTAACTGAGTGAATGAATCGGTGAGTTATTAAATGTCTGAGTCAGGGATGGTGCTTTACATTCCTGTAGGGGCAGGAGCAGATATGTCTAATATACTCTGCACAAAAGAAGCCCTCTCTGGAGGAAGTGGAACATGGAAGTCGTGTTCTGTTTGCTGTTTTTCTTATTCTTCATTATATCCATCTCTTCCTGCCTACCTTGCACCCACATGTTCATCATCATTTCTTATGATTATTCTCTTGGATATCGTCTTGGTGCTGATGTCGGACTATCTTCTCCATCACCTGGAGAAGACAGCTTTTCCCAAGTCGTTCTCTGGAATTGTGAACTGATTCCTCTCAAGAAGTAGCTTGGGGAAACTTTCAGACATGGGACCGAGGCCGGGGGCTCATCATGCCTATGTGGTTTTTGGCAAGTTGCTTGCCCTCTCTGAACCCAAAGAAGACTCTGTTGCATTCTGGAATTATGGAGGGAGGTAGGAAAAAAGTCCCCAAATTTGGATATTGAAAAATGTCTCTTGCAGTCTGTGGTGGTAAGAGAGGCTGCACTCTTGGGTCGAGGGCCGGGCTGACCTGGAATGTGAGGGGCCTGTATTGATGGATGGACATGGTAAAAGCAGTGTGGGGACCTGGAAAGCTGGTCAAATGGCTTTAAACAGTGTTTCTTAGTGCATCCGGGTTTGTTTTTGCCTTGTGCCAACCTGAGCCACGCTAGCAGAACTCTGTCAGGGGACCGAGGGTGCAGGTGAAGGAGCTCATTCCAAATTTTCGCTGGCGTGAAAGCAAACACATTGCCCTCCGAGGGACACCAGCTCTGCCAGCTCCAGGCTTCAGACGCTGGCAACGGCCATCCAATGTGTCTGACGACTCTGGCATGGGCCAGTAGGGCATTCTGGGTATTGACATGCAAATAAGTGGGGCAGAATGTGTGTGGGTGGACAGAGTGATGATCTGCTTTAGGTTTAGGTTGTTTTTTGCCCAAGGGAACTGTCAATCTCTCCCTAATGCAGTGGCTGAAGAGTAGGAGGGTGGTGGTAGGGAGAGGAGAGTTCAGAGAAAGAAAAAGGAGAAAGAGAGAGAGTAGGCAGTGGGAAACCAGCTGCCGGGACACAATGCCAGCTCATGTTTCAGAGGGCTGCTTGAGAAAGAACTGGGCCAGATCTCAGATGAAGCCTCTGGGCTGCCCAGGCTGCCAGCCACGCAGGCCACGCAGGCTTTCTCTCACACCTGGCCAGCATTCCCTTGTCAGCAGCCTCAACTTCTGTTTTTGTGGCTGCCCTCAGCCACTGCCGTTGACCCTTGTATACAGAAGTAGCCCTGCTCTGCGGACTCTCTGACGCACGTCTCCTGTCTCTCCCTGCTTGCAGATACTGGGCTCAGCACTCACTGGCTTCCCCTTCATCTCTTGTCCAGCTGCTTCACTCAGACTAGTCAGCACCCTGCCCTCAAGGTGTGTAGAGTCAATGGGATGAATGGAAGTCAAGTCTTCTCTAAACATGCCCGGGGACCCCACTCCCTGCTGACATAGAACAGCTCCTGAAATCTCCTTGTTGTCTCAAATATCACTTTAAACTCAACCATCTGTTGAGCACTGTTTTGGTCAGGGTAGGTTCACTGTTTCAGCAGTCTGCCCTCAGACTTTGACGGCTTAGCACAGAAATGTTGATTTCTTGTTCGTGTCTCCAAGGGAGGCGGGTGGTGTTGTCTGGGGTGGAGGTGAGGGACTCCGCTCCATGAAGTCACTCATCCATCAGGTGGCTCTTTTCGTCTATAGCTGAGTCCTTCATGGAGCCTCATAGCCACATGGTGACGGGGGTGAGGGGAGGGAGAGACCCTGCAGGACCCCAGGGGAATTTTTTTTTTATGGTTAGGGTCTATAGGTGGTATCTACCACCCCCTCCAAAATATGTCAGGCTAGAAATACAGTGCCCCAAAGTTAAAAGCCAGTGGTTTGGCGAATAGCTTGTGTTTGAGAGCATAATCTTTGGCATCAGAAAGACTTCAGCTGAAAGCTGAGCCCCACCCTTAGGCATGTGTTCAGACTTTGAAGAGAAGTAACTGACTGTTGGAGGTAAGTGAGGAGGAAGATGGTCAAACTGTGGCCATTCTGCCACCAGAGTGGTGGGATATTAGTCCGGTTGCTTACTCTCTCTGGGCCTCCATTCCTTTTTCATCTGTAAAGTGAGGCTAATGAGGTTCATCAAGTAGTTGTACAGATAAAAAGATGATGTCTTTAAGCCCTTAGCACAGGCCCCAACACATAAGGGCTTCATAAATGTCATCTATCACTGTTACTACTGCTCGCTGTCATTACGGTTGTTACTTCATAATAAATCCTGTAATAGGATGTGGGGACAAAAGTTAAGCCATGTAGAAGTTATCCCCTGCCCTCAAGGTTCCTACAGTCTTTTAAAGTAGACAGCATGTGTCAAGCAGTAATTTCAGTACGTGCCATTCCTTCGTAAAGGGGTGGACATGGCATGGAGAGGAACAAGAATCTCAACTCAGTGATTCAAAGGAATTGGTGGCCTCTGAGATGTAGCTTGAAGAGCAGGGAGGATTTTGAGAGGTGGAGAAGTAGAAAGTGGACAACTGGGGCTGGGACTTAGGAGGTGGGTAACACATTGAGAACAACGGCATAAGGGTGAGCCATGTGGGGTGAAGCCCATGTGGGGTGATGGGGTAGAGCATAGCATATACCTCTGGAGAGGTGCTGGGTCATAGCGGAGGATAAAGGATAGATTTGTTGGAGCCAGATCAGGAAAATAAAACAAAATGAAACTTGACTTTGGCCTGTAGACAGTAATTGGGCCTCCTTGGCAGTCTCTGGCTTTGGTTTGTGTTTGCCTTGAGACCAGCCTCAGCATGTTGTCACTTTCAAAACCCACAAATCATGCTCTTAAAGCAGAGGAGATGCCCAAAGAGAGTACATCCCTTCCCATATCATAAAACATTCTGAACGTCCTTTTTAAGCAGCTGCACTTTCCCTCTGGTGGCTACCATATACTTTTTCTCTACCTTTCTACTCTCCCCTTTAGTTTCTATTTCTCTGCCTCAAAGAGGGTCCAAGCCTTCTCTACCCACTCAGGACTCCTGGACCTACCTCTGGGTCCATCTTTCTCTTAAGTAGAGCAACTCAGTGCTCATTTGCCTTCTCATTATGCAAATGCATGCTTCACCTCTTTTCCGCAAAACAATGATCTTCTCCTAACCTTACCTGAGGGGGCAAGTAAATGGGTTTTCCTCTCTGTCACAGATTAATTGAACCCCAACTCCATGGAAGACACAGTGTGTGGTGGTCTTTAGGGCTGTTTACACACATGGGGTAGAGTTTCCCATCTCTATCTCTTTGAATCCAGACACAGCCAATAATTTGCTTGGGCCAATGAAATGTGAGTAGAAGTGAGGGGTCTCCTTCCTATTAGAGGCTTTAGGAGCTACTGTGGTATTGCTATTCACCATGCTCTTTCTCCTTTGCCCTCTGTCACTGACAGTGACAAATGTTTGAGATGATGGCAGCCTGGGTCATCTCAGATGGGATCCTGCGGGGAGGAGAGCTTGAGCATTACAGCAAATTGGTAATGTACATGTGGTATAAAACAAACCTGTATTGTTTTCAGCCTCTGATATTTGGGGGTTATTTGTTATAGAGCCTAACCTGCCTGTCTGTCCTGACTGATAAGCCTGGAGATTGGCTTGGCTGCATCATAGACAGAGTCATCCTCCCTCAGAGGGTAAAATCCTAGATTGCTGTGCCATCAACTGCCTTCTGATGAGAAGAAGGAAGACTCTGGGCGTGACAGTGAGAAGCATCCCCAGCCCCCTAACAGAGAAGACACCCTAATGTGTGCTCCAGACAAGTTTGGGGGTTGCTGTCAGAGGAAGTGAGGTCATGGGGCAGCTGAGAATGGGCTGTCCTCCAAAGACTCAACCTGGAAGCTTTTGCCTTCCCCCTGTTTATTTCCTGCATGCCTGCACTGCGTGCACAATCGCTCTTCAGCTGTTTGTGCCAAGGGACTTCACTAGAGTGTGAAGCCATCTCAGGAACAAACTTTATGTCGGGAGATGGTTTGTTAGGTTAAACCTGAGGTGCTTGGTTGGGGGCTGGGGAGACGATGGGAATGGGGAACAGTGATTGAAGGGAACAGAGGAAGAAAGAAATCAATGGACGGAGAGGCCTCTTGTAGGGACACGTGATCCCATGAAGATGGTACACAGAGAAGGAGGGAGTGTGGGAGCAGGATTACGTCAATCTTCAGTGCCCCAGAGCTCTCTATGGTAAATCGTATCCACTTTGAATTGACCTCAGTGCTCATTCAGTCATTTAAACTAATACCTATTGGGAGTTACAAGCACTGTGCATTCAGACAGTCCAGACATGGTTCCAGGCCTCTAGGGACTCCCTGACATACGTAAACTCTTGATCAAAACACAGTAGATTAGAACTACAAGTGAAGGGGCATAAGATGGTTAAATTGCAAAGCTCCCAAATTGCTATGGGTCCTGAGAAATGAACACTGATCCATTTCTCTCCAAGTCTCCAAGTAGGAACTTCCCTTTTGCCCCCAAAGCACTCTGAAATGACCCTTCCAGCCTGGCACAGAGGACACTGGGAGTCTGACATCGTAATGCCAGGATTAGAGAGAAAGCTATGTGCTGTCCAAGCAGGCCCAAGCTATTTGCAGTTTGTTACTAAGGCAGGGTTTGCTTTTTATTTTTTTTTGAAACAAACTGAGCAATTTGAGCTTCAGTAAGTGAGAAGAGGGGACACAGAGAAAGCTGTGGGGTGTACAGGTGAGGACAGAGGGGCTGCGAGCATGTGTTGAAACAGCCTGTTCCCTAAAGTTGAAGCTTTGTAGCAGGAGGGGAGACTGACAAATGATATGAGAACACCCTCTCAGCCTCCTGGTTGTATTGCATAGTATAAAGTTGGCTTTTTAGTGAAATGTATGTAGAGCTCATTGCAAAGTTTGGGTGCTACTTGTTTCATCATCCTTTCAGCACCTTCAAAAAGCTAAGAGTTAACGTGCTGCAGGTTCATGTTTCCAGAGTGTGAGGACCTAACTTGACAACCAGGCAAGATTCTGGCTCCGAGAGTCTCAAGCACCCTCGTTCGAGGTTTTATCTGGGCCCAGCTTGCTTGGTCTGAGAGGACCGTAACCGACACACGAGCTGGTGCGCAGTCAGTGGTGGGTCTGAGAAGGGACTGGTTTTCTCCTGCAGTGATGCTGGCAACTCCATCCCTTCCTCGGGAAGATCAGGGAAGGTCCCCAAGGAGGTGAGGCTTGAGCTGTCTTTTCTGGACCAGTGCAGGTGTTTCAGGCAGAAAGCAGTTTTTGAACAGGCACAGGAGGATGAAACAGCCTGCTCAAGTCAGGGAGCTGTGAGCAGATGAGAATGCCTAACGCATCGTGTGCTAAGGCTGAAGGCTTATTTTACCATTTCAAGATAACATGCAGTCTAATAAAATGTTCATGGCTTGGCAATCCCCGTCTGTTTTTCCCCAGGGAGGTCAGTTTGATTTTCATCTTAGTCATGGGATATCTATTCTCAATGTTCTAACGATAGCCTTTGGTTTTAGGGTGAAACTGCCTTACACTCATCCTCTCCCTGATTCTTTCCAACCCAGATACCATTCCATCTCAGTAGGTCTCTCTCTCTCTCTCTCTTTTTCAAAAATTCTAACAAATCTTTTATTGTGATAAAATTGAAATAGTTTTTAAAAAGATGTTTATTAAAAACATAGTTAGCACACTTGTTTATGTTTGTTTCAGGGGTGCGCCATAGTTATTCAACATTTATATACCTAAAGAAGTGATCACCATGATAAAGTCCAGCCACCATCTGACACCAGACCATGTTGTCACAATATTAATGACTACTGTATTTTTCCATGTATAATACACACTTTTTTGCCCAAAGTTTTGAGCGAAAAATAAGGATGTGCATTATACCTGCGTAGTACTAATTCTGTATCTATATAAATGCTTTTAATTCTTTTATTTATGCTTCTGAGTTGAAAGTGTGCCTCTAGAAATCAATAACAATATCCATATGCAAGATAACACCCTGGAATACGATAATCGGTTTTGTTGAACTTATAAGGAACTTGGAACAAGGAAGAGTTCTTGGCCTTCTATAATGGGTAAATGTCATAAATTTGTTACCAGTACATAAAATTTCTTGTACCTTGTAGCTGTTCTTGTGGTTTGTAATTATTTGTTACATAAAATTTCTCATACCATGATATATTAAAAAATAAATGCTAAAATTCCTTTGTAATACAAAAAATGCATACCTAAATGTAAACAAATAAAAATTTGCATTAAAAAATTAAAATGAAAGATTTTTTTCCCCTGAAAGTTTGGGCCAAGAATGTGGGAGCACATTATACACGGCAAAATACGGGATATTCCCCATGCTGTAGGTTACATCCTCATTACTTGTTCGTTTTATACCTGGAAATTCGGACCACTTATTGCCCTTCACCTTTCCCCCCTTTTTAAATTTTTCAGTGACAGTTGACATTCAGTATTATTTTATATTAATTTCAGGTGTACAGCATAGTGGTTAGACATTTAAATAATTTAAAAAGTGATCCCTTTGACTAGTCTAGTCCCCACCTGGCACTATACATAGTTATTACCATATTATTGACTATATTCCCTATGCATGTTCATCCCCATGATTATTTTGTAACTACCAATATGTACTTTTTAATCCCTTCACCTTTTTCACCCTGCCCTCCAATTCCTCTCCCACATATTAACTCGATAAATCTAGTATGCATCTGATACCAGACACAGTTATTACAATATAATTGACTATAATTCTTATGCTGTACCCTATGTCCCCATGACTATTTTATAACTACCATTTTGTACTTCTTAATCCTGTCCCTTTCCCCCCCTCCCAACCCCCATGCCATCTGGCAACCATCACAGCATTCTCTGTATCTATGAGTCTGTTTCTGTTTTGTTTGTTTATTTTGTTCTTTAGATTTCACCTATATGCAAAATCACACTGCATCTGCCTTTCACTGTCTGATGTACGCCATTCAGTACAACACCCTCCAGGTCCATCCATGCCCCCATAGATGGCAAGAACCCATTCCCTTCCCTGGCTGCACAATATTCTATTGTACATATGTACAACCTCCTCTTTATCCATTCTTAAGTCTATGGATACTCAGGCTGCCTCCACATCTTGGCCGTTGTAAACAAGGCTGCAATGGACATATGGATGCACACGGCCCCTTGCGGTAGTGTTTTGGGATTTTTTTGGATAAATATCCAGAAGTGGGATTACTGGGTCCTTCTTTGTCTCTTGTTATAGCCTTTTTTCAAAAGTCTATTTTATCTGGTATAAGTATTGCTACCTCAGCTTTTCTTCTTTTGTTTTGTTTCCATTTTCACAAAGTAACTTTTTCCATCTCTTTACTTTCAGTCTCTGTGTATCTTTCAATCTGAAGTGAGACTCTTGTAGGCAGCATATGTAAGGATTTTGTTTTCTTATTCATTCAGCCACCCTGTGTTTTTGATTGGAGCATTTTATCCTTTAGATTGAAAGCAATTGTTAATAGATATGTAATTATTGCCATTACATTATTCATATTTTTCATATTTTCTTTTTTCTTCTATCTTAAAGAAGTCCTTCTAACATTCCTTGTAATACTGGTTTGGTGGTGATGAACTCCTTTAGCTTTTTTTTTGTCTGGGAAACTGTTATCTGTTCTCCGATTTTAAATGATAGCCTTGCTGGGTAGATTATCCTTGGTTGTATGTCCTTGTTTTTCATCACTTTGACTATTTCCTGCCAGCCCCTTCTAGTCTGAAAAATTTCTGTTGAGAAATCAGTTGACAGTCTTATGTGAGCTCCTTTGTAGGTAACTAACTGCTTTTCTTGCTGCTTTTAGCATTCTCTCTTGTCTTTAACCTTTGCCATTTTAATTATAATGTGTCTTGGTGTGAGCCTGTTTGGGTTCATCTTTTTTGGGACTCTCTGCACTTTCTGGGCTTGTATGTGTATTTCCTTCACCAGGTTAGGAAAGTTTACAGTCATTATTTCTTCAAATAGATTCTTAATCCCTTGCTTTCTCTCTTCTTCTTCTGGTACCCCATGATGCCAGTGTTGTTACACTTGATGTTGTCCCAGAGGTCTCCTAAACTCTCCTCATTTTTTTGGATTCCTTTTTTTTTTTTTTTTAAATATTCTGATTGGGTGTTTTTCTATGACCTGGTCTTTCAAATCGCTGATTCAACCCTATGCTTCATCTAGTCTGATGGTGATTACTTCTAGTGCATTCTTCATTTCTGTTATTATATTCTTCACTTTTTAAAAAATTGATGGTTTCTATGTACTTTCTTATGTTTGCTATCTCTTTGTTGAAGAGCTCACTAAGTTCCTTGAGCATCCTTATAACCATTGTTTGGAACGCTGTGTCTGGTATGTTGCTTGCCTCCATTTTGTTTAGTTCTTTTTCTGGAGTTTCTCCTGTTCTTTCATTTGGGACATATTTCTTTGTTTCCTCATTCTGGCTGCCTCTCTTTGTTTGTTTCTCTGTATTAGGTAGGGCTGCTATGTCTCCCAGTCTTGCTGGGTGGCCTTAAGTAGTAGGGGTCCATGTGGCCCAGTGGCCCAGTCTCCCTGGTCACCTAAATTGGGTGCTCCAGGAGTGTCCCTTGTGTGGTTTTTGTGTACCCTCCAGTTGTAGTTGAGCCTTGACTGCTGTTCGCATGTCAGTGGGTGGTATTGACCTGCAGGCTGACTACCTGTGGGGTTTGGCATGTCCATAGCTTATAAACTGCTGTGCGGGAGGCTTACCCCACGGAGCAGGATTTCCTCCAGCAGGCTCTGTTGTCTGTTGAGACCACCCTTTGTGTGTGCCACTTGTGGGGCTAATTGCTTGGTGCTCTGCTGTGATCTGAAGTCAACCTCCAAGTACCGTGTTTCCCCGAAAATAAGACTGGGTCTTATATAAGTTTTGTGAGCTGGCCCTGTGGCTCAGGTGTTGGAGCGCTGTATTCCTAACACTGAGGTTGCTGGTTCGATTCCCATATGGGCCAGTGAGCTGCTCCCTCTACAGCTAAGATTGTGAACAGCAGCTCTCACCTGGAGCTGGGCGGCTGTGAGTGGCCGGAGGTTGGCTGTATGCTGCTGTGGGCTATCGTGTGCTGTCATGAGTGGCTGGCAGCCGGCGAGAGCTGCTGTGAGCTGCTGTGAGCGGCCGACCGACGACTGGCGACAGATTGCCTGGGGGGTTGGGGAGGGGGTGCAAGGCTAATACCACCATGGGCCAGGGAGTTGTGTCCTACACAACTAGACTGAGAAACAACGGCTTGAACCAGAGTGGGTGGGAGGAGGTGGAAGAAAGTGGGGAAAAAAGAGTTAAAAGAGTTTTGCTCCAAAAGACGCATTAGGGCTTATGTTCAGGGGATGTCATCCTGAAAAATCATGCTAGGGCTTATTTTCTGGTTAGGTCTTGTTTTCAGGGAAACACGGTATGTTGGTTCTGGGGCCTCTTGTGAAGGACTCTAGTGCAGGCCCAGGTCAGCCACTGTCTGTGACTGGCCAGGGACTGCCTCGTGGGAGCTACCTAGTGATCCATGCTTGGTCGCTGCCTGTGCTGTACCTGGAGGCGTGTGGGAGAGGCCATGCTGCAAAGCTAGGATGTCTGCCACCAGTACTATGCTTTTAGCAACTTGTATACCACAGGAGGCTTTATTATCCCGCCTCCTGTGGGATCACTGGGCGGGATCCCAGTGAGTCAGCAGGGTTGAGCAAAGGTGCTCACCAGGCCAATCAGATTCAGATTTGGCCTATGGGGGCGGGCTCATCACAGGAAAGATGGCGCCTGCTTGCCGGCTACACTGGAGGAGAGCCTCACACAGGGAAAATAGGGACTGTCCCTCCAGTCCTCGCTCTGTAGTTACACAGCTAAGTCTCTCCTCATGTGTCTCCGACACACCCAGAGTCACTGTCTCTCTGCTGGAGCCCAAGGTAAGTGCCTGTGAGTGAGTGAATCTGTGCAGGTGCCCTTTAAGTGGATGTCTGGGTTTCCCGCAGCCTTTCATCCCACCCAGACGGGCAGAATCCCCACTGTTTTTCACAGCCAGAAGTTTTGGTGGCTCCTCTTCCTGGTACCAGTACTCCGGGCTGGGGAGCCTGGTGCGGGCAGCTGGGGTCCCTCGCTCCTATGTGGGGAACCTCTGTGTCTGAGCTATCTCTCCCGATTTTCAACTACCACATGTGGGTGCGGAACCAGCTTGTTTTGCGTCTCCGCCCCTCCCACAAGTCTTGATGTGGTTTCTTCTTTATATCCATAGTTATAAAACTTCTGTTCGGGTAGGCTTCAGATGGTTCTCCAGGCTGATTGTTCTATAATTTAATTGAAATTTTGATGTGTTCACCGGATGTGGCAAACATAGCGTTTATCTACTCCACCATCTTGGATCTCCTCCCCCTTCTCAGTATCTCTTTAGCAAGACTTTCCTCCTTGGGCCTTTGATCTTTTGAACCACCTGAATGTTGTTTATAAGTGATGGCACCATCTGATTTTTGGCAGCTTCTTTTCTTCCTCAGTGGAAACTAAATGAAATGGTGCATCTCACAAGAAATGCATTTTAGAATCAGTGAATTATTTTTTAGTTGTTTGATGTACTTAGCTATAGTTTGAATTTTGTAATTTCCCTTGGTTTCTATCCTTGCTCCTATCAGAATTATCAGCTTAAATGGGTATCAATTATCTACTTGTCAATAGTCATGAAATTAACATACTTAAGGCTCATTTTACTTTTGATAACCTTTTGCTTCATAGTGAATTATAGGTTAGGATTCAATACGCAATAATTTTTAAGAGGATGGTTTGAAGTGGTGAAAAATTTGACTAAGTAACCAACAATAAGGGATAAGTTTAATAAATCATGAAATACCCATAAAATACAATGCCAACTACCATGAAAAATTGTGTTGGCAAATATCTACATGAGTGACAGGAGAGAATGTTCATGTCTTATTAATATATCAAAAACAAAAAGGTTAGATACAGGTTAGATACATGATTGTGCTAATGTTAAAATATTTACATACAGCTACATACACAAAATATGAGTTTTTTTTCTGCGTGCATTTTCTCTATATTCTAAATTTATACAGTGAACTTATATTGCTTTTATAATAAAAAATATGTTAAATTCACTACACATATTTGAGAGGTGGGAAATTCTTCTCCGTGATTTTTTAGGGTCAGGCAGGACTTCTTCAACTTTTACTGGAATTTTGCAGCCCTAAAAACAGAAACTGAGAGTCTTTGCAGACTGTTTCCTAAAGACAGGGCCATTAGCTGTGGCAGAGGAAAGCCAGCATGAGGCTGAGCTTTGTCAAAAGGATATTGAAACCAGAAGTCCTTGCTATGTCCTCCTCATACAAACTGTGGTGCCAACACATTCTACTTGCTGAGTCTCAAATAAAAATAATAAAGAGGCTCACCCCTTCGTCCAGCACATGGAAGACATTTCATCTGCATTGATAGAGGATTTCTTATGCTGAAAATATGGAGGCTGAGGAATTATATGGTATTTCTTTATGAAGCTATCCAGAGTTGGAACAGGATCAATGTGGATGTGATATTCAACTCCTTCCTTGTGAGAAGGAGAGGACATCCCTAGAAACATGAAATGGTGATTTTAGAAAAAGAGTTAAAAAGGATACGTCCTTTACAAAACCATTAATATCTTCTGTAGGGATTTTACCTTCCAAAGGTGGCACAGGTGGGTCGCAAGAAAACTAAAGTGAAGTTAGTGGAGCTGGGAGTATGTCACTAACTTGGTGGTTTCCAGCCTTTCTGCAGCTGCGGCATAATATTGGAGACACACTTGATGTGATTAAAGAAATCAAGATATCCCTTAGTGAGTCAGGAATTATTATAATGCAGTCAACAACAGTAGAGTTGTTGCTTCATAGTGAATTATAGGTTAGGATTCGATATGCGATAATTTTTAAGACACTAAACATCTTTTAGTGTTTATAAAAGCTTCCAGTTTCCTTATAAATCACTGCATTCCTTTCAGTGCTGTGGACCTGCTGAGTACAACTCTTTATTACTCTGACATGCTCTCTTACATTCTTTCCAGTGGGTTCTCACATCTCCCACTGAAAATGTGCTCCTTCTTTGGAGCTCACTCCTGTTATGGATTGAACTTTTGTGTCCGCCCAAAGTGTATATGTTGAAACCTTAACCTCCAATGTGGGGACTTTAAAAGGTCCTTAGGTTTAGATGAGGTCAGAGAGCTCACAGTACTAGGTTACAGAGCACCTTTGGTCTGACCCGAGTTGACACCTCTTATGTATTTGCAGAACAAATATTTGTAAAACGAATGAGTGAGGTATTTTCGGTGTCTCAGAGGTCTCATTGTCAGTAGGGTATTTTCTTTGGTTGTATCTCTGGAAATCTCTGGGGTGGTGACAATCCATCCATTCTCCTTTTCTAGCTCCCACTGCCCAACCCCGTGTATAAAATGAGAAAACAGGCAAGGG
Organism: Rhinolophus hipposideros; assembly: GCF_964194185.1. Lineage (NCBI taxonomy): Eukaryota > Metazoa > Chordata > Mammalia > Chiroptera > Rhinolophidae > Rhinolophus > Rhinolophus hipposideros. The sequence continues at coordinate 83,221,971 of NC_138052.1, forward strand.
TGAGGAATCCCACATTTAGGTGAGAGAGGACTTTGGGGAGACCACTAATTAGAGGAGTCTTCCAGCTTAGACCAGCATCTTAGTCTTGGCTGCATGCCAAAGCCTAATTAGATTCTAAAACATTGGATCAAATGAAAAGTGTGTGTGTGTGTGTGTGTGTGTGTGTGTGTGGTGGGGAGTTTCATAGGTATGCATTTGCATCTTGGTTAAGTTTTATAATGATGCCCTTACAGGGTAAGCTCTCTAGGCTGTGATCCTCATAAATTTATGACAATTTTGGTGGAGTAGAATGTGTCTGTTGTGTGTACTTGTGGGTGGGTGAGGGTAGAATACGTGTATAGGTTGAAAAAATTCCCTGGGTGATTTAGATTCACTCCTCACATGAGAACTACTCATTTAGGGAATTGTCACCTCACTCTTGCTTCCTCATGAAAATGTCATTTTGACATCATTTCTCTGGATCTCCTTCATCCACTCCCTGGACTCCTCACTTTCTGGGGTGATTATCAGAGGGAACAAAGCCCAGCTCACTAATATGCTAATGAATCACCATTGCCTGACTTTGTAGAGCAGTCTCTGGCTGTAAGAGAGACAGGCCACATGGGTTTCTATTAATTAAGTGCTGAATCCCAGTGGACAGACATGTTCCAAATCCCAAAACTTCTTTAAGTCTTTTTCACTGGTAAGGCTGGCTGGGCTGAGATTTGCGTTTGCTGGGTGGAAGCTCTGAGAGTCCTTGATGCTGAAGGTGCAGCCTGGGGAGGGATGGGACAAGGCCCCCAGAGGCTGAGGGGTCCATTGGAAAAGGGCAACAGGAATAGGTCTGGTGTGGGAAGGGAGAGGCTGGCAGATCAGAAAGTGTGTAGATACACAAAGGAAGACTGGAAAACCAAGCATGAGCAAAACCCCATGTTCTGTCTTCTCCCCTTCATAAGAAAAGCTGGTAGACTCTATTTAGGAGCAGGAGTGGTGACCTCTGAAGGCTGAAACTCAGGGAGAGGTCACTTGGTGTATTAGTTTTCTGGTTGCTGCTATAACAAGTTACCCCAAAATTAGTCACTAAAATAAAACAAATTTGTTATCTTACAGTTCTGTAGTCAGAAGCCTGACCTAGGAATCTCTGGCTTACAAAAACTGGAACGGGTTTCTTTCTGGAGATTGTAGGGGAGAATTTGTTTCCTGTGCCTGCCCTTCTGTCCCCCAAGCTTCTAGAAGCCACCTGTGTTGCTTGGCTCAGGGTCGCCTTCCCCCATCTTTAAGACCAGCAACATCGAGTCTTTTGGGCCCTTTCTTCCATAGTTATATCATTCTCCAACTCTCCTCTTCTGCCTCCCTCTTCTACTTCTAAAGACCCTGTGGTTCCATGGGGTCCACCTAGATCATCCAGGACGCTCTTCCATCTTAGGTCAACCGATTAGCACCCTTACTTCTATCTGCAAACTCCATTCTTCTTTACTGTGTAACTTAATGTATTTATGGGTTTGGGGAATTAGGACATGGACATCTTTGGGCGGCCATGATTCTGCCCATCATACTTGGTTTTGTTCCTGGTTGCCCCTCACCATCTGCTGCAGGAACAGGGTATGTATATGTTTTGATAGTAACTCAACTCCATGAATTGAGGTCTCAAAGATTCTTCCTTCTATTCCCGGCTTCTCCCTCTGCTCACCTCTTAGCCCAGAACACTCCTAGAAGTGTGTAAGGAGTAGCTTTAGAGGAGAATTTTAAAAGTTGCACTACTAAACATACAGTTATGTAGGAGCCGGCAATCGATGCCTGGACATTTACCCCAGGGAAATGAAGGCTTATCGTCACACAACAATGAATGTTTATAGCAACTTTCCTTGTAATCACCCAAAGCTGGAAATAACCTAGGTGTCCTTCAACAGGTGAATGGTTAAGCAAATTGTGATACATCCATACTGTGGAATACTACTCAGCAATAAAAAGGAATCAACTATCTATACCTGCAACTACTTGGATCCATCTTTGGAGTATTACGCATAATGAAAAATTAGCAATCCCAACAGACGACACGCTGTATGATTGTATTTATTTAACATTCTTGAAACAGAAAATTATAGAAATGGAATGCAGATTGGTGGTTGTCAGGGGTTAAGGGAGGGTTGTGTGAGAGGGCAGTGGGTGCGGCTGTAGAGGGGCAAGATGAGGACCCCTTGTCACGATGGGGAAGTCCTGTATCCTGACTGTCTGAGCAGCAGGATCCTAGCTGTGATATATGGTGGTGCAGTTTTGCAAGAGGCTACCCTGGGGGAATTGAATAAATACAGGGGATCTCTCTGTATTCTTTCCTACAAGTGCGTGCGAATCTGCAGTTATCTCAAAATAGGAAGTTTAACTAAAAAACAAACACACAAAGGCTTTTGACTTATAGAGCCAGCAACAGACTTGGGGTGATTGTCACCTTCCCAGGCAGCAACAGGGGAGTTCTAAAAAGCTTCATGTGTGCTGTGAAGGGCAGTTAGTGGGTTGAGGGCATGTCTCTAACTCAATGTGTGTCACTTTGAAAACATTCATTTTCCTCAATTTTGGATATGGACAACTAATTCACTTCTTCCAATGCCAAGAAGTTATTTTTACACTCAGCAGCAAGTGTATGGGGCCACTGAGGGCTCCAGCCAACAGCAGGCTCATCCCTTGGTAAGGTTCCACCGCGTCTGTCTTCCTTTGTCCCTTCACACCCTCTCTCCTTCCATGGGCTTCTCGAATCTTCTGGGCAGAGGGTGCCGAAGTACTGAGGCCTGGTGGAAAAGTTAGAAGGGAGGGGGAAGATGTGTAGGGTTTTCTTCCTTGGGAACTATGGGTCCCCCCTCTCTCCTCCTCCCCTGTTCATCAGACACACCCATGTGCAGGCTGCAGGGAGGGGGGCAGCCATGGGGAGAGCTGGGTCAGCAGCACGAGGCTGCTCCTGGCTGGCTCTGGGGTTGGCTTTGCTCAAGGCGAGAGCTGTCAACTCTGCCCTTTTGAAAATGAGCAACAAAGGGGAAAAGAAAAGAAAAGAGAAAGGGAAGTGGGGGGAGCACAGGGTGGGAGTGGGGGAGGCAAGGGCTGAGAGAACAGGTGGGGACTATTTAAACAGAAGGCCTGACTCAGCCCTTTCCTTTCATTGAATTTCCAAAGGACTGTTTGTTTAAGTCCCCCAGGCTGGTGACAGGAGCAAGACTGGGGGCCCATCCCTGGGGAGAGAAGGAGCCAGGGCTTGGGGGCTGGGGGTGGGGAGCAGGCTTCATTTGGGCTCACAGCTGCCTGTCCTTCTCCAGGGACTGGGTTAGGGGTTCCATTTTGCTTACTTTCTGGTTTTTGAGCTCCACGGTAACATTTTGTTAAAGTTCTTTCACCTAGGAAACTGTGGGCCTTACAGAGCCTAGGCAAGTGGGCATGAGAAGCTCGGGGAAGAGTTATGACTGCCCCCCACCCTTGAAATGGAGAAGAGAAAATAAATGCATATGTTGGAGATTGTAGGTGTTGATCTAGTTAGTAAACATGTAGATGAAAAGAATGATAAAGCGTGAGGACAATAGAATTCTCAGGCTCTCCCCTGTCTATTGTAAGACAACCAGAAAGTAACTGTTCTCTTGCCAGAAGAATATCTATACTTTCTGAGTTCTTGATTATATTCACAAATAAGGCAGACTTTGACACTCACAATTAGCTCCTGACAAACGACACCTCCTACAGGAAGGCCTCCAGGTCACCTTAAAGGGAGTTACATTTGTATTTGGTCTCCTCAAGCTCTCTTTCTCTCAGTGAATTCACCCTTGACCTGCGTATGTAACCCTGGAGATCGGCGACCTGGTTGATAGCTGGGAAGTACAATTTGTAAAGCCAGGTAGGTATCCTTTTGTTTAAGCAACCACTTTGAAAGCTAATTTCTTTCAAAAGGTTCGGCTTTATTGGGCCACCATTAGTGCTTATGAATAAATGAAGCAGTTTTAGGATTTGATAGATTTCTCCCTGGCAGTCAGGCTCAACCTAAATTCAAGCTTGAAATACATTTGGTAGAGCAGAAAGCTTCACTTTAACTCACAGATGATTCGTCTTAAAGGAGACGTGTAAACAGGTCTCTAATTCATGAATTTGCTAACTCACCCCTCACCCCCACGCAGTCTACAAGACTACCTGCAGCCAGGCTTGATTTTATCAGGTACCATCCGCACTCTCAGTCTCCAATGCTCGCTCTGTGTTGGGCTCCGGGCCCCTCCTCTGTCTCTGTTCCTCCCTGGGGCTGCCTAGAAGTAGCCCAGCAAGCCTTTGCCTGAGCTTGTCCACTCCTGAGGTCAGGGAATCTTGCATTCCCGCTGCACAGAAGCGGGCGAAGTGTCAGGCGTACGTGCTTATTAATACATGCCTTTGACTTTGATGATAGCCTGCAAGGGAAGGAGGTTGGTCTGGGGCAGACCCGCAGTATTTTCTCTGGTGGTTTTGCTTGACATCAAACCAGATTGAAAAAACAAAACAAAACAAAACAAACAAAAAAACAAAACTTGTGAATTTCCACATGTGACCAGATTTGTAATCCATCCAGGAGAATATTCTCACACCGTGAAGATGTGATGGACCGAAAGCCTATTCTAATCACTGTCCCTTAGCAGGGAATTGGATGAGGGGGGCAGCATCTGTGCCTTACAGGTACTCTGGTGATTTAGGTAAGCCATTTGCTCCTCTGCTCTGAAACATTAAGCGGTTGGAGTAAATGAGAGGCTCTCCTCTTTCTTCACCACTGAGGACCCCATGATTTTTTTTTTATTGTCACATGAACTCCATGTTGTAGAATATTAGCCGTTAAGATCTTTAAGGAGAGTGTTCTATATTCTAAGTCTTTAAAATCAAACCCTTACCTGCCAATGAATGTATAATTGATGTTTACCATATGAAGTTCATTTAACTTCAGATAAAAAAAAAAAAACAACAACTTCTGCAAATACAACTGTTGCTATGTGCTGGTCCTGTACTAAGCCCTATGTGCTTGACCCTTTGAGGTAGACATTATTATGTTACCTTTTCACCCACTGTACCCATTTTATTATCGAGCCATTTTGTTTATTTTGTTTAGAGAAGTTTGTTTAGAGACGGTTTAGAGAAGTTAAGTAACTTGTACAGTCACCCAGTTGGTAGGCAGTTGGTATTTGAGCCCACATCTATTTTAATCCAAGACCCCTATTGTTTTCTATGATGCTGCCTCCCTTCCCAAACACAAAATATTCCTGCCATTTCATTTAGCTTGTTGGCTTTCTTTCAGATTCAGTTTCCATTTTGCCTTTCAACATCCAGAACATAGCTCATGAACCCTCATCATAAGCCTGGTTGGGATTACAAGACAAACTCCAGAAACTTTGAGGACCAGCCTGAATGTCTTCATGCCCATCGTGGTGGGGATGAGAGTCAGAGGGTCCATGGAGCAGCGAGAGCCCGACAGGGCACTGGGGCAGTGCTCCGAGGAGCTCTTGCAGGGATGGACAGCTCAGTGGTGGTCTGTGGAGCATAAGCCATAATGTACATCAAAGACAAGACAGGGCAAACATGAGGCATGACACAGAGTGGACAGCCTGTGACTTGGAAAGCTGATAAGGGAGAGCGTCAGGGTCAGGCTTTCGTGTCTCAGTCCAGAAATGGCTTTGCAGTGGGTGTGTCCTGGAAGTAGTTGCTGTTCAGGAGCAAGATGGGCTGAACAAAATGTCGCTTCCCTGGGCTCTTCTTTCAAGAGACATAGTCCTTCCTCTTCTTTGCACTTCTGTTTGTTACGTCTCACACTGAAGTGTGGTGCTGGTGCCCATGTCTCTGATGCTTCAACTAGAGAGTAGACTCCTGGAAGCTGCTGACCCTGCCTTTTCTTCCTTGGTGGTTCTGCTCAGATCCCACTATCCTCCCTGACACATTGTTTATGCTTGGTAAATGCTTCTTTTGTTCAAAACAAACTCTCTTTTTCTGCTCATTCTATCCCCCAAGTTCCTTTTCCCAATTTTTAGGGTATACTTCCAAAGACATTCTTTGCATAAAAAGTATTATATTTAAACAATGCTTTATTGATTTCATTATTTCCTACATCCTCAGATGAGAGGCTCTTTCTTTTGGGCTGGGCTCTGCCCTCCCCCCCTGCTTGGGGTGATGAAAGTCAAATAGGATCTGGGGATGATAAAACTGGAAGTTGGGAAGCAGCATACAGTCCTGGAGGGAACTCAAACTTTGACATGTAATATCCCACCTTGCAGGGTTGTACCTGCTTGGGGAAAATTTGGATCGTAGCAAGTCCCCAAACATTATTTCTCTTCTCGGGCTGATTGTGTCTTTGGGAACTGTATCCTGTCCTCCCTCTAACTTCTCCCAGCTAGGTATTGGAACTCCTGAAGTATGTCTTATGTGTGCTCACAAATCAGTTCTCTTGACCATCTCCCCTGGAAGCCACCATCTTTCAGCTGCCTGTCCCGGCTCCCTGCCAGGGTGCCTCTGACTTTGCAAATGCCACAAAAGGCAGTTACATTTTGGATGGGTACCAAAAGAGGCTGCCACCACTGGTGCCTGCCTGCTCTGCAGTGAGAGGAGATAAGTGTCTTCCAAGAGCTCTGAGCAAAGTGTTTGGAGAGGGCCCTCTGGGGTGGGAGAGAGTCTTTTGGATCTAAGGATGGGGTGCTGCCTGGAGACTGTGTCAGTGAACGTGGGCAGACTCTGTCCAGGGCAAGGAGAACATCATGGATGAGACACGCAGATCTGCCATCCAAGACTATTGAACTGTGCTCTGTGCAGCCCCGAACGCAGCTGGAGCTGCCTTTGGTTGGCCATTAATTCAAATCCTACGTGATTACACAGGGCCCAGGTGAAGCGCTGCCTCGTCCCACTTCAGCCCATCTTGGACTTCAGTAGCATTTATCATCCAGGAAAAATCAACAAGTATTTACTGAGTGCCAGGTATTTGTTTAGCACTGCTTTCCACGTGGTGCTTATCAAGAAGCTCTCTCTCTGGCCGCTTATTTCACTGGAATTGGGTGGCATGGAGGTGAGACAGAACCTTTTTAACCTCCCCAGTTTCCTCTCCTTCTTTCCTCCTCCCAGGCTGTAAAGGATTTTTTCATGACTTAGTATCCACTGAAGGTTGGCAGTCATGGCTAACACATGACCTGGAGCTGGTTCTGGAAGCCCAATTTAGATTAGGTGCTTGGAGGTGCTGAGACAGAGCAGGAAGGGGAGGAGAAGATGGGTCACCGAGTCTGACAGCATCAGAATCTTTTCCATCTCAAGGTCTTGAGTGGTGTTTGGTGGATGTGTTTGTGAATTACTGGTCAAGTTCTTTGGGGGTAAAAAAAAAAAAGAGAGAGAGAGAAAGAAAGGAAAGAAAAGAGGAGAGAATGCTCTCAGGCTGCAGAACAGAGAAGTCAGCACAGTTAAACAACTTCTCCAAAAAGGCAGGCAAAGTGAAGGTGGGGCTAGACAGAGACCACAGAGCCTGGGACCCAGACTCCAGTTCTCATTACTGCTCACTGCTGCTTCTTAGAGTGAGATTTCTTACCTGGAATTCTCCAAGAGGAGCGTGGTCTTTCCACACACTGGGAAGAAGGCCTGCTCATTGGGTGTTAGGCTATGTGACTTGTAGCTCTGTTAGCCACGAAGGAAACCACATGACAGCTTCATAAAGACACGCCACGACCATGGAGCTGGGACGGCCTGCCCTGGGAGAGGTGGTTGGAGTTAGTTCCTTGATATTTGAGATCAAGAGTTAGTCCTTATTTTCTGAAAACAAGCAGGGTAGAAATAAAAAAGAATCGGTGTCGGAGTTGGATATTTGGAGGGGTAGTTAGAATTCCTGCCCCGTGAGCTTTTGCAAATGATGAGAAGAGTTGTAGCACCTTTAGAGTTTTCGGGGCATTCTGGATTGTACTGGGAGTCCATGGAATCTGAGTGGGAGGGAGAGGGAAGTGGTGCCTAAAAATACTCTGTGGAGGAAGGGCCCATGAGGTCATCTCCCCAGGGTACTCCATCCACCCTGGCTAGACTGGCTCCAGTCCCTTGCCCAGCTCTGAGTACAGTCATTTGAACAGAGCTGGAGCTCAGTAACAGTGTTGACTGACGAGCAGCTTGAGAAGGACATGGGGAACCTGGAGAGGGTTCAGAGGAGAGACCCAGAGGTGATGAAATGGCTGGAGACTAGAGCTCAGTGGCAAGGTCAAGGGAATGGGACAGGCTCCACCTGGACAGGAACAGGACGGGAGCTTAGCCTAGGCCCCTAGGGTCAGGCCTTGGCTCTTCTCAGGCAGTGCAAGGCTGGAATCAGGGTCCCAGTATGGCTTTGCTCTTGGAGATGGACTGTGAGTTTCTGGGGCATTAGAAACCCCAGCTGCATTTGCAGGTTATCAACACAATTGCCCTGTCTGTAAATGAGAGTGACCGAGACTTACAGTCATTGTAGCGAACAGATCCCAAAGCCCTCCCGGCCTAGAGGAATGACGCGGGAGTGGTGTGTTTCAGACAGCTGGCACGGGGGTGGTAGAGGCAGTTCGGAACAGGTGGGGAGCCTGCCTGGTATCCATCAATCACCCTTGGCATGAAGTCACCTACGTTTACACTGGACCCTGGAAGGGAGGACTGGAGCGAGGCCAGAGTGGGTGGGTGAAGACTCTTTCTCTGGGGGAAGGGAACACATTCACACATATGGTATCCCTACTATGTGCCAAGAACTTGACATGAGCTTCCCATGTAATTTTTCAGTAATCTTTTGGGGGAAGGAGAGGGATTATCCCCATTTTACAGATTACGAGATGAAGGCAGAAAGAGGGTAAACGATTGACCAAAACTCGCATACTTAGTTGTATAACTGGGGTGAGAACCTGGGCAGGTCGAATTCTAGAGCTGATCGGCAGTGGCGGAGGGAGAGCTGGAAAGTGCAGTCAGATCTTCATTTGGCTCTGGTGCTCTTTGCTGGTGCTCAGGAGCTCATCCCGGGGCAAGCTCACTTCTGACTTAGAGTCCATGTCGAAATTTCAAGAGAAGGCCAGTGGAGAAGTTCTCCAGCACCCCTTCCCCATCTCTCAGCTTTGGATCTTTTGTAAGCAGAGGGTCCAATCTGGAGCATCCCCGAGGTCCCTCCTAGGGTGAGAAGAAAGCTCTGTGGGGAGGAGGAGGGACATCGTGGTATATGTGTTTGGAAGCGACGAAAGAGATACAATCCCCAAGCTTGGATTTACAGTGGGTGTCTGGTTCCCTCCGCCTGGAATCTGAACCGAACCATTTTCCATGGGCGAATTAGCTAAACAATCCAGCCCACAAAGGGAGCAGCTCTGATGTGTCAGTTAACAAGCTCGGAGAGGTGGAATCAGGAGGGGTGTGCGGAGCTAGGAGGGGAGGGAGGAGACTGCTGGCGAGAATTCGACCTTCTCTTGTCTTGCTGCCCTGAGTCCAGCCTTTCTGCTTGGGAACCTGGGAGGGAGGCTGGTCTGATTTCCCTGTGGTCTCAACGGTGGGAATTTTTTTTTGGTGGCAGATTATATTTTCCTGGGGCGGTTTGAATTACACCTGCCCCATTTCATTTAATTAGGGCTGGTGCTGCTGTCTATTGTGTCCAGTGGGCCTTCCTGCATGAATAAATAGTAACATGTTTGTTTTCTTTCGGGTGGGGTATCTTTTTTTTTTTTTTTAATGATAGGGTTGGCAAAAGAGGGGAGTGCATAAGGAGTGAGGATGATGAAATCATCAGGAAAGAGGCTGTTAGAGGGCACATTCTCACCCCACTGAGTCTGCAGGGGTGACTCTTCCTCCTGCACTTCTTCTTGGCCCGAGTCAATACTTTTACACAATGTGTTCAGAGCCTCCTCTGTTTTCACTTCTATCCTCCAGCCAGGCTTTCTTTCTCTTTGAGATATACCTGGGAATCAGGCATTTCCTCCCTCCGCACTACTTGTCTCTACTGGCCCTTCTCATTTTACGGTAGTTTTCCATCCAATCTCCCCTCCCCACCCCCCAATAGCTCTGGCTACTGCAAGATCATTAAGAAGGAACTTTTTGAATAAGCCATGACACAGTCTTGCCATGGAACATTATGAAGCCAGGAAAAAGAATCGAAGGAACTCTACATATGTTGATTTGGAATGGGTGTCAAGAGACGTTGTTAAGAAAAAAGTGCTTTAAATAACACGCTCTCTTTGTACAGCAGAAGGATGCTTGGATGTGCACATAATATTTCTGGAAATATACAGAAGAATCATGGTTGCTTTTGGAGAGGGGGATGCAGCCTGCATTTGGAGAGAGATCTACTCTTTTATTGCACATTTTTTTTGGGGGGGGGTGCTATTTGATATTTTTTATTATCATGTGCATGTATTACTTTTTGCAATAAAAATTTGATTTATAAAAGGAAAACATGAACTATGACAACATAATACAAGAAAGTACATGCTTTATTACCAAGTGAAGCAGTGATGAAGGTATGGCTTAGAGGATTCAGATTTAAATCCCTGTTCTACCAAATATCAAGCGTCTGACTATAAGCCACTTACTCAATCTTTCTAAATCTCAGTTCCTTCATCTTTAAAATGGGGATAATAATGGCACTTACGTTATAAAGTTTTAAATCTTATAGTTTTCAGGGAAGGCTGTTGGCTCAATATATAACTAAATGGATTTAATTTTCATTTTTTAAATACAGTTTTCCATGTAAGTAAATGTACAAATCATAAAAAAGTCGTTCCGACCATGATCTTGATGTTTCATTTAGAAAATGCTATTGCTAGATAATGAACGCTCTAAAGTCCAAGGCGTGCGAGAGCGTTGTTTACCTGTGATGCTCCTAGAGCTTTGGGAAGAGGTGCAGAGCTGAGGAGAATTTGGTTGGGCTGCATGATGAGGCCATTCCAGTCGTGGGCTACAGCGAGGTTAAAGGGGTGAAGAAAACCAACAGAGAGAATGTTGGTGAAACGGAGTAAACCAATTTGGCAGGAGCAGAAGTTTCCTCTAGAGGGCGATCAATGGAGACAAAGAGGTTGGAACCAGATGGTTGAGGTCCTTCAAGGATCTCACACTGAGTCCTAGAGGCAGTGGAAGGTGCCAGAGGTATGAATAAGGGAGTGGATGGGTTACCTATCGCAGTGTAACAAACGATCCCAAAACATTGTGGATAAAACGACCATGTGTTATACTCACAGAGTTGATGTGTCAGGGATTTCACCTGGGCAGTACAGGGATGGTTTGTGTCTGCTTTCCAATGTCTGGGGCCTCCGCTGGAAGCTGAAAATTGGTGGTGACTGGATGGCTGAGGCTGGAATCACCTGAAGGCTTGTTTACTCCTTCCTATGTCTGCAGTGAATGCTGGTTGTCAGCTAAGTCGTTGGCCGGTCGTCTGCCAGAACACATGGCCTCTCCATGTAGGCTGGGCTTCCTCGTAACATAGAGGCTGGGTTCCAAGTGTTAGTGTCCCACGATAGCCAGAAGCCTTTTCTAACATATCTTCAAAAGTCACGCAGCATCTCACTGTAAATTTTGTTCATCAAGGCAGTTGCAACGTCTTGCCCAAGTACAAGGAGAGGGGAAGTAGATCCTACCTCTTCATGGAGGAGCAGCATCTGGGACCAGAAATCTCGTTGGGGCCATTTTTGCAAACTACAATCTGTTGTAGAGAGTGACATGGGAAAAGCCATTCATGCAAAGCAAGTATTTATTGAGTATCTGTTATGTCTTAGGTACCACGCTTGAGGCTGGGGAATAGAGTGATGAGCAAAACCAGACAGGGTTCCAACCTCCTGGAGTTAACAGCCTGGTGCAGGAGGCAGACATTAATCAAATAATCATGCACAAAATGTAAAATTTCAGCTATGGTCAGTTGCGGAGGGAAACATGGGGCTATGAACTCAAATAACGGGGTGTGGATTTTACAGTCAGAGAGGTCAGGAAAGGTTCGCCTGAGGAAGTGGTGTTAGGACTGAGAACTGAAGGATCACAGAAGCAGAGTAAACAGAGTGGGATGGAAGAGAATTCTTTGTGCGAAGTTTCCATGGCAGGAGGGAGAAGGCATATGTGATGACTATTTGTAGGACAGTGGCAGTGAGAATAAATAGCTATTTATTCTACTGGGAGAGCAATTTTAAGGAAAGAATTAGCCGACTGAACCTGAAGACCTTAAGAGAGATGGAAGGTCAAATATTTCTACAAAGTTTCGGGTTGCAAAGGAAGATGAGGCTATCATGAACAGGAGTCAAGAAATCAGGACAGGAGACAATTTGGAGAGGAAGAAATTGTACTCAGGTTGAGAGGTGTTGAATTTGAGGCAGTAATGATGTAAAAGTAATGAGCAGGAGCTACAGATTTTGGAGGAACTGATAGAAAACTGAGGGTTGAAACCATGGGAATGAGTTAGATTTTCAATGGAGAGAAGCTGTAGATTAAGAAAGGCCTGAAGTTTGGGGAATGCCCATGTTTAAGGGAGAAATGAGGCAGAAAGTCAAAGAAGGAGACAGAGAGAATGGTCTGAGGTAGAGGAACTGCAGTTGGGAGTCATCTGTGAAAGGAAGAAAACATCTCAGGAGAAGAACATGGTCTGTGATACCACATACAACAACCAGGGCAAGAAGAGGGGGCACTGAATAAAATCCCATTTATACTGAGGTGGATGGCTTGGTACAGAGTTTTCTCAGGGGGCTGGAGACAGAGGAGGCGAGAAAGGTAAGTCAGGGTAGAGAGTATGGTGAGGAAGGGAAGAGGGTTGAAAATTTTGTCACTTAAAAGAGGAACCAAGCTATGGGAAGAAAGAAGACACAGTAAGGTCAAGGGGAGGCTGGATAAGATCAGGAAGACTTACTCTCATGAGACAACATGAGGAAAGAGCTGGAAAATGCTGGAGAAAAAGCTGGGATGTGTTAGATGGCAATGTCTTTGGCCCTCCCTTTGTCTAAAAATTCACTACTTATTTTTTGGATGGTGACCCCAAAGGGTCATGATTATAGAAGACACTGTTAGTGAGTAGGAGTGAACCCAGTAGAGATTGATGTGTGCTTGAAATCCATGCCTGGCCAAGCAACTAATGTAAGATTTTACCTAGAAACAACTAGTCCATTATAAAATTTTGCTTCAAGATGCCCTGGTTATGAACAACAAAAAAAGAATGTTAAATAGTCCTCCAAAGTCCTTTTACATGCTCCACCAGAGAGCATTTACAGTATTTTGACATGGTTTGTTTTCATTCCTCTTTCCTAACCAGCCCCTGCGCTCTCCAGGGCAGGAGTTAGGTCTTATTTTTTCTTGGATTGCCAGAACCTGGCTCCATCCCTGGTGTGTCATGGTTTCTCAGAGGTTGAGAGGGCCTCTTCCATTTCTGAGGACTCTGATATTGATTTAAAAAAATGGAACAAATGACAAAATAAGGTTATGAAAATCATGGTGTACTTCGGATGATCAATAGAATGAGTTAACACTTTCCCACTCTTGCAGAAAAATAAAACACACTCATGCTACTTACAAGATAATTACAAATCTATTAAAAACGTGTTCTTTGAAGAATCTTCTTTCAATTCTGTCAGTCAATCTCCATATGTGTAATCTCATGGAAGATGATGACAACATCTATCTTAGGGCTACGAGGTCAAGGCCAAGTGACCCTCCACCATGACAGCTTTCCCAGTCGTCCCTCACCCTAAAGGCACTAATACATATGCTCTTTCTTCTACTGGGACCACGCTGTCCATTGATATCTCTTTGGCTCCCTTCTTCACCTCTTTCAGGCCACTGCTCAAACATTACATTGCCTCTTTGGGGTGGCCTTTCCTAACCATTCAATTTTAAATTGCAGCACTCCCCATGCCCCTAAACTCCCTAACCCCCATCTCAGTTTTATTTTTCTCCATGCACTTACCATTACCCAATATTTTGCATACTTTGCTCATTTATTTCTTTGTTGTCCACTTCTAGAATGTGAGCTCCATGAAGGCATGAAGTTTTGACCCTAGGATGAAGGTATTTGGATCCTTGTATTCATTCCCTAGGGCTGCCATAACAAAATACCCAAAACTGGATGGTTTACACAACAGAAATTTATAGTCTCACAGTACAGGAGGCTAGACGTCTGAAGTCAAGATTTTGGCAGGGTTGGTTCCTTCTTAGGGCTGTGAGGGAGAATCTGTTCCAGGCCTGTCTTCTAGCCTCTGGTGGCCTCAGGTGGTTCGTGGCTTGTAGATGGCATTCTTCCTGTGTCCTCACATTGCCTTTCCACTGTACATGTCTGTGTCCAAATTTCCCCTTTTTATAAGGACATATTCATATTGGATTAGGGCCCACCCCAATGACCTCGTTTTAACTTGATCATGTGCAAAGACCTTATTTCCAAATAAGGTCATCTTCACAGGTACTAGGGGTTAGGATTTCAATATCATTTGGGTAGACACAATTCAACCCATACTAGTACTCAGTACTCAGTAAATATTTATTGAATAAATAAATGAGATCACTTCCTTTACTTAGCAAGAAAGTGGACCATTTGAGAGTAAAACCCATCTTTTAAAAAATTTTTATTAGTTACAGGTGTACAAAACAATGTAATAGTTAGACATTTATCATTTATATCCCTCACACAGTGATTACTCCCACCCCCCATATACTACCCCTCTGACATCACATACAATCATTACATTTCCACTGTCTCTATTCCTAATGCTGTATTCTACTTCTTGTAAATACACACACACATATAATTATAGTTGATGTTCATTATTGTTCAGCTTCAGGTGTACAGTGCAGTGATCAGGCATCTACATCTTCCCTGAGATGGTCTCCCAAATGAGACACGTGTCCATCGGATACCCTACAAAATCTATACAACATTATTGATTACATTTCCCAAATTGACTTTCATATCCCCGTGGCCATCTTGTGGTTACAGACTGTGCTTTCTAATCCCCTCACCTTCCCCCTTATGCCCCATCCCCCCCCGCCCATCTAGCAACCCTCAGTTTTTCCTCTTTTTCTCCAAAACTGTTTCTGATTAGTTCATTCACTTATTCTTTTCTTTAGATTCCACATATAAGTGAGATCCTATGGTATTTTTCTTTCTCTGTCTGACTTATTTCACTTAACATAATGTTCTCTGGGTCCATCCATGTTGTTGCAAATGGTAAGATTTCTTTCTTCTTTATGGCTGCATAATATTCCATTGTATAAATGTACCACAGTTTCTTAATCCAGTCATCTACCGATGGGCATTTCGGTTGTTTCCATGTCTTGGCTATTGTGTATAGTGCTGCAAATTTATAGGGGTGCATAAATTTTTTCGAATTAGAGTTTTGGATTTCTCCACATAGATACCTAGGAGTGGACTTGCTGGGTCATAAGGTAGTTCCATTTTCAGTTTTTTGAGATACCTCCATACTGTTTTCCACAGTGGCTGCACCAATCTGCAATCCCACCAACAGTGCACAAAGGTTCCCTTTTCTCCACATCCTCACCAGCACTTGTTTGTTGATTTATTGATGATAGCCATTTTGACTGGGGGGAGGTGGTATCTCATTGTGGTTTTTATTTGCATTTCTCTAATGATTAGTGAGGTTGAGCATTTTTTCATATGTCTGTTTGCCATCTGTATGTCCTCTTTAGAAAAATGTCTCTTCATGTCCTCTGCCCATTTTTTAATTGGGTTGTTTTTTTTGGAGTTGAGTTGAGTGAGATTTTTATGAATTTTGGATATTAACCCCTTATCAGATATATCATTGGCAAATATGGGTAGAACCCATTTTGATAGACCTGGGTGGACATGTGACAGGCATCTACTGAAGATGGGCTGGGCTGGGGGAGGAGACAATGGACAGGAAGGCTCTCTGGAGCTGATGGCCTGAGACTGCTGAGTGGTGAAAGGCAGGGCCTGCCTGCGGCCAGATTGGGGCGGGAGGACCCTCCACACCCAACAAAGCAGAGGACAGGCCAGGGCTCGGGGGGACCTGGAGGGGCCAGGACAGCAGCAGAGTGCTCTGCACAAAGGTCTCAAGCCAGCGGGATGGATGGGAGGAGACACCAGATGGGGCACAAGAAGGCAGGTTCTGGAAGGGTCTGAGAATCCCACCAGGCTTGGCAGCCGAGAGGGCCCGACCTTCTCTTGAGCTAGGAAGGTGAGCAACTTGGCTTAATGTTCTATGTCCGTCACAGGAGAGCCTGTGCCCTGTGTACGATGTTGCATGGTGTGATGATAGAATTCTGGGTCATGTGACCAGCCTGCGGCTATGCTTTGATATATTATTTTCTTTTTCCTTGGCTTCTTTTTCTCTTTCGACAAAAGTTACTTTTGCACATTCCAACTTTTCTTGGCTGACCTAAGGGGAAAGGGAATTGCTAATGGTGAGGCCAGTTGGGGAGGGGAGGTCGAAGGCTCCACGTGGCTCGGCAGCAGCCAGCCTAGCTCGAGAGAAGAAAGACAGATAGTCAAAGACTCGGGAGGGGGCAGACCTGGTGGGCTGACGACCATGCTTTTCCTATTTGAGAATTTGCTTCACAGGATACAGAAGCAGAAAAAAATAGCTCATCCTTGACTTCCTGCTGATGTAATGTCACTGGACCAAAAAAGCAGTTACACACATATAATCACACAGCACAGACTCAGCATGCAGGGCACAAGAACTTTAATTCAGTCCAAGGAGCAAATATCGATCACCAAACAGCAGAGTCTGGACCCTGGGGATACAGAGATCAGCTAGCAACATAGTTGAGGAGACAGACATGTAAACGAAAGTTCAGTGCAATAGGGAAAATGTCGAATGAGGTACAGAGGTGGGCTCTATTAGTTCCCTAGGCTGCCAGCAACTAAGAACCACAAACTGTGTGGCTTAAACAATAGGAATTTATTGTCTCACTGTTCTGGAGGCCAAAACGAAGGTGCATGCTCCAGGTTCCTGCTCTCTGATGGCTCTAGGGAGACTCTTTCCTTGCCTCTTCTAGCTTTTGGTGTTGGCTAGTGATCTGTGGTGTTCCTTGGCTTGTAGATATGTCTCTCCAGTCACATGGCCGTCTTCTCCCTATATCTTCACATCATCTTACATGTCAGTCTGTGTCCAAATTTCCCCCTTTTCTGAAGGACGCCAGTCATACTAGATCAGGGTCCATCCTACTGACCTCATGTTGACTTGAAGACCTCGGCAAAGACCCTCTTTCCAAACGAGGTCACATTTTGAGTACTGTGGTTAGAACTTCAACATATTTGACGCGGGTGGGGGGTGGGTTGGGGTGGGGGAACACAACTCAACCTAGAGATTGCCCAGTGAGGGAGTAACTACCTCCAGGTGTGTGTGGATAGTGGGTGGAGGGTGAGGGAAGGTTTCCCAGGGTGACGAAGGTGGAAGGAAAAGCGTCCGAGGCAGGCAGAACAGCACAGACAAAAAGGCATAAGATGAAGATTCAGGATCTAGGAAGAAGGAACTGACACCTCTTGGGAACGTACTATGTTCAGGGACCATATCAGATGCTACATAGGTACCATTATTTCATCGAATCCTCAGCACATTACCATTGCTACCCTATTAGACAGATGAAAAGTGATGTGTGGTGACAGGAAGTAGCCGGCCAACGGTCAGACCACATTGTGACACCATAGTGGAGACAAGAACCCACACCCTGCACCTTACATCCAGTAACTTACCTAAAAAATGGCACAGAGCTGAAGGGAGCTCTTAGGTTGTGACTCAGAGGTGGAAGAATGTTTGGGGGTAGGACATTCTCTCAGGAATGCCTGATATCATGGCACTAGATGGGAACCTACTCCACTGTGGAAATGCTCCTGGATCCAATATCACAGGAAGGCCTTCGGCTGACCTCTGAATCTCCAGGGAAAATGGCTGACCTCCTTGAGACTTCTGGATCTGAGCAACAGCCATGGTGATGGGGCTGAGTGATCACACCCCATCACAGACCTTGGCTCAATCTGTGTCCTTGGATAGGGCAAGCCCTGCTCCTGATGAGAAAACTAGCCATCAATTTCTGTGTGTCCAGGGACTTAAGGAAAACAGGAAGCAACCAGGAGGTCCTGACTGTCCTGCCTCTGTGCCTTTGCCCAGGTGCTCACCTTCACCTGCAACCTCTGAAGTCCTAATAAGTAGTTGGTGAATTGCATTGAACAATCTTCGCTCCCCCAATATGTAGTGGGAAAATCTCTGCCTTTGGAGGTGCAGTACTGTGTTTCAAGTGGGTTCTCCCACTTACTGTGTGATCTTGGCCATGTCAGAACGCTTGATTTCCCCATCTAGACATTGGCCTAATGGTACCTAACTCACAGGGTTATGGTGGGTATTAAATGAGGCAACGGACACATTTAGTTAACATTCAAGTGCTGTGTATGTGCAAGCTAAGAGGACTCATCATAGAGCTAAATCACATAATCTCACCTGTCATTTTTTTTCTCTCTCAACCACCACCATCTAGAACAAAGGTCTACAAACTCTGGCCCATGGGCCAAATCTATCCTGTTGCCTCTTTTCGTACAGCCCATGAAATGAGTGAGAATGACTTACATTTTCAAATGGTTGGGAAAACAAATCAAAAGAAGAGTAATATTTCATGACATGTGAAAATGTTATGACATTCAAATTTCCATGTCCATACGTAAAGTTTTATCAGAATATGGCTCAGAATATGGCCATGCCCATTTGTCTGTGGCTGCGTTCATGCTACAGTAGCAGAAGTGAGCAGCTGTGACAGAGACTGCATGGCCTGCAAAGCCCAAGATATTTACCATCTGGTCCTTTACATAAAAAGTTTGCTGACCCCTGCTCTAGAATAACAAAACTAAGCAAATAAAATCTCTGAGCTAAGCCCTGATCTTGAAGCATTCAAATCGGCTGTGTCCACAGTTCTCAAATCTTCAGGTCCTTGAGCCATTCATACAGACGTGATGTCCGAGAGTCTGACAGTGTCAGCCTGATTGCTCGTGGCTTGGGCAGGGTTGGCAAAGCCTGCCCTCCCCCAGGAGAGCTGTTGTGTGGAGTGACCCCAGCCTCTCCCTCCAGATCTGTGGGACAGAAGAGGAAGGCCTGCCACTTAGGAGAGCTGCAGCTACCTGAGTCCAGAGCCACACAACTCCCATCCTGCCTGCTGTACTTTAGCCACTGAAGTGGCCTCACATCAGCTGGCGGTGTGCTTTGCCTGGTGACACGTCTCCCATTTAGATATAATCACCTTTTTATATCCATGTCACTCTCTGAATCCTCTCCCCACCCAGAGCTTTCCCTGATGATTGAAAAGAGCTAAACCAACAAATGGCATTATCTCCTGTGAATGGCCTCAGTTTATCACCTGGACAAGCCCAGAAACTTCCACCCTTGAGCTTCTCTTTGTTGTAGCAACAGGTGCTCAGGAAGAGGGTAGGGGCGGGTGAGGGGGAGGATGTGTTTCAACTCCGGAATAAGGCCAGAGGGGGGAGGCTGTGGAATGCTCTTTGGGGGAGGTCTTTGGAAATGGGCTCAGTGTCACTACTCTGGAATGGGCTGGGACACAATCCTTGCAGGATTCAAGGGTGGCAGGCAGGTGACACCAGGATCTTTCAAGGTTCTAAAACATGTTTCAGGACAGACCTGAGTGCTTTATTGAAAGTGAGACTTGTAAAGAATTTTCTTAAACTATTTTAAGGGAAAAAGATGCTAAGGGATGATTTACTTTTTTCCGTATTTTTTTACTTCTGTATATAACTACCCTGTGGCTTGATCCAGTTTAGGGAGCACATCGTCTACCTAGTCCGGACAAGGGTCCAGGAAGGTCCCATACTTCCCAAATTCCAATTTTTTAGAGGTATTAAAATGGTTAAACATATTGTAAAATTTGGTTTTGGGGAGTCTGGAACTAAAATTCAGAGGAAGCAGTGTAGTGTAGGGAAGCGGTCGGTAAACGTTCTCAGGAAAGAGCTAGATACTAAATAGTGTAAGGTTGGGGGCCACAAGGTTTCGGCTGCAACTACTGGACTCTGCTGTCGTAGTGCAAAGGTAGCTATGGTAATATGTAAATGAATGTTGATGGGATGTGCTCCAATAGAACTCAATTTACAAAAACAGGTGGTGGGCCACATTTAGTCAGGATTCACTGACCCTCATCTTGGTTTCTGCCCTTGGTTTGCCGATCCCTGATATGGCGTTTTAGCCAGCTTTGTGCTAGTAGCACTCTCTGCTTTTCCCTATCAGGCGCTAAAGCACAGAGAATGTGTCACTTTATGACAGGAGGAGCCTTCCTGGGCTTAATGTGAGCTGGAGTTCCGAGGGAGTGGAATCAAGCAGAACAGAAGCAAGATAGTGCGAGTTCAGGTGAAATGGTAGTCAGCAGCAGAAGGAAGAGTAGGAGCCAGGCAGGGAGGAGCGAGGTCCACATCGTGGCAGAACACTTGACTAGAGGTGCCGTGGTTGGGATGGGCAGTAGGGCAAGACATCCAGCTCCTCGTGCTGCCTAGGACCCTGAACACCCTCACTCTTCCAAGCTTCACAAGGTTCACTTCTAGTATGATTCCTGCTCTTTTTAGCCTTCCCTGAATCTCCTGGGATTTCTGTCTCCTTTGTCCCGTCTATATTCTTTTTGTAAATTCCCAATCACGGCGCTCACAAAATCCTTCAAAGCTCTCCTGTGTCAACCCTGCCTCCATGCTACCTTCCCAGACCCTTGACATCCAGAATGAATTAGCTGTCCTTCTCTTTGCTGCTTTCTTGGGCTTGCCTGGTATATACCCCTACCAGGTATAAGTTCCATCAAAGCACAAGTTATATTTACGGCCTTCTCATTGCTCTGTCGTGAGCTCTTCATGTGTATGTTTTACTTATCTTTACATATTCAGTGGCTAGTGGGAGAAAAATGCTTGTCAACCAAAGAAAGAAATAGGTGTGAGGAGTTAGTTCATTCAGAACTACTCAATCTAGTGCTCTCTTGCATGGCTTTCCAATTGCTTTGTTTATGGTGTCTTCTGTCCCCGAGAGGCACAGTTTTGAACAGGGGGACAAGGTTGTAGTGTACAACCTACAACGGTATTGTATTCTGGGCAGTGTATGGTAGGGAGTACAGACACAAATGGCAGAATTTCCTTAATCAGTCCAGGCTACAAGGAGATTTGTTGGTTCCTGTAACCAAAGCAAGGGAGAGCGGAAAGCAGCTGGCCTCAGGGACCCCTGGGAGTGGGGAAAAGCAAAGGGAACAGGATTCACTCACCCTCATCTTGGTTTCTGCCCATGTGCCAGTCTTGTTTACTCAGACGGACTCTTCTTTTTGAGGGTGCCAGAAATCCCCAACTTTCACATCAGCCTTCGTTACCCCAAGGAGGAACTGCCTTTTTTTTCTGTGGTCTAATTCAAAAAGTCTTGGGGAAGCCCTGCCTTACCTTGGATTATGTGCCCAACCTGTGATCAGGGAGATTTTCATAATTGGTAGCTTCTAATAGAATACAACCAGCATGAGGTGGGAGGAAGACACTCGTAAAGGAAGGGGGAGTGCATTTTGTAGAAGTAGGGAGGAGCGTGCCAGGTAGACAGAATAAGAGACACCACTGCAGTGTCTTCCCTTCCTCAGTGCTTGGGCCTGAACTGGGCAGTAACATATATGGACGGACGTGAGCCATTTTCCTTCCCACGTGCCACCTCTCACCCCTTGTTCAAAATTTATTTCTAGCCTGGAACTGCCAAAACCCTTTTTCAGAGTAAATGCATGCCCTCCCCCTGATGGATTTAGAACCCTCCTTTTTTTTACAGCCTTTATAGGAAACACTGCCATCCACTTTCTATCTAGTCTTGAAGTGTTGAATAAATGAGTTCCGACCATCATCATCCATTCAACACACATTAGTCCAACACTTTAAAAAAACAACACTATTAGGTGGGTGCAAAAGCAATTGCAGTTTTTGCAATTATTCTTAACCTTTTAAACTGCAGTTACTTTTGCACCCACCTAATAGTAAACTGTCTCTCTGTTTTTTTTAAAGAGCAGTTTTAGGTTCACAGCAAAGCTGAGCAGAAAATACAGAGTCCCGATACGGAGTTATTTTTCATAAGCTCATGTGTCACCAGTTTTTATTGACTTTGTCTTACTTTTTTTTTTTCTACCCAGTGACTCTGTGAGATAGAAATGCATTTCCATCTGCACCTTTCAGATAAGGAAACTGAGGCCAAGAAAGGCAAAAGGGCTTGACCAGGACCTCGAAGCTTCTGAGGGCTTTTCTCGGGTGGTGCTGTGGGTTTTTGTTGGACACTTTCAAACAGCAGAAGCTTTCAAGGCAGGAAGTGCTGACCCTTTTAATGGTAGAATTCTCCACACCCATATTAGATGATGGGAGAAGTAGTATAGGTCTTGAGAGGTTTTCGAAAACCCTGAACTTAGCAAACAGGCAAAATTCTGTCTGCTTAAATCTGTTCTAGTTGTCACCTTCGAGTCCCCATCATGTCCCTCAAAGTGAGTCTGGCAATTCTGAGAAGTGATGGGGATCTCCTGTGTGGCCCCCTCCTCACACGAATGCGGACACTCTGACCCCTCAGTGCCCATTTCACTGGTGCCAAATGGCAAAGTCCCCAGAGCGGAGGGTGCCAGGGACGGGGGTGTCTGGCTGGTAGTGTTTTCCAGATGCCTCTAGTTTGTCTCCTCCAGGACCAGTTTTCATGCTCAAAGTCGTCTCATGGCTCAGCCCATGAGGCCCACAGGGCTACAATTCCAGTTTCTTCTTTCTTTGGCTTCAGTGCTTTGCAGCTCTGGTCTCTTGGGGTTAGGGTGTATATGGCTGGGAAGTAGAGACTCGGGCAAAGGAGGGGGCAGTCGAGTGGAGTGGGTGGCTGGTAATATTTTCCAGTTCTTTCTAAAGTGTCTGCCTTCCCTTAATGGAGACGGAAGTGAGCCAGCTGACTGACTGCTCTGACTGCAAGATTGGTTACTGCTTACATCATCTGGGCAGCCAGACTGGGGACAGGGTGTGGGGAGATGGGGGAGAAACTGAGTAGGGATTAATCCAGACCCAAGTGAATTGATAAACAAAGGCGGTGATGATCAGGTAACCTTTTTCCCAAGCGCAGGCCTTGGGGAGGTGGAGAAGAGCCAGATAGTCACATTAATGCATGCATGGGCTGCTCTGCCCTTCACCAACATTTCAGTTCCATCCTATTCCACTCTATGCCGCTCCATCCTAAGAGCTTTGCTGAGAATCTGGAATGTCCCAGGAATATGCTAGTGGAGGAGTGATATAAAGAAATCTAAGATTAACAGCTATCTAGGGAGTCCCTTTCCAGTAAGGGACCTTATCTGTATCAGTTAGCTTTTGCTGCATGATAAACCACCCCAAAGTTAGTGATTTATGACACCATTCCTTTACTGCTGAGAAGCTAGGCAGTGCTGCTGAATATGACTGGGCTCTGTGGCTCTCTACCGGGCTTGGTCATGTGTTTGTGAGCTGGCCAGTAGATCAGCTGGCTGGCCAGGGATGGTCTGGACAACTGGTGCCTTTCTCCACATGCTCTGTCATCCTCTCCTGGACTAATTTGAGCTTATTCATGTGCAAGGGCAGGTTTCCAAGAAAGCAGGGGGCAGCAAAGCCTCTTGAGGTCCAGACTTGGAACACACGTGAAGTTGCTTCTGGCCACATTCTACTGGCCAACGCAAGTTACAAGGCCAGCCTGGATTGAGAATTGAAGGTATGCGGGGAGGGTCTCCATTCCTTGGTGGGAAGATGGACAGAGATTGCATTTTTGCCCTGTGCTCTAGACACGTGTCCTTAGTTTGTACATAAGGCTGCTGATGCTCTATTATTGCTCTTATCACAAACTGCTAGGCAGGATAGAGTAGGAGAAGTGAATTCTAACAGCAGTGAGTGGGTCAGAAGAAGTCTGGAGAAAACTGCACAGACAGGAGAGTCTTGAAGGACAAATAGTATTTCAACAGGAGTAGAAATACACACCTGTTTCTCTTCCTTTTCTGTGCCGTTCCTCTTGCCAAAATCTGGCCGTGGGCCCACCAGTTACCACCTGGCCTTGTTGGTAGGGATCCCATCAGTGACTGGATGAGTTATCACCTCTGCCCCTGCATCTGGAGACAAGAAGAGCTCTAGCCAGCCCTCCGGTGCTGAGAAAAAGGAAGATTCCTTGACTCATGTTTTTGCCAAATTATGGCATTTCTCCCCTATCTCTCCTCTCTTGAGCTCCTTCCTTACTTCTATCTTTCTCCCACTCTGATTTCCAAGGGGGTATGGATCACTGAACGTCAGCAAGGAAAAAGATAAGTAAAAATTGCTTTTATTCGATTGCCAATGAAAACCAAATAAAATAATTTCTCATATTCTGTGATGGGATCATGCAGACTCTCCCAGGCACTGGCATGTGGATTCTACGAAGAGCACTTAGCTCAGTGCCGAGGGTGGAGTAGGTGGGTCAATAAATGGGGTGGGGGTGGCAGGAGTCATAGCAATTATTTTAACTATTGTACCTAATGAGTCCTTGATAATTTGAGCAGACCCTACTGCCTGAGTAGACTTTGATGGCAGGCTTTGCCAGTACCATCATTAAAAATAAACAAACAAACAAATTTCTGTTTTAGCACATGTTTGGGGAACTCCCTTCCCTTGAGACCAAAACAAAACAAAACAAAAATACAAAACCCAAAAGAAACAAAACAAAACAAAAAAACCTCAGCTTAGGGTGGGTCCTCCTCTGGTGAAATCTACCCTTGGCAAGGACTGCTCCTTCTACAAAGAAAGGGGTGGCACCCTCTAATCCTGGGTTGTCTTTTCTCTGCCTCTGCCCTGCCTGGGAAGTTCCCAGAGGACTTGTGCTTTCCTTGGGTCCTGATAATTGAGTGGGGTGGGCTCTCTGGCGGGGCTTCTGTGCAGTTTGTTCCCAGTCTGGAGTGGGTGTATGAGATGGGAGCCAGACGGCCCTAACTACATCCATTCGTACATGGACGTCAGATCTCTCTGCTCTTCGTGACACAAGCAGTGTCTAATCTGAACTCTTTGTTGCAAGGAACAGAAATATAACTTTGATTAGCACAGACACATGAAGCATTTATTCCAGAACTGGGAAGGACATTGAAGTGCCTTATAGAAATAAAGGAAGAGCTGTAGAACTCAGGGCCCCTTTTCCTCCCTGTTTGCCCATCTCTGCTTCTCTGTGCTTCTCTCTGACTATTAGTTAATTTTGACCACTTCCCAGAAGCTTTTGTCTCCTGGTAGGTACTCAGCCACCAGCCGTCTCTGCTTAGCACCCTCTGCCGAAAGAGGGTGCCTATTTCCCCCCCCTGCAATATTCTTAGCTCAATCCCAGGGAAGGAATTGGAATTTCCCTGCTTGGATTATGAGCCACTGTTGTCTGTACATGGGCCACAAGGCTTTGTGGGCCCTTGGTTATGTGTGCATCCCTCCAAGCAGGGCTTTAGATTCTGTCACCAGAAGAAAAAGCATGAGAATGTTTGCTGAACAGACAACAACCAATAAATACTTTTGCAGGCTCTTTTTTCGTTGTTGGCAGAACCCATCAATGCAATTGTTGTAAACCATTCTGGGACTGATTGATAAATGTGGCAAGAATTAGCGCTCTGTGAAGTTTAGAGAAAAACAACAACAACAACAAAATTTGTCTGGAAAAACTGACCAGAGGAAGTGGAAATTCCAGTGATGTTTAAGTAGCGGGAGAAAGATTGTTTGATGCTCTGGGGTAAGGAAGTGATTTCTAGTTTGTTTCCGTGCTTGGAAGACAGCTGGAGATGATAGTGGGATGAGAGGATGAAGGGTGTTTGAACAGCAGGTGCTTAAAATGAGTGGGGAACAGGGTGGGGAGAGGGAGGAACTGGGAGACTACTGTGTTACCCAAAGTAGGACTTTGCTGTAATTGCAAATTTCTGGCATTATATTTCAATCAACAATAGCTTCACTGCTGCCCCACGTAAGGCCCTCACCATCCCTTCTGCTGACAGGTGAGGACAACCCCATAAGACCTAACCTCAAAGCTTTGTGGAGTTCTGGTTCCCAGAAATGTGGCAGAGTGAGTGTCGGGGTCAGTTCTGTACTGATGAGGGGGCCCAGGGCTCAGAGGGCAGATGTTGGGCTGGACGAATTACAGGGAGCACAGTGTGTCCTAGGTTCATTGTCCCAGGAGGAACAGGGTCCGGGGACAGGGTTGGACTCAGATCCGTCACACCCTCTGGGACCCCGGTGATGCATTTTGTCTTCTCTGGGCCTCGGTACAATGGGAAGAATGAAGCCCTTCTTATCTTGAAGAGAGTTTGAAAGGAACAAATAATGGTCAATAAACCAAGGGAAATAAATTAACAACCAGTAATTTACCAAACTGCCCCAAATGATCAAATTTCAAAGCAGGAAAGAAAAAGAAAAGTCTAAGGAGGTGGGAGATACAGAAAGCATGGAAGCGTGGGCTGCAGGTGGATGAAAGGAATCAAGACTTGCTAGCAGAAGAGAAAACCATCCCCCTTTTCTCCTTCTCTCAAAGAAGTTTGCTTTTCCTTCTCCGATAATCCAAGAGGGAGGGCTGTCTATGTGGCTCCTTTACTCTGACTTGTGAGGGTTGGTTGAGAAATGGTTCTAAAGGGCGTGAACTGCTTGGTAGCTTCTAGTCCACGGGTCCTCAATAGACACCTCTTGAAGTACAAGCAAAAACAATAACAATAACATAAAACCAAGTTACCAAAAGAAATGAAAATTTGTCAGTCACTGGCCAAATGCTCCTGAGAGGAGAGGTGGGCATTGGAGGGCCCTGCAACCTGAGGAGTCGTTCTTGGGGGTTGCATGTTTCATTCTGAGCAAAGGCTGTCTCAGCAATGCACAGAGAAGCTGGGGTTCACAGTAGTCTGCATTTGGAGAGAGTGTGTGTGTCTGTGTGTCTCTGTCTGAATGCATGTGATACTGAAACAGCCCAGGTAGACATAATTCCAAGCACGAGACGGGGGCCTGGCCTGGCAGCAAGCAGATGTACGTGTGGGTGTGAGCCCTCGCCGACTTGGAGTCCAGGCCCAGGACCTCTGGGGGGCCTGTCGCCTGCAGGGTTCATTACAGAGGAAACCAGGTGCTTGGAGTGTCCCCAAAGCAATACAGAGTGCACTGTCATGAGCTTGAAAAATATTCCTGTGAGAGATATAAATAAAGACTCCAAGCCCAAAGCCAGGGTTTTAGAAAGCCATCCTTAAACACAGGATAATTTATAACCGCTGCTCTCCTGTCCTGTGGATGACTCAGCTCTCCTAGCCCAGGCAGGCCCAGCCTGCTCCAGTAACCTTCGGGTTTGGCTGAAAGGGAAGAGCTAACGCAGCTCCAAGGAACCCAGTGAGCTAACCACCAGGCTACCGGACTGCTCCTGCTGTGCTCTCCTTCTTTCTTCCTTTTGGGCAAACTCCAAGGACAATCCTGGAAGCTGAGAAACAGGACATTTGGGTCTTCCCAGCTGGCTGGCCCTTTGGAAGCCTATTAAACTGATTCCTGGGTACCTCTGGGATCTAGTGGGTTCTGCTACCCACAAAATGGGTCCATCATCTAGCCACTGCACTCACCCCTGGGAGGTGGCCGGCTTAGTACATAGTCCTGCTTAAAGCCAGAGAGTTGTTCTCCATCTCAGAGACTCTTGAGCCCCACAGAAAGAATAGAAATGAGAGTATTTTTCCCTTTCACTTAAAAAATAATTTACCCAAGTCAAGTGCCAAAACAGGGCTGAGAAGTGGGGCGGATGGTGATACGCTTGAAAGTTGTGGTAAATTTGCGGTGGGAGGCAGTCAGAAAAGAACAGCGTTCATTTTTTAAATTCTCTGTCTCCCCCGCACCATCACCCCCGCTTCTTTCACTATATTTTTAGCAGATTCTCTGGCCAACCATGTCTGAAGAGACAAGTGCAAGTACAGAGAGTGCTTATCGAAACCCAAGGATGTTTCTTTTTCTTCTTCTTCCCTTAAAAACCTAACAGGAGTGTGGAAAGGACTGGAAGTGCTTACAGATCATTTTAACCAGATGCCTCACCCCAGCTTGGATCTCAGGAACATTTTTATGCCAAGGTCCTTATGCCTGACAGTCCAAGTGTAGGGGGAAAATACACAAACATTATTCAGGGCTATTTTAAAAATAGTTTCGCTCTTTGATTAAATTTCTAAACAGCCCTGAATCAAAGATTCTCTGCTTGCGCAGATGAATTTGTACAATTGGCCTGATTTTAACACAGGCACCTGCACCCTGTAGGTATTCAGTAATTGCTGAGTAGATGAACAGCTCCTTAAATCTGTAACTGTTTTCATCCACTGTACGTTTATTAAGCCTCTGTGTGTGTGGGGTGTGTGTGTGTGTGTATGTGGTGGTGTGTGTGTGTGCGTGTATGTGTGGTGTGTGGTGTGTGTGTGGTGTGTGTGTGTGTGTATGTGGTGTGGTGTGTGTGTGTGGTGTGTGTGATGTGTGTGGTGTGTGTGTGTGTGTGTGGTGTGTGGTGTGTGTGGTGTGTGTGGTGTGTGTGTGGTGTGTGTGGTGTGTGATGTGTGTGTGTGTGGTGTGTATGTGTGGTGTGTGTGGTGTGTGTGGTGTGTGTGTGGTGTGTGGTGTGTGTGTGGTGTGTGTGTGTGGTGTGTGGTGTATGTGTGGTGTGTGTGGTATGTGATGTGTGTGTGGTGTGTGTGTGGTGTGTGTGTGATGTGTGTGTGTTGTGTGTGTGGTGTGTGTGGTGTGTGTGGTGTGTGTGTGATATGTGTGGTGTGTGTGGTGTGTGTGTGGTGTGTGTTGTGTGTGATGTGTGTGTGTGTGGTGTGTGTGTGTGGTGTGTGTGGTGTGTGTGATGCATGTGGTGTGTGTGTGATATGTGTAGTGTGTGTGGTGTGTGTGTGGTGTGTGGTGTGTGATGTGTGTGTGTGGTGTGTGTGTGGTGTGTGTGTGTGGTGTGTGGTGTATGTGTGGTGTGTGTGTGTGTGGTGTGTGTGTGTGGTGTGTGTGTGTGGTGTGTGGTGTATGTGTGGTGTGTGTGTGTGTGTGTGTTGTGTGTGGTGTGTGTGTGTGGTGTGTGGTGTATGTGTGGTGTGTGTGTGGTGTGTGTGGTGTGTGTGGTGTGTGTGTGTGTGGTGTGTGGTGTATGTGTGGTGTGTGTGTGTGTTGTGTGTGTGGTGTGTGTGTGATATGTGTGGTGTGTGTGGTGTGTGTGTGTGGTGTGTGTGGTGTGTGTGATGCGTGTGGTGTGTGTGTGATATGTGTGGTGTGTGTGGTGTGTGTGTGGTGTGTGTGGTGTGTGTGTGTGGTGTGTGTGGTGTGTGTGATGCGTGTGGTGTGTGTGTGATATATGTGGTGTGTGTGGTGTGTGTGGTGTGTGTGGTGTGTGTGTGGTGTGTGTGGCGTGTGTGTGGTGTGTGTGGTGTGTGTGTGCGGTGTGTGTGGTGTGTGTGTGATATGTGTGGTGTGTGTGGTGTGTGTGGTGTGTGTGATGTGTGTGGTGTGTGTGGTGTGTGTGTGATGTGTGTGGTGTGTGTGGTGTGTGTGTGATGTGTGTGGTGTGTGTGGTGTGTGTGATATGTGTGGTGTGTGTGGTGTGTGTGATATGTGTGGTGTGTGTGGTGTGTGTGGTGTGTGATATGTGTGGTGTGTGTGGTGTGTGTGATATGTGTGGTGTGTGTGGTGTGTGTGGTGTGTGTGATATGTGTGGTGTGTGTGGTGTGTGTGGTGTGTGTGATGTGTGTGGTGTGTGTGGTGTGTGTGATATGTGTGGTGTGTGTGGTGTGTGTGTGATGTGTGTGGTGTGTGTGGTGTGTGTGTGATGTGTGTGGTGTGTGTGGTGTGTGATATGTGTGGTGTGTGTGGTGTGTGTGATATGTGTGGTGTGTGTGGTGTGTGTGATATGTGTGGTGTGTGTGGTGTGTGTGATATGTGTGGTGTGTGTGGTGTGTGTGGTGTGTGATATGTGTGGTGTGTGTGGTGTGTGTGATATGTGTGGTGTGTGTGGTGTGTGATATGTGTGGTGTGTGTGGTGTGTGTGATGTGTGTGGTGTGTATGGTGTGGTGTGTGTGATGTGTGTGGTGTGTGTGGCGTGTGTGGTGTGTGTGGTGTGTGTGGTGTGTGTGGTGTGTGTGGTGTGTATGGTGTGGTGTGTGTGGTGTGTACTTCTCCAAGTGTGCCCACAAAGGGGGTTAAAGTTCTAGGTGAGGAGGGGCTGAGGTTCAGATGCAGAGTGAGGCCGGGCAGGCCTCAGCTCAGTGTGGGGTGGCCCCGGGCCTGGCCTCTGGGCAGGGCAGTGGTTCTGGTGCTCCCTGCTGTGCTGTGCAGGATTTATTGCTAAATTACATCGTCTAGTAGGGGAGATACTGGGCTGGGCTCCCTGCTACTGATTGCTGCACATAGTGCATGTTTGTGATATGGAAGGTTTTCTTTATTTTGTATATGATGAGCAAATACCTTTTAAAGCTAGGAAAAATTCTCCTTCCAAGAAGGAAGTATAAAGTCAGTCAACTGAAAACACACACACACACACACACACACACACACACACACACACACCCCAAATGCTACACAAACTGACTTCGTAAATGATAGAAAGCTGCATACTGTGTTTTCCCAAAAATAAGACAGGGTCATATACTGTATTTCCTCCAAAATTAGACTGGGTCTTATGTTAATTTTTGCTCCAAAAGATGCATTAAGGCTTATTTACAGGGAATGTCTTATTTTTTCATGTACAGCAATCTATATTTATTCAGATACAGTCATGTCATCTTCTAGAATATCATCATAATGTACTAAATGCGTCCGTCTGGCTGATGATCTTAACTGGGATTGTTTTCGGGGTAGATCTTATTTTCAGGGAAGCATGGTAACTGAAACTACAGAATTCCGGCCTGGTCTGGACTGGCCTTGCTGGAAATGCACACGGCCTCCTTCAGACCCCATAGCTCAGTGTTTTGAAATCTGTGTTCTGTCCCTTCCTCCTCTCCTTTCTGTCTTTCCCTTTGGGAGTTGTTTCCTACCTTACATCGGGCTCTTTTAGTCACCTGTCTTTCACTTTATCAAAATGAGAGAAAGTTTGCAATTCATTCATTTGCATGGATTGATCGGCACATAAAGACTGATCAGCACATATAGATTGATTAGACACATATAGATTGATTAGAGCCCTGAATTTTATGGGAAGGAAACAAGCTAATGGAGAGGAGACACTCAAGATCACAGAGCTATTGAATAGTGGTAACCTAACCCCTTATAGTGACTTAGAATTGAGCCATAATAATTGTTAAATAAGCTACAGGGAAAATTCCACACGCCTGCCAATTAGGAATCTTGAGGTGGCCTCGAGGCTGAGTCAAGTTAATCTTTCTGCCCTTTTGATAGCTGATCCATCTGCTCAGATCAATACTATGTGGTTTGGCTTCCAGTGGTTTCTTCTGCTCTACTTGGGACACACATACTGTATTCAGAATTCATAGACCTGGCTGAGCCCCCTGATGTCATCTGCTCTCTGAAGTTCTCAGCCACCAGACAGAAGAGTCTCAGCCTGGTGGTCCTGGTTCTGAAGGATATGGGGATACTTTTGTAACAAGACTAGCCTTGGATTTCTGTTTTCTCTTCCAGAGAGAGAGAGAGAGAGAGAGAGAGAGAGAGAGACAGAGAGAGAGAGAGAGAGAGAGACAGAGAGAGAGAGAAACCCCCTTCTGTTGGGTTTGCAAAGTTAACTGAAAGCCCCTGCTGTGCACACATACCCGGATCACCTGTCGTTCTTGGTTAAATTCTCCAAAGGTACAGGACACCATTTTGGGTGCAACAAGGGGACCCACAGAACCACAAATATACAGACCTTCTGTTTCACGGGTTTGGGTTGGGAGGAAGGCAAATACACATGTGTATCTGTTTCTCAAGTGAAAGGAACTGTATGTACGCACATGGATGATGAGATGGCCTTGGCCTAAAGCGACTCAGTTCTGACTTGCTGGACTTGTGAAATGGGCTGCTCACGTGGACCCCAGCCCACACCGAGGTCCCGGGGACCTGTACACATGACTACCCTAGGAAAGGATTTCTGTAGTCTCTGGAAAAAATCCAGATGAGTACAGAAGGAGAGAAGTTAGAGAGCAGAGAGGGAGCTGCCCACCTTGTAAATCCCACCTGCACCCCCCTCCCGGCCTTTCCCCCACACCCCATGTCAGAAGAGCCAAGGCATGGGCCAGACCAGAGCGAGCTGCCTCTGTGGCCTGTTTATACCCTGTAACCAGAGCCTGTTCTTGCTGAGGCCGCCTAACAGCTGCGGAGATAAGGGGATGGGCCTTCGCTTCCAGATTGGGTGACCTGTGCTGGCACCCAGCTCTGGGGCACCTTATCCTGATCATTTTCCCAAACCCAGGGCTGGGAGTGGGAAGAGGTGGGGCTGGCTACCAGCTACTGTTCAGGTGGCAGGGGCGATCTTCCCCAATCCAGGGTGAAGTGTGGAGCCCTATGTTGAACTTGCTCGTGTGCTGTCTCCAACATCCCATCTCCTAATGCGATTGCTTTCTACGGGGTCAAGGGAGGTGAGAGAGGAGTTCTGCCTGTTTCATTAGTTTGTTTTCCTCCCTCTTTATCTTGGTCATCACAGAAACAGAAAGGAACACGTGGTGAAGCTCTGGGTCAGGCCGAATTCTAGATTCTGCTGCCAAACGCATTTTTCAGGCCAGAGCACGTCCTGCCTCTGCCCCATCCAGACCTCTCCTCAGAGGTCAGCCACGTCTTCCTACCCATCTTGGTCCCCTCAGCTCTCTGAGGCTGTGGCAGGGCCCTCCCTCCCTGCAGCCCAGTCTGGACTCCTTGCAAGAAGGCTGGGGTAGTGAGCCTCCGTGCCAATGCCTGGTGATGCTGAAAAGTCTTCAGACCAGGCTCATCAGACCACTCATCTCTCAGTGACCTGTGTCCGGACCTGCACCTTCAATTCCATATCCTCCCTCTCCCCTCCAGGCTTCCTTTTCCTCTCCCATTACTTGCTCCCTCTGCCCCCCACCCCCATCCCCAGCAGCTTCCTCTGACTGTGCCTAGCCCCTGAACCACTGAGTGCACACCGTGTTCTGGTTTTCAGTGTTCACACCTCTCAAGTGTGAGATTTGCAGATGGTTAACATGTTCTTTCCTTTGGTCTCCCGCTTCCCTGCAACTTCGGTGGTGGTTGGGAGTGAGGAGCAGGCTGAGCTCATCCTGGAGGCCAGCACTGGTGTG
This sequence comes from Rhinolophus hipposideros, assembly GCF_964194185.1. Taxonomy (NCBI): domain Eukaryota; kingdom Metazoa; phylum Chordata; class Mammalia; order Chiroptera; family Rhinolophidae; genus Rhinolophus; species Rhinolophus hipposideros. The sequence continues at coordinate 83,255,071 of NC_138052.1, forward strand.
GCCCATGACCTGGGACACGCAGGGCTGCCTGCCAAAGAGCTCTTTACTGTCCTGGCCTGTCTCTCCTCCGATGGCAACCTTGGCAGGGGTGGGGGTGGAGCACATGGAGTTGGTGGAGTTTGCTCAACAGCTGCCTCAGAAAGGAAAGGGTGAGGGGGAGACTCAGGTTATGGAAAAACAGCAAAACACAAGGCATTTAGACTGAGAGAGATCCGAGTTCAAGTTTACATGTGGCCAGTGAACAGCAGTGGAAACTCGGACAGTTTAAAACGGGAATTCCCATTTAAAATGGGAATGATGATACTTCACACTTTTTGGGGTGGATGTTGGGATCAGAGAAGATAATGGAAGGGAAGATCCTTGGGAAATTGTTTCCTGAGTGTCTGGCTCACAGAGGGTGCCAGCAATATTTGCTGCAGGTGTGAATAAAAGAAAAAAAAAAGGATACATCAATCTATAAAACTTCTGCATTGCAAAAGAAACCGTCAACAAAATGAAAAAGCAACCTATGTCATGAAAGAAAATATTTGCAAACTATATGTCAGATAAAAAGTTAATATTTAAAACACATAAAGTGCTTATATAACCCAATAACGAAACAAGCAAACAGTTCAATTAAAAAAGGGGCAGAGGGGGCCGGCCCGGTGGCTCAGGCGGTTGGAGCTCCGTGCTCCTAACTCCGAAGGCTGCCGGTTCGATTCCCACATGGGCCAGTGGGCTCTCAACCACAAGGTGGCCAGTTCAATTCCTCGATTCCCGGAAGGGATGGTGGGCTGCACCCCCTGCAACTAAGATCGAAAGGACAACAAATTGACTTGGAAAAAAGTCCTGGAAGTACACACTGTTCCCCAATAAAGTCCTGTTCCCCTTCCCCAATAAAATCTTTAAAAATAAATACAAGTAAAAAAGGGGCAGAGGAACTGAATAGACATTTTCCCAAAGAAGACATACAGATGGCCAACAGGCACATGAAAAGATGTTCAACATCACTAATCATCAGGGAAATGCCAATCAAAACCACAGTGAGATATCACCTCACCCCAGTTATAACGGCTGTCATCAAAAGGACAGGAGATAAGTGTTGACAAAGATTTGAAGGAAAGGAGATGCTTGTGCACTGGTGGTGGGAATGTAAATGGGTACAGTGACTACAGAAAACAGTATGGAGTTTCCTCAAAATATTAAAAATAGAATTACCATATCATCCAGCAAACCCATGTCCAGTAATATATCTAAAGGAAATGAAAACAAGATATGGAGGAGACACCTGCCTTCCTATGTTCATTACGCGTTATTCACAATGTCCAAGATATGGAAACAACCTAAGTGCAGTAAATGAATGAATAGATAAAGAAATGTGATATATAGGTGTATATACATATATAATATATAATATAATTATATATATTATATATAATATATAATATAAAATTCAGCCATGAGAAAGAAGGAAATCCTGTTATTAGTGACATGGGTAGACCTAGAGGGCATTATGCTTAGTGAGATAAGTCAGACAGGGAGAGACAAATGTTGTATGCTATCACTTATATGTGGAACCTAAAACAGCTGAATTGGTAGAAACAGAGTAGAATGGCAGTTCCCAGGGGCTGAGGGTAGGGTAAAGGAGAGGTGTTAAAGTGTACAAGTGTGCGAATGGAAGATGAATGAATTCTGGAGCTCTAATGCACGGCATGGTGATTACAATCAATAATATCGTGTTTCCCTGAAAATAAGACCTAGCTGGACCATCAGCTCTAATGCGTCTTTTGGAGCAAAAATTAATATAAGACCCAGTCTTATTTTACTATAATATAAGACTGTGTCATAATATAATATAATATAATATAATGTAATGTAATGTAATGTAATGTAATATAATATAATATAATATAATACCAGATCGTATATTAATTTTTGCTCCAAAAGATGCATTAGAGCTGATGGTCTGGCTAGGTCTTATTTTCGGAGAAACACAGTATATAAGTGTATCAAGTCAACATGTTGTATACCTCAAACGTATACAATGTTTTTGTCATTTACGCTCAATAAAAAGTAAATAAAAGAAAGAAGAAAGAAAGGAAGGAAAGAAGGAAGAAAGAAAGGAAGGAAGGAAGGAAGAAAGGGAGGGAGGAGATTCCTGGGATCTTCGCTTTTTCAAGTATTGAAATCTGAAGCAAATTAGACTGAGAAGCTGCTGAGCTTGCAGGTTCTGGTCTCAAGATGTGCTGTGTCTCAACTTTGTCATTGGGCACTCACTGGGAAGGCATTTTTTTTTTTTTTTTACTTACTTTCTTTTTTTTTTTCTTTCTGTTTTCTTCCCCTTGATCAGAATCTAAGGGAACAAAGAGAGTACTTTTGACTAACTGTTTGTGTTCTGGAGGACTTCCCGGCAAGGGAGGGCTGCCTCCCGTACCAAGTTTTACTGCTCCCCACTGTGCTCTAATCTCATTGCTCCCCCTCGGTTCTCAGTTCTCCAGCTTTTCCTGCCCTCTTCCTCTTCGAGGGCTTTGCTATGTCTCCCTGTGCCTGAAACACTTTCTGATACAGGTCACCTCCAGGACTCTGCCACTTTCCACCTGAGTGACCCAGGTAGGTCACTCCACCCTTCTGAGTTTCGGTTTCCTTATCTGTAGACAGAAAAACGAGACACAACCTTTGGCTTTTTGGGAGAACTAAATGGGATCAGGTAAAGGAAGTAGTAAGAGCCTGGCTCAGGGTCCCTGCACAGCCAGGGTGGCCCCTAATATTTTTGTTCATTAGAATAGCTCCCTCCTCTCTCTGTTTTAGGGAACTGTCACCCTCCGTTCTGTTTCTGGTTCTGCTTTATTTCCAACAAATGCTGGCTTTAACCAATTCCCTCATTGTCACCAAAGATAAGCCCATCACCTCCCCCCCTCACTGCCTGCATCTTTGTGTTACTGAAGGTAGGAGAAGTGATAAAGATTTCAGGACGTTACCAAGTGATACAAGCCTATACCTTCATAATAACTCTGCTGTTGGGTTAATAGCGAGGAAGCTCTGTTGGGTTCTTGCCTCCTGCTTGAATTCTTATTTATTTATTTATTTTAACAAAAACATGTTTATTTACTAACCAAAGGGTTGGTCCTAATTAAACCAGCACTTTGAAATAGTTGCATGTAAAATACTGTGATAACGATAATTAAACGCAGTAATGAAAAAGAAAGCCGTGTGGAGGTTTCAACTGAGCTTGCTCATTTTCACAGCTAATTGCCATCGAAAGTGAGGCTGAAATTTTGATTCTGCTTTTTCATAGATCTGAGTACAGGTGGCATGGTACATTATTCATGCCACCACTAATTTGCCATTTCCCACTTCTCCTGTTACTGTATTTTCCTGTCCCATTTCATTCCTGAAGTGGAGCCAGGGCGTTGTTTGTAAGGTTGCAGATCTGAGTGTTTTTGCCATCAGCTGTAGTTTCTTCAAATTTCCCTCCTGGTTTACAAAAGCAAAACAAACAAACAAAGCAAGAAAAAGAACTGTATTGTTTTCAAAGTGCTTTCAGTTTTTTATGGTGAGGCCTATGTCATCAGCGGAGATGGCACGATCTGGTTTGAGAATTGCACCCATATTTCATAGAACCATTCCCTTGCCTTTGTGTGTTCATCAAAGCCTACGCTCTCCTCCAGGTGCCATCTTTCTCCCAGCTGCTGAGTGGTGGCCTCTGTGGGCATGGGCTTTCAGGGTGGGCAGAGCAGGGTCTGGCTCAGGGAGTAGGCACCAGGTAGCCAATGGGAGTTGTATCCTTCTGCTTGAATTCTTAATAGTGGGGTTCACAAAACTCCAGCCCTCCTCTTTCTGACAATTTCCGCCTCCTGAAGGGCTTTCTCTCTATCAAAAGTCATCCCAGAGATGCAATCAAGGAAAAAATTTGGAAATCCACCACACCAGCTATCAGCTTTGACCCTGGGGGTGAGGACGGAGTAGTGTGAAGAAATTTCCTTAGCAGTGGTTCTCAAATTTTAGCGTGCATAAAATCATTGGGATGCTTTCTAAAAAACGCCAATTGTCAGCCCCCCTCTCTCCACATTGATTATGATTCAGTAGGTCTTGGGAGGGGCTCAGGAATTTACTCTTTAACAAGCACCCGAAGTAGGTGGCCTTGGGAACCCCACCCACAATTATGAATGTCTGGAAATGTCTTTTGCTCATCCCACAAGACCTGTGTCATTCCCAGGTTGTCATCTTCATCACAGCCAACCTGAGTTGATCTGCTCAAGCACAACTCTTAGGTGCTTTTTGGTAATTAATGGTACAGCCAAAGAAGCTTGAGTTGGGTGAGGTTAGCTGTTGCTTCTCATTCCTGCCACCACGTTCTAAAGAAAGCAAATCTCAGACCTGATTCACACCTACAGTTCTCATACAAGCATTCATGGTCAAGCAAGCTTGATTGCACGTTTGCTCTGTTAGCTTACATGCATCCTTGTGGATGTTCTGGCCTCCCACAGAAAGTTTACTCAAGGCAGAAACCATACAGTTCCACGGCAGTTCCAAGGCAGGCTCCTATTATGCTGATAACATTAGGCCATTAGAAATTTTCTTGACCAATGGCTGGAAAAAGCATTGCTTAGAGCCAAGGCCCAGAAGCCATTCTAGGCGCAGGTCTGGGTCTCCTTGGGTTCTTATACCTCCTTATGCAAGGTAGGGTATTCTAAGTTAGTCAATCTATATATTGTGAATTTCTAATTTCACAAAAAGAACCCGTTTCCATTATTCTTCATGGAATAAACAAGTCACTCATTTCACCAGTAAAAAACCCAGTTTTGACCAGCAAATTAACAGTCTTAGATGTGCTCAAGGTCTTGATACTCGAATGACTTGGGGTGGCTGACCCTGGAGTCATGACTTCGGAGTCCCTGGCAAAAGCCACCCTCTGCAGGACTTCCTCTGAGCCTACCCCTTGCTCTGTTTCTCTCTTCCTGTCTTGCTCCGCCGTTTCGTTATTGGCCCTTCAGGGGGGCACATCCATAATAAATCATTTCATAAGAACCCTCTTCTTAGGGTCTGCTTCTGGGCATCTGACCTAAGACAGCTAGCCATGTATTTCTGTAGCTGGGTGGTTCTCAGATTTGAGAACAAATCTGAATCACCAGAGGAGCTTGTGAAAAATGCAGATTTCAAGGTCACATCCCAGAGACTGTGATTCAGTAGGGTGGGACCTGGGAATCTGCAATGTATTGAGCGCTCCTGGGTATCTTGCTCTCTGTGGGCCTTGGGTCTCATTTTGAGAACCATGGTGTCTATGGCCATACCACCCTGAATGCGCCGGATCTCGTCTGAGAACCATGGATACAGCCCCTCTGGAAATGCTAGTTGCACCAGGAATGGGTTGATTGCTAACTCTGGCCTCTGCAGTCCCACCCTGCCCTGACATCCACTGACTCCACAATTCCAAGTGGCTCGGCTTCAACTACTGTGTTTCCCCCAAAATAAGACCTAGCTGGACAATCAGCAATAGTGCATCTTTTGGAACAAAAATTAATATAAGACCTGGTCTTATTTTACTATAATATAAGACTGGGTATAGTTATAATATATGATATGATATGATATGATATGATATGATATGATATGATATGATATGATATGATATAATGTAACATAATATAATACCAGGTCTTATATTAGTTTTTGCTCCAAAAGACACATTAGAGCTGATTGTCCGGCTAGGTCTTATTTTCAGGGAAACATGGGAGGAACAAATTGCTGCTGCCTACAGTCCAACTGGCACTCCCTGTGTCAGGCGGATCCTTCAGTCCGGGGGCACTTACTTCAGGCCCAGGGCACTTACACTCAGCTCCACCTGAGCCAGGGAGCTTTTCTGAGAGCTGCATGGTTAACCGTTTGCGAACCATGAGACTTCTCCTTGGCTCCCATTCTTCTATTCTTTCCGGCACCTGCCCAAGTTGCCCAATTTTCATTTCCTGGTTACAGACACACACACACACTCTCTCTCTCTCTCTCTCTCTCTCTCTCTCACTCATACATTCTTACACACTCATCTGCACACTCACCCAATATACTCTTACATACACGATTTTACACTCGCACATGCACACTCACTTTCACATGCACACCCTCACATACATTCCCTCACACACATTTGTCACACGTTTTCACACAGGCATGCTCACATATTCTCACATTCTCACAGTCATACACAAAACTTCTGTGGAGTCAGGCTTATAGAGGCTTTTATTAGGAAGGCTGGGGGTAGCAGGATCTGAGGAGCGGGGAGCAGGAAGAATTACACAAAACTTTCATGGGGCCTATTCTGTGCTAGGCCTAGGGAGGTGATGGGTAAATCAAACTTGATTTCTGTGTTTTCAGAGTCAGGCTGCCACGGGCAAAACCAGTCCTGTTACAGAGCAAAAGAATTGAGCCCAATGCTAGAGATTCAGGCAAAATGTGATTGGTGAGAGGAATCTTCCTGGTCGATACCACCAGCACCACCACCACCACTACCACCACAACCAACGGTTGAAAGAAACAGGTATGTGCCAGGTGCTGTGCTACATACTATTAATGAAGTATCTTATTCAATCTACTCAACAACGAGTAGGCAACATTGTGATCCCATTTTGTAGATGAAAACACTGAAGCACAGTTGAGGTTTAATAAGTTTCTTGAGTTCCCTCAGCTTGAATGTGTGGGAATTGGGTGTGAACCCCAGCAGCCTGGGTGAGAGGGGCAGCCTGCTCCCTGGTTACACAGAAGGGGGTGATGTTTGAGTTGAACTTTGAAGGCTTTGTGTGTGGGTGGGGACATGGGAGGTGGAGAAAAGGCACAGAGGGGAAAGTGGATGTCATGTTTCAGCAAAGGGAAGGCAGCCAAGGTGAGTGGGGGGTCAGATCTGGGAGCGACTTGAATGCTTGTTTAAGGAGCTTGGCTTTTGTTTTTCCCCTGTGGGCAATGGGAGAGAGCAGAGGTCTGGAAGAGAAGAATGATTTGTATTTTAGGAAGAGATTCTGATAGGATGGATGGAAAGGGGCAGAAATTAGAGAAGGAAAGCCTACTTAGGAAGCTATTACTGTGATGTTGTCCATGAGAGAAAGATGGGGTCGTGATAGGTCCAGAGGAAGAAAGTTAAGGCCACAGCAGGGGTCCATTGGGCAGGGCTTTCTGACTCTTGGCAGAAAGTGGCCTTGGGGGAGAAGGAAAGGAGAGGCTCAGTTTGACAGGGAGGTTTCTAGTGAGGAAGCAGAAAAGAAGGTGGGGCTGGTAACAGTTCCAAGAACACAGGAGGAGAGGACAGACATGGGAGGGAGAGAAGGTGAGGGACATGGTGTGGGTGCACTCACTTAGAAGGGGACTCGGGGCATAGGCCCAGGGGACACTCAGCTCCAGGAGGCTCTGCTGGGCAGGCGTGTGGGGCAGTGCCCTGAGGAGAATGCCCGCGTGGGAGGCTGGGACAGCTGCCAGTGTTGGCCGCCAGAGAGGTCAGGCAGAAAGTATTCCACTGGGAAAGAATGGTCAGTGTGTGTGTGTTCTGGGACTGCCCTTCTTCATTCCTTCCCTCCTAGGAGCCAGCTCTCCCCCTCAGGGTCTGCTTTTTTCAACTCATCTCTCCCCCACGGTCACTGACAAGGCCCGAGCCCCTGTTTCCGACTGGAATTCTCTCCACATCTTCGCCAGCCTGGGATGAACCAGTGCCCTGTGGTGGGTAAACCCTTCGCTTAAGGGTGAACAACTGTGTGACTGAGCCAGAGCTGGGAGGCACTGTGGCAAGGAAGAGGTAGTAGCAAGGGATAAGATCCATGACCTTGTCATGGGGCAAAGACTCCACTCTGCCGAGCACTGGGCTAAGCCCCAGGGGTACAAAGATGAATGAGAGCTAGGCCCTGCCTTCAAGGACTTCAGAGACCAGCAAGAAAGAGCTGCGTGCAAACACACCCTGAGATCATCAGGGTGTAGATGACATTGGGACACCAGTGTGTTGGGGGGTGGGGAGGGCAGAGAAAAGGGACTGATTGGTTCTTTCTGGGAACATCATGGAACACAGCCCTGAAGAAGGAACTTTTTATGCTGGGCCTGGAATGATTAGCAGGGTTTTCTAGGTAGACTGGAGCAGGGGATAGGATGGGGTACAGGGTAGGAAGGGCATTCTTCACAAAGGAAACCACATGAAGAAAGTCACCGACAGGTAGAAGTACCAGCCAGTTAGAACATGTGATTTGGTGCAGAATACAGGGGAGCAGGTGAGTTTGTGTGACAGGAGATGAACCTGGGCAGGTAGGTGGGGACTAAACTATGAAGGATCTTGTGGCTTACGAGAGTTTTGAATATCCTCTTGCAAGGTTGTGCAATAGAATTTTCTGTAATGGTGCCTATGTTCTATGTCACTGTCCACTATGGTAACCACTAGCTACACGTGGCTGTTGAGCACTTGGGATGTGGCTTGTGAGGCTAAGGAATTTAATTTCTCTACTTTACCTTATTTATATTTCAACTTAAATAGCCACATGTGGCTACTGTATGGGACAATACATCTCTAGGCAATGAAGAGATGGGGAAAATAGGAACCAGGCCTGGGGTGAGGTTGACGTGGGACAAGCATATAACCAATAACTAGTCTTGTACAGTATATAAGGTCATTCATGCATAATACAGTCAGAAATTTTCTACAACCAGCATTTCTTCACAGCACCTTTCTACCACAATAGCTTGCACGTATGCCTTTCTGCACTGTAACATCTTGGAAGTCATTTGTTCCTCACAATAGTTCTGTGATTTGGGCAGAGATCACCTGTTCCTTTTTTCAGGAAAGTTTGGGTTCTGGAAAATTACGTGACCCTCCCTCCCTCCCTCCTTCCCTCCCTCCCTCCCTCCCTTCTTCCCTCCCTCCCTTTTTTCTTCTCTCCTTCCTTCCTTCTCTTCCTTCCTCCTCCTCTTGCCCCACTCCTGTTTCCTGGGATCATTTAAAAAATGCAGCCCCCTGCACTCAAGCCCTTGGTTCAGACTCTACTCTCAGAGGGGAATCTCAGGTTGAGAGAGGCTTAGAAACTCTACTGAGGCTTCAGCTGGAAGAAGCAACTAGATCTTACAGCGGCCTAGAATTTTAGCAGATTTCGCCTGGAAGACCCTGAGAGATCATGTAGCACACCCGCTCATTTTACAGATCTGGACACCGGCCAGAGACTTACCTAAGACCATCCCCCAACACTGTCAGTCCAGGGATAATGTGGACTTTCTGCTCTTCATGGGGGTAAACTAATCTATATAAAAGCACAGTGCTTAACACAGCAGGTGCATGGTAAATGTAAAACTGAAATGATACGGGGAAATGAGTGGCTAAAGGCCCTCTGTGAGAGTGCATAAAACGTTTCCATATGTCTCTGTGACAGATCTCTGCCTTCAGGATCATGGCTCTCACCACCTGTTGCTGCTCCTCTGGGCTCTGATTTGTACAGAGGATATTAAGGGGACTCTAGATAATTAAAGATATCCCCAAGAAAGGAAGAGGAACTGAATGAAAAATTGTCATGGAAACCCTTGTTCTTCCATTTCTATGTTAGAGGCAGAGAATTTGGGAGAAGGCAGCCAGTGCTTCCTGGGAATGGCTCACAGTCTCCATGGGTCAACCCACCTCATAAATGTAGTTCACTTCCATAGATTTTTGTGCCGGGAACTGCCTAGGTCTGAAGAGTTCCTAATAGCGGTTAAGACTGCTCCATGCTCCCGGGTCACGTGGTCCTGTGTATCATAAAGGCAGACCTCCTGAGAAGGGAGGCCGGGCCAAATTCATTCAACCAACCTTCTGAGCTGCGTACCTTATAATTTTTAAGAAAGTACCTGCATCAGGGAGAAAAGAAAATATAAATGACATGAGAGAAGGAAGAAAGTCCGTACACGCTAAATGCTTTCTCTGTGACAGGGGTTTAGTCCCCAGGACAACCTCTCCTGCTCCCTGTTTAGGATATTGATGAAATCATGCCATTTGGACCTATTAGCAGGAAATGGCCTTACTAAGACACATGTGTATCAGAAAGTGGGATGTAAGTTCCACAAAGATTCAAAGATCAACTACATCAAGGACGTTTTTAGGGGTCTAGTGGTTTGGAGCATACCAAAACCCTCTCTGAGGGAAATGACAAGATGTTGCTCCTGTGCCTGCTACCACTTGCCTCTACAGCCAGCCAGCTCACTTTGGGCTCCATATACCAATGGGCAGGCAGCTAAAGAAAGGAGTTACTATGCTGTGGGGGTTATAGACCCTGATTGTTGTGAGGAACTATGGGGCCTTCTACACAATGGAGGGCAAGGAAGAGTATACGTAGAATTCATAGGACTTGTAGAGCATCTCTTCATGCTCCCTTGCTCAGTGATATTAGTGAAGGAGCAATTTCACCATTCATGGCCAAACAACGGCAAGGCAACTAAAGATGCAGACCCTTCTCTGAGGGGCCTTTGATTCCCTAGACCAGTCAAAATGCTGCGTGAGAGGGAGGGAATCTAGAAAGGATGGTGGAGGAGGGAGATGATGAATACTAATTTTGGCTTCTGGAGAGCTATAGCAGCAGGGACTACAGCTAGTTTCACTAACCCGCTTCCATCAAGTCTTTGGGGAGATTGTGGCTGACCACCAACCAGAAGGAGACTCTGACTAAATCAGCTTAAGAGAGGGAAGCCTTGAGCAGACATGAATGGTAAAAGGGGTAGACTGTTCCAGTCATTTCTTGAGCATCGCGTTATATCCTCTTGGGCTCACTCCTTCCAGCCACTGCTGCAGTGACCACTCCCATAGAGACTTTGACTCACTTCACAAAGTTGTAACCTGTCAGTGCCTCACTTCATGCCCCTATCAGGTGTCTTTTGCTAACTGGGTTTTCTCATGGCACAATATGGAGCACACATGAGAAACCACCAGGCACTCCCATGTACGAGTATAGAACCAGGAAGCTCTCAGCAATTAACATGCCTGAGTGGGGACAGCCCTTCACCAATGATGAATAAACGCTCCTCCCTTTGCTTTCTTCAGATGGACAATCCGGATGGATGCAATTGATATAATTCATAAGGTTTTTCAGATGAACGCAAGATCAAGCATGGCGTTCCCTTAACAGCAGCCAGTTTGATAACACATCCTAGCGTTGTCCCTTCTTCCGTGTTTCAATCCCCCTGTTCCTTACTACGGATCCTGGGATCACATTCCTTAATACATGGCTCACACATAAATCTTCATCTAGGTCTCTGCTTTCTCTGGGAAACCCAGGCTAAGACAGATTCCTAGGTTTTTAGGTTAGTTGCTTAATCTCTGTAAGTGTTTGACCCCCCTCTGGCATGAGGGAGATAGTCCCTGAATTCTGAAGTTAGAACAAAATAGGGCTCTGTTAGAGAGGGTTGTTAGTAGGTGGATCAGTCTGCGTTCTGAGGATATGAAAGAGACAGTGCACTCAGAATGGCTGAAAAGAGTTTAGGAAAGGAACTACACAGTGTGTATGGGGTTGAGGAAAAATCCTAAAAAGGGGCAGTAAAATGCACGGTGGGTGGCTGCTCCCATTCCTGTATGTGATGTTGGCAGGTGCTATGGTTTTTGCTGAAGGAATTCAGCCACTATTAAGCTCAAAGTCTGCAAGGAGTGAGTCAGGGGGATAAACAGCCTGACTTTTCTTTCCTCCTACCTTCCATCTCCTACTCCTACCTTCCACTGGCTGAATGCATCCAGAAGCAAGAGGACAAGAATGCCTGATTGATTGCCCAGGTCAGCCTCCTGGGACACAAAGCAGGTTGGAAAAGGGTGAAGAATGGACCTGGAGAGGCAAATGGAGAATATCTATTCCAGTGGGAAATAAACATCTGCCTGGTAACTTCATTTAATACATAACTATAGTAACACACACAACTAGCATGGACAAATTTGGGGACACAACTGACTCCTGATAAGCAAATGACGCAGTGAGTGAGAACAGAAATGCATTAGGGCATGAGACGGTGGCCCAGTGGCCAGGAGCAATGAGTGGGTTGTGGGCTCTGCTGGTTTACTTCTCAGTGGAAATAAAGGGTTTTGGTTGAGTCTGTGAATCAGTTATAGGAGGTGGGTTAAGAAAGTTTTCCTAGTTTACCTCTCTTCCTTCCTGGGGTGGATAAGGTGCAGGAGACCTTCTGTTAAATATAATTTAGTATTGTTTATTAAGTACTTCCTCTGTACCGATTATTCAGAACTAGATGCTGTAGGGAAAAACAGAGGAAGGATAAGATATGGATATGGATATGGATATGGAAGGATAAGATATGGATAAGCCTCCGGGAGTTTACATTCCAGGTGGGGACATAGATTCCATACATGAAATAGAATAATAATAAGTGGAAAATATTGCAATGAGGAAGTATGGGATCCAGATGAATTACAAGAAATGTGACTAAGGAGGCAGCACAATGAAGTGCGTGGTTACTGGAGGGTGTTCCAGGGGCTCCCACCTGGGTGGGACTAGGTTAAAGCCCTTAAGCATGAGTTCGCAGACCAGGCTGTGTGTAATCAAAATTGGGCAATGGGACTAATGAGAATGTATCATACTTGAACTTCCAATTTCCTTCCTTTTGGCTGGAGTCCAAATTTTTAAAAGATTTTTATTAAAATATAGCTAACATACAATATTATATTAGTTTCAGATGTACCCTATAGTTATGCAACTTTTATGTACCTAACGAAGGGATCACCATGATAAGTCCAGCAACCATCTGATACCGGACCACACTATCACAATATTATTGACCAGATTCCCTATGCTGTATATTACATCCCCAAGACTTATTTGTTTTATACCTGGAAATTTGAACCTCTTATTCCCTTTCACCTTTTCTCCTCCTTTTACTTTTTTTCAATTATAGTTGACATCAATATTATTTTATATAAATTTCAAGAGTATAGTATAGTGGTTAGACATTTATATAAAATTTAAGAAGTAATCCCACTGACTAGCCCAGTACCCACCTGGCACTATACATAGTTATTACAATATTATTGACTATATTCTTTATGCTGCACCCTACATCCCCATGACTACTGTGTAACAACCAACTTGTACTTCTTGATCTTTTTCAACCCTCCAAACCCCCTTCAATCTGGCAACCATCAAAATATTCTCTGTATCTATGAGTTTTTTTTCTGTTTAATTTGTTTCTTTATTTTGTTCTTTAGATTCCACTTATAAGTGAAATCATATGACATTTGTGTTTTTCTGTCTGATTTTCTACACTCAACACAATACCCTCTAGGTCCATCCATGTTGTTGCAGATGGCAAAATTTTATTCTTTCTTTTGGCTAAGTAATATTCCATTGCACATATTGATAGCCTCTTCTTTATCCATTCATTCAGGGACACCCAGGTTGCCTTCATATCTTGGCTACTGTAAATAATACTGTAATAAGTATATGGAGGCACATGTCCCCTCAAAGTACCATTTTGGGTTTCTTCAGATAAATACCTGGAAGTTGGATTACTAGGTCCTTCTTTGTCTCTTGTGATAGCCTATGTTTCAGTTATTGTACTCTTTATTTCTGACTGGTTCTTTTTTAAAAGTCTGTTTTGTTTGATATAAACGTTGCTATCCCAGCTTTTTTTGTTTGTTTCCATTTTCCTGAAATATCTTTTTTCATTTCTTTACTTTCAGTCTGTGTGTGTCTTTTGATCTGAAGTGAATCTCTTGTAGGCAGCATATGTATGGGGCTTGTTTTCTTATCCATTCAACCACCCTTTGTGGAGCATTTAATCCATTTTCATTTAAAGTAATTGTTGATAGATATGTAGTTATTGCTATTTTATTATTCATATTTTTTATTTTTTTCCATCTTAAAGAAGTCCCTCTAACATTCCTTGTAATGCTTGTTTGGGGGTGATGAACTCCTTTAGCTTTTTCTTGTCTGGGAAGCTCTTTATCTGTCCTTTGATTCTAAATTATAGCTTTCCTGGGTACAGTAATCTTGGTTGTAGCTTCTTGCTTTTCATGTTGCCAATGTTTCAATATTTTGCGCCTATTACTTCTGGCCTGAAAAGTTTCTGTTGAGAAATAAGCTGATTGTTTTATTGGAGCTCCCTTGTAGGTAACCAACTGCTTTTCTCTTGCTGCTTTTTGGATTCTCTTTATCTTTAACTTTTGGCATTTTAATTATGATGTGTCTTGGTGTGGGCTTCTTTGGGTTCATCTTGTTTGGGTTCATCTCTGTGCTTCCTAGGCTTAAATATCAATTTCCTTCACTAGATTAGGGAGGTTTTCCATCATCATTTCTTCAAATACGTTTTTAACTCCTTGCTCTCTCTCTCTTCTCTGTCTGGTACCCCTATGATTCAAATGTTGCTCCAGAAGGCCCTTAAACTGTCCTCATTTTTTTGGAATCGTTTTTCTTTTTGCTGTTCTTGTTGGGTATTTTCTCTTAGCTTATCTTCGGAGTCACTGATTTGATCCTCTGCTTCATCTAATCTACTGTTGATTCCCTCTAATGTAGTCTTTGTTTCAATTATTGTATTCTTTAATTCTGACTGGTTCTTATTTATGTTTTCTAGCTCCATTTTTATGTTCCCTATCTCTTTGTTGTAGACCTCTCTGAGATCACTGAGTATCCTTATAACTAATGTTTTGAACTCTGCTTCTGGTAGATTGCTTGTCTCCATTTTGTTTAGTTCTTTTTCTGGAGCTTTCTTCTGTTTTTTCATTTGGGCCATATTTCTTTGTCTTTCCATTTTGGCTTCTTCCCTGTGTTTGTTTCAATGTATTAGGTAGGGCCTGTATATCTCCTGGTCTTACTAGAATGGCCTCATGTAGTAGGTGTCCTGTGGGGCCTCCTGAAACAGTCTCCCTGGTCACCTAAGCTGGGTGCTCCAGGTGTGTCCCTGTGTGGGTTGTTGTGTGTGCCTTCCTGTTACAATTGAGCCTTGGTTGCTGCTTGCCTGTCAATGGGAGGGATTTACCCTCAGGACTGATTCATTTTGAGAACTGGCCATGACTACAGTGGAGGAATTGTGGTGCAGGGGATGACACTACAGAGCAGGATTCACTTTACCAGGGCTCTGGTGCCTTCCTGGTCTGCTGTTTGCATGTGTTATCCTTGGAGGTGGCAAGGTGATGCTCCAGCTTGGATGGAAGCTGGCCACTTGGTATGCCAGCTCCTGGGAGGGGGCCCCCTGCAGGGCAAGTTCAGCTGCAGCCTGTACCCTGCCTGGGGCTACCTGGAATGAGCTACAGAGCAATCCGCAAATGATTGTTGCCTACACTGTGCTTGGAGGTGCCTTGAGAGGCCAATCTGCAAACTGAGGCTGGCTGTCACTAGTGGTGGGCTTAGGGCTGCTCAGCCAGAAGTACAAGACACACTGAAACCAGGTG
The DNA here is from genome assembly GCF_964194185.1 of Rhinolophus hipposideros. NCBI lineage: Eukaryota > Metazoa > Chordata > Mammalia > Chiroptera > Rhinolophidae > Rhinolophus > Rhinolophus hipposideros. The sequence goes on from NC_138052.1 coordinate 83,270,408, forward strand.
CTCCTTGTTTAGGTTTTGTGAACCTTTGAGAGAATTTAGGAAAGTCTGCAGCATGAGCCAAGGCAGGCTGTTTGTATGGAAAAGCCACTGGAAGCAGCTTGGGTGTGCCCCAAAATTGGGAGGGGCAGGGTCTCAGAATCACCAGGGTGGGTCAAATGAATAGTGTTAGCTGGTTGATGAAGACTTAGATATGGCGGCCACCTGCATCTGTGCACGGGGAGGAGCGAGAGCTCAACAAAGAAACAATGGCTTCCACCAACTCCTCCCTTTGGGAGAAAGCTGCCCTTCCGTCCCTTGCCTTGAAGCCAGACAACTCAGTTCCTCTCTGTATGTCCCTGGCACTTTTGAAGCTGCTGCCCCAGAGCTAGAGCTCAGAGGGAGTGAGTGTGTTAGTGAGTAAGTCCGTGTGTGGGCCTGTAAGAGAATTGGCTGGGATTGCAGCTTCCCTCCATCTCACTCAGTCACAATGAATGTCTGCTGGTTTTCACAACCAGAAGTTATAGGGACTTTTCTCTCTGGCACTGAAAGCCTGGACTGGGGAGCCTTGTGTGGGGTCAAGACACCTTGTTCCTCCTGGGGTGGGGAACCTCCACAGCCAAGATACCTCTGTTGATTTTTAATGACCACGCATGGGTGTGGGACCCTATTCTATGTCTCTGACTCTCCTACCAGTCTTGAGGTGGCTTCTTCTGTATGTCCTTAGTTGTAGGGTTTTGGTTCAGCTAGACTGCAGGTGATTCTCCATGATGGCTATTCTGTTTAGATATGCAATTTTGATGTGGTTGTGAGAGAATGCAAGCACAGTATTTACCTATTCTGCCATCTTGGATCTCCTTGTCTTTACTGTGTCTGTTGCAGGCTTGCATTGGGTCTATCAGAGCACAGACTGATGAGAGGTAATAAGTTAGAACAGGCATTTGGTGATCCTTTGCTCTTTGTAGACATTGTGTGTAAGCCTGTGTGAGTAGTGTTTCTTTCCAGGGGTGGTGGGGATAGGTAAGAAGTCCAGTGTCCTCACTAGCCCTGCTCTCTCTACATAGCCAAGGGGAAAGTGAAGGCTTAAACTCATTCATTCTTCCTTAAGGACTAGAGCAGTGCTTCACAGATGTATGAACATAAAGGCCCAGGAAGTGATAAAAAATATCCCATGAAAAAAATGTTTCCTTTGCTGAATATTATAAATTTAGAAAATACTAGATTAACAAAGTTAAATAAGGTTCCTCACTGCAAGGTCTCTCAGAGTCTTTAATAGGATATCATATTACAAAATTCCTACAAGGGGCCACCTATGGCATACAGCGATTCCCAAGCTATTATATTTGACCAAAGAACTCCTTTTTTAAATGAACACCCAAGGGTATTTCTTAACACACTAGCATTCTGAAGAATAGTTTCAGAAACACTTAAAATGTGGGGGAATTTGCCTTTTAAAAGGGGATTCCATGAGGAAGAGAACAATGTTTGATGCTACAAGACTTCTGCTTATATATAGCATTTCAGGTATCGGTGGACAGTTGGGGAAATTCTCCCAGCATTCTTGGAATCTCCTCTTTTCTCCACTGGTTGATGTTGAGGGAGAGCATTATGTGAGGGGTCAGGTAGCAGGGAGAGTTCCTGCTGATGGACAGAACAAAATAAGCCAGAGTCAGGAAATTTTGGAACCTCTTTCATAAAGGACTGAAAGAAGAAGGGGAAGGGAACTGTGGGACTTCCAAGATGGTGGGACTTGGAAGATCCTGAGGAGATGCCCTTCTTCCTTAAAAACGCTTTTTATTTTTCCAGCCCCAGACAGCAGTGCACATTTTATAATGCTCCCTGCCTGCCCTGGGAGTAGGAGAAAGACTGAAGTAGAATATATAGAACTAGAAACCAGGGTTTCTGGTTCATGGAATTGTCTGGCACTGTAGCTTAGATCTGTGAGGAAGAAAACCCCTTAGCATATTTGAGATATTGAAGTACTTTTCTCAGGGCCGCAAAGCAGTCACCATGAGAAATGGACAAGAACAACTGGCTTTGGCTTAAAAATAGAAAGATTCAGAGATCACAGGAAACCTCAAGATTGGGTCTTCAGATTAAATGTATTAAGTGGAATCATAAAATTGCCTCCTTTCCTAAGTCACAAACTGTTGAATATTGACAATTTTATATAGATCAGCCCATAGCTGGCAAATGTTTATGGGACAGCCAGAAAGAAAATAGAGAGAAGAGAAGAGAAGAGAAGAGAAGAGAAGAGAAGAGAAGAGAAGAGAAGAGAAGAGAAGAGAAGGGAGGGGAGGGGAGGGGAGGGGAGGGGAGGGGAGGGGAGGGGAGGGGAGGGGAGGGGAGGGGAAGGGAAGGGAAGGGAAGGGAAGGGAAGGGAAGGGAAGGGAAGGGAAGGGAAGGGAAGGGAAGGGAAGGGAGGGGGAGAGAGAGAGAGAGAGAGAGAGAGAGAGAGAGAGAGAGAGAGAGAGAGAGAGAGAGAGAGAGAGAGAGAGAGAGAGAGAGAGAGAATATGAATATCAGGAATGTTACTGGAAAGCTAGTCTTGTATGTAAAAGAAATAATCTCCCTGCTGATGAAAAGGTGGAGGAGGAACGCTCTCTTGGGCATATTTCCAAGGGGTTAACAACAAGATTAGACATCCATGACAGGTCTAGAATCAAGGAGATAAAGGTGGTGGTTGTAAGGACTGGCTCTGGATTAGGTGTGGAAAAGTACTGGGCACCCGATTGGTCTCTGGGAGCAAGGCATTGGGACCTGGGTCTGATAGTGAATTAAGTCATAGGCATTAAGTGACTCAGACATGGGAAAAAGTGAAACGAAGGAGTCAAAATTATTAGGATAAATTGAACCCAACTTCTCGGGTGGTGGCGTCTTCCTTACTCTTTGACTTGTCTCTTCATTTGTCTTCCCGTTATACCTGAAATCCAAAGTGGTGGACGGTAAGTAGGATAGGATTGGGAGGGGGGTGTATAGAGATGCATGATTAACAAAAGGGAGTGTGGTCAGCTCTGGGCATTGACATTAGGTGTCTCTATCCCCATCACCTCAGCTAATTCTTTTGAAGGACAAAAACAGCTGTGATAATGATAAGTATTCTAATTTTCCTAAAAATTTACAATTAGAAAATAGCCTACAGATACTATCTCATTTATTTTGATTTTCAAACAACCTGTTAAAAAGGCATTGCAATTCTAATTTTCCAGATCGGGAAATTATGGCTTCGAGAGAAAGTTCCCCAAGAGTAGTAATTAGTGGAATTAGGCTCCAACCTGTGTGTTTGGACTCCAAATAGAATATTGGTTGTTTCATCTCATGGAAGGTGACTAAGGCCATCACATAACCAGAAACTCCTAAGGAAAAAGCAATTGTTGAGATACTCATGGAGGCCAGGCAGGTAACAGGCATGAGTGAAGCTGCTTGGAAATAGGATACTAGGGAGTGATGGGGACTGTGGTTCAGGACTGGAGACACCTTACCCTGCTAAAAGGGATGATTCTTACTCAGCTCCAGGTGACTTTTGCCAGGAAGAAGTACCAGCCCGATAGTCGCGTTTTGAGAAAAGCTAGAAATTTAATTAAACAAATATTTGCGGAGTTCCTACCTAGGCATCAGGCACAAGGGAGAAAGCAATGAATAAACTGGATAAAAAGAACTCTACACTTTTATGTGAACTTGTCCAATTTTTAAGTGTTGGGAACTAATAGAAAATTTAGAAAACATTGTTCAGGCCAAACAAAACACATTTGTGGGTTACGTTTGGCCTGTAGGCTGCCAGAGTGTGACTTCAGTTCAATGACTTTGATGGACCAAATGTCCTACAAAGAGGGGATTGTAAAGAATCGCCCACTAGGGCCAGGGAACAAATTGTTAGCCCTTTTATTCATATTGGTAATTTTCATCTCATCCTTTACCTTTAAAAATTCTTATCTTTGTAAATGCTGTATCATATATATAACCGATTCGTATAGCACCTGTATATCCTTATAAATATTTTAATAAATATCATTTCTATTGAAATAATGATAGATATTATTCTAATATCTATTGCATATTTAATACCTATTGAAATATTTAAATAGATATTAAATGATAAAGATTTCAATATATTAAAATAATAGCTGTTATTTTAATATTTTAATATTTAAATATCTGTTACTCTATTAACATCTATTACATATTTACAACATATTTAATAGATATTAAATATTTCAATAGATATATTGGGAGGACATGATTAAGTTAATTTTATTGCTAGGGAAGTGGATCAGGAAACGTTTAAGGCCAATGGGGATAGTGCTTAAAAAGTACGAAATATGGATAAAGCAGTAGTCTCCAGTTTAGTGCTCAGAGGGCTTCAGGGAATATGGGAGTGGGCAGAGTATCTATGGCAAGATTGACTCTAAAAAAAAAAAAAAAAAGATCGACTCAACCCAAACCATCCCCCTGTTCCTTCTGCTAGAGCCCTGTCCTATGCGTGAAAACCGTGGTGCTGCTGAGTGATGGAGGAAACAGCTAGATGATAGGGCCAGTTCAGGGTAGACTAACATTTCAACCACCCCAGCCAAGTTTTTGGGGCTGTTATGGTCATGACTGTTTTCATTTCTTATAAAGTGAGACATGCCGTGACACTATAGCTGGGCTGGAGAAGTGAAGACTGAGGGGTAATTTAATCCTCACCTTTAAGTGTCAGGAGGGTTGTTACAGAAAGGCAGGTGATCAGACCCTCTTCAAGTTTCCTGAGCACAGAATATGAGTAGGTGGATGTAAACTGTGAACAGGAGATTTGGGTTACTATTACAGAGGACATTTCTGACCGCGAGCTTTGTCTGAGTCCTGTTCTAAAGCCTGTCTTGGACACTGTACTCACCATCTGTCAGTAGAGTGGCAACATGATGTCCTCACAAGAGCATTGAACAAGGAGCCAGGGAATGAGTGCTGTAGTCCCACAGAGACCGTTTGCTTTCCATGACCTTAGACAATACTGGATCTGTCCTTTTCTGGATATCGTTTTCCTATCTTGGATAAAGAAAGGCATGGTCTCTGGTCTCTGAATTTCTTCCTTCTACTTCAATCATTAGTCTCATGCTAAGAGTCTAAGTGTTGGAAAGTGGCTAGGTATTAGCAAGAGTTTGGGCTAGAGAAAGTTGTCTCTAACCAGGTCAATATATTAGCTGCTGTAGCAAAAAAAGTCACGAAACGTATAATAGCTCAGACATAGTAGAAGTTTATTTGTTGTTCACAAAATGTACAAAATGTGCTTTCCTGATTGACAGGCCATTTTCCTCCAAGTGCTGATAGATAGGTCCAGAAGCTTTGCATCCTGAGGCTCTGCCATTTTCAATACATGGCTCCAAGGTGGCCATGCTCAACTACATTGGGTGATAGAAGAAGAAAAAGCATGGACAATTAAACCTGGGATATTTGTATGGGCTATACTTGGAAGGGTGTGTGTTAATGCACAATATTATGCTCAAAACTATGCACAAAATTATGCTCAAACTCTATTGCCTAGAAATCAGTCACATGGAAATGCTTACCTATAAGGGAGGCTGGGAAACGTAGTTTGGCTGTGTGCCCAGGAAAAAGAGAACATGGATTTGGCCAGTAGAAACCAATCTATGCCATAGAGAGAGAGCTAAAAAGAGAAAGGATTGTATAGAGTAGAGTTAAATGGGGGTGATGTTCATTATCTTCCTGTTTCTGAAGAGCGTAGAGCAGTCCTCAGCTGATGAAGCATGGCAGGACATGGGCTCTGGAAGATTTCCTAGCCCACAAGGAAGACCCCTGAGCCTAAGACTCAAGATAGCCTAGATTCTAGTTGGGCTGTGTCTTGACCTAGCTATGGGAATGAAGAGAATTTACTTGATGACTGGGCTTCAGTTTCCTCATCTGTAAATGGCAACCCAAATACTTAAAATAATTACCTGACACAGTTGTCTTGAGGATCAGGTATAGCAACATCCCACAAATTTTGAAAAAAGATAAAAGAATGATTACAATAGAGAATGAACTTAAATTGCATGCAGAGAGAATTAAGTTAGATTAAAAAAAAAAATTCCCCCATAGGGGAACAAAGAAAGTTTTTAGGGAATGTGTAAATATTTAAAAAACAAAAAAATCAATGTGAAACAATGTTGAGAATCGTGGAGAAAGAACTCCAACTTGGGGAATGGTTTTTACGGGAAGGGAGGACACGAGATATGAATATGGATCTTGGCTTCACAAGCAAATTGCTATTTGGTCTTGAGCAAGTGACTGACTTCCCCTCTCTGGTCTTCGGGATCCCTCTTGTAAAACAAAGGGACGGAACTAATTAAATTTTGCTGAAGTCTCACTTCCAAATATTTATACTTCTGATTACATTCAATCTTATTGGAGTGTAAGGACCTGAAGGGCTTTAAACACCTGTGCTGATGACTGCAGCATTGACAGATGGGCTCCAAACACATCCAATTGCCAGGTGAAGATTTCAACATGGAAGTTCAGTGGGCATCTTGGGCCTTCCATTTCTGTCCAAAGCATTATGGTTGTCTTCCCTCCCCAAACTTTTCCTCCTATAGACTTCCATATCTCAGGAGAAAGGCAATTACTCGGGGGGACCCTCTAGATCCCTCACATTCACAATCAGCTTTCATCCCACTGAGTGCCAGATCCTGTCACTCCTCCTTCAAAATACACTCCAAATCTCACTCCTACCTGCCAACGCCTTCGTGTGTGCCTCCATCTCTTCACCTGTAGTGGTCCAGGTGCTCTCCCTGATACCACTCTTGCCCTCTACTGTCTAGTTTTCACACAATAGACAGAGTGAGCTCTTTATGCTTTCCTCCATTCAAACTCTTCCAATTTCTTTTCATCACCTTTGGAATAAAATCGAACCCCTTACCTTGGCATGCTGAGATTTCTGACCTAATCTCCAATCCTCTACTGCTCTCCTGTCTACTTTAGTTGTAGCCATTTGGGCCAATTTTCAACACATTGGGCTCACTCTTGTCCCAGGACCACGGTGTTTGCTGTCCCTTTTTCTCCCAGATCTTCTCAACTTCTTCCCTTGCTCCATTCAGGTCATATAGCTGAAACGTCTCTTCTTTGAGGGGGCTCGAGTGTCTACCTCCTCCATCCTTTTCTAGCTCCTGATCCATTGATCTCTTCCCCTCGCCCTTATTGTTTCCCCTAAAGCACTTATCACTCCCTGAAATTGTTATCTTGACTTGCTTACTCCTGTATTTTCTGTCTCTCTCCACTAGAACGTTAATTCTGTAAGTGAAGGGATTTTTCTTTTCTTTTTTATTTTTTTGTATAATTGTGTTTCCTGTGGCATATATAGTAAGCATTCAATAAATATTACTTGAATGAGTGAATGAATGAACAAATGAATGAAGAAAAACTGACCACAGGATTTCTGTAGAGACAGCTGCTGCCTGTGGTCAACATTCTTTACCAAAGGGAGAAAAGCTGGGGAGTTGAGTTTGATGGTGAGGGGAGAACCTGAGCCAACCTCCCCCAAACTAAGGTGGTGGCACTTGATTGGGGCACAGGGCATGGGTCTCTGACAAAGGAAGCCAACTACCTCTGCCCCGTGGCCCTGATCAGATGCTGGCCATTGAGCTCTGTGCTGCCCCTCCTTTTCTCTTTTTGGGAGGCAACTGGCTGGCCTCCCAGGGGGTATATTTGGCTTCTTCTTTAAGCTACTTGCTCTTGCAGTTGAGAAATGACTAAGCAGATTCTCCACCACCCAGTGGCCGGCTGCCAGCCTGGGAGAGCTGACACTGCCAGCTCAGACTAGTTTAGAAGGACAGACCCTGCTGGTGAAAGAGCCTCCTTCCTTTGCTCTGTGTTCAGAAAAATCATAAAGCAGACACCACCATCACTGTCTTCTTTGAAATAGCCTTACTCACCTTTTCTTGATGGGGCTCTGGGCTGACCCGCAAAAGGGAGAAAAAGGCAGAGGGTAATATGATTCCTACTCTCGGGGCTCAATGTCCAAGTCATGCTGGCGGCTACAAAATGATTGGTAGAGAATGTCCAGATAGTGACATAATAATAATGACAGCATTTTCTCCTTACTGAGTGCTTGTTATGTACCAGGCACGAAGCTAACCTCTTTAGGTACGTATTATGAGGTAAGAGTTGGGAGTTTATGGATAAGTGTTGCAACTTTATAGATAAGGAGTTGGAGGTAAAGAGAAGTTAAGGAACTCGTCCAAGGCAACTTGGCTCATAAGTGGAGGGCCTACATTTAAGCACAGGTCTCTATTTCCAAACACGGGTTCCTGTTCTTCCAGGCTGCAATCCACACCACTGCA